>NC_134478.1:9066318-9338801 GCF_964194025.1 Convolutriloba macropyga | reverse complement strand
AGAGAGAGAGAGAGAGAGTTAATTCCTCTGAGTATAAATAAACATCAAAATATAACACATGACAAATTTTCCTACTTTTAGAGTTCAAGATCAGAAAGCGTCAAGTTATCATTGCATTATACATAAAACCATTGTACACTCAGAGAGGACAGTTTACGGATCCGACTGGATCACTGAGCACTGCCCTTAAACCATTTTTAAACCATTAATTTTAGTGTTATTCACTTCATAAGTGTTAGCTGTGGGACTCTGTTGTTGTTCAGGATGAGAAATAAAGGGTATGCTGACCAGTAACGTCCTGTTTCTGCCAGTTTGGCCCCTCCGTCTTGTTTGTAGTACAGGTTTTGAGTTGCAACCGGAAAGAAACAGTGCATGATGATCTCTTCCATTTGTAATTTTACTGAATGGATTTACCAGCATCCCCTCTGGTTAGCAACCTATTTAACTACTACGAGCTACGTGTTATATTGATTAAATCCTATGAAAAAAAGAAAAAAGGAGCAGGGATTAAATTACAATTAATAAAAACGAAGGAAAATTTAAAGAAATATAAAAAATAAACTATTTAGCATTTATGTAGAAATTAAGATTTGACAGCTCATTATATTCGTTGCTGTTCTTTACAGAGTAGTTCAATCCTCAGTGACAAATTCTTCTTTCACATAACCTGAACCGTTTTCACAGGTAATCTCAACCATAAAACCTACAAACATCAACAGTATTTATCGAAATTTATCAGTAATTTTTTTAGTTCTGACATTTTTTTGGTTATTGCATTGTTGTATGTTTTAGCCGCGTTGATGACAGATCGTTTGTTTTATAGTGAAACATTCATTAATCTTTTTTGAAAAAAAGTTTGATCTCATATATAAGCTTTTAATGATTTTTTCACTTCGTAAAAATATTATTTTTTTTACTTTATGAAACTTCTCTATGAAAAGTCTCCTTGGCTCTCTGGTGAGGCGAATGTAAACCCAGTCCACACATCTTTAATCATGAGTAACAGGATTTTTGCATTTGATCATTTTTTGAGGCTGTCTTGTTGTGTTGTCACTAGGTCTTGTTAATGTCGGTTTTTGAGGCTCTGTAATGAGACTTTATAAAACCTTCGGAATACTCTCAATTGGTATCAAAAAGTTGTAAGCACCTTGTTGCAATTTCTTTTCACAACATATCAGTGATTTTCTAAGTGTTACTCAGTTTTCTAGTTACCTTTGCTATCTTGTCAACCAACTTCATTAAGTGCAGGTCAACGAGGTCATCTAATGCGTAAATGAATCTGTTTTATGGAAAACATGCACACTACTTATAAAAAATATCAGTAATTTTTTTTAGTTCTGACGTTATGTCTGGTTCTTGCGTTGTTGTGTTGTTGTATGTTTTAGCCGCGATGACGAAGGGCCTGATAGAAGAGAGGTTAGCGATTTTGCTTCCATAAAGAAAAATTTATCTAGGCTACAGCTCCTGAATTAAATTGCCTCGCGTGTCTTTCGAGAGCAATTCTTCTTACGTTAGTCGCTTTATGTTTGTTTTTTTTTCATGAGAACAGATCCAATCTTATCAATGTGTCCAGTTGGTACCTTATGTGCTTCTGACTTTGAAAAAAATTTTTTGATAAAAAATCGTTTTTTCACGTTGCTTGCTTTTGATTTTCGTTTTGCTGCATTATTATTAGTTTGTAACTTTTCAATTTTATTTCAAATCTTATTGAAAATCAATCAATTTTGAACAACAAGCCAATAAATTGGTCCGTTATTAGTCTTTTAGTTTTTTGTCATATATTTTTTTGTTCTAGTGGCTAAGTTTTTGGTCTCACATGATTTGCTTCTTTCTCAAAAAGGACTTCCATCATTATCAAGATCTTTGTCCGCTACTTTAACTCAATGAGATAAGGTCAATTGTATCTGTCAAGTTGAAAACAATTTGATAGCAAATCTTAGAAGCATAAAAATTTATTTCTACGTTATTTAATTTTGAGCATCGAGGAAGTCTATGAAGAACTTCAGACTCGATATCTTGTTGGATTGAATCTTTAAAACGGTGCACTTGAGTCAATTGGTCGTCAGATTTGTGATACCACAAAACGTTAGCAACAATGTAGTTGTGGCACTACCGGACACCACTGCAGAAAAATCAGTAATTGCAAATTAGCAACATTAAGTGTCCACGAGATCGTAAACCGGACACAATAAATAAACTGAAAGGTACCGAGCAGCCATCTATACAAATTTGCGTAGAAAAAAAATATGTCGTAACGCGCAGTTTAAAATTTAGAATGCAAAATAACTTCGATAATGCAAAATTTTTTCTTATCTGGTCATATTAGAAGCTGGTTTGCACTCCGGACTTCAAGTTCGATACTTTCTGGACATCAATTTTTTTATTACAATGTTATCAAAATAAGCAAATTTAACAATTCTCTGATAAATTTGACCGAATCACCATTAGTCATTGTTATATATCCAACTCGCTAATCCTCTCAACAAAAATGAATGCACAGTTTGGGAGAAATTTGTTAAGTGCAATAAACCGATACAGCCTATAAAACCTTCCTTGTTTTTTGGTAGGTACATTTAGGCCAATTTGAGTTCAATTACGAAAATAAAAAAACTCTTGGTACTCGTGTTTGAGACTACGACAAAAAATCTGACATAATGTAAGATGACGTAATATTAAATCAAACATATGGCTACTTATCCGGATTGCTTTAATTTTTGTCTGTTATCTGTGGATATTTTTACCCATGTGTCGTGGTCGACAACACAGGTCAAAGAATTCAATAAGTTGAATTTAAAATTAAAAATGGAAATTAAAACATACAAAAATTATCTCGTATTTATAGTACTTATTTACGCGCAAATATACAGAAAGAATTACGATGAGCTACAAAACATTTTACATGATTGACATGCGAATTGATTTTAGATCGGAATCCCGGAATTGATTTTCTATGTTCATCAACCTTTCATAAGAATCAAATATGGCCTAGGTGCAATCGGGTTCATTAGTTGGAGGTCGGTAGATGTTAGAATCGGGTTTTTGTTGGTAGGAGAATTTACTTCTGACATATGATTTATAGGTCAACAAGATAATGATAGCGCCAAGACTGAATTAGAAATGTGTTTAGTTTTGTGGCCATTATCTATTGACAAAGTTCATCAGGTAAGTTCTTCTTTCGTTCTTTGAAACATTATTAAAACTTCTAAGTTTCTTGATGTTTGTTTGAAACAATCACATCCTCCCTACTTTTATAATCAAGTTTGTGGGTAGGGGTTCTCCAAATCTGTCCGGCTGTTTTCTGATTTTTGTTGATGTTCCAGAAGGCTCTGGTGGTTCATTTTGTTGGTGCTCTGCAGATAATTAGGCTGCAGAAGCTTCATTTTGATGTGTAGTTTCCACATCTGCGTTCTGAAGTTGTAGTTCTGATTGAGATATGGTCTCCTCCACTGATGTTTCAGTTTTCACATTGACCTCGTCTAGTCTTGCAATTTCTTTGTCGATCGCTAGGATTGTCCGTGTTGAGTTTTCCCGCTTTATGAAAGATGTGTTCAAGCCCTCACTGATGATGAAGGTTGCGGGAAGTGACTTTGTCTTCTCATTGGCCTTGAATAGAATGGGTTCGCACAAGTCGAAATCTGATATTGCTGGTAGTCTCACTCTCTCTGCGTCCCAACAGGAATTCAACTGGAGTTTTGCTCCTCGTCTTTGAAGTGTTGCGATGTGTCATCAGTGCTTTTAGCAGGAATGCTCTAAATGACATAATAAGTTTGAGTCTCCACGCTTGAAGTGCCGCTTCACTGTCTGAACTGCTCCATCAGCTAGTCCATTAGCTCTTGGATGATAGAAGGATAACTCCATTTTCTTATTCCTAGTGACTCACACCACTGTTTAAGGTCACTCCTTGCAAATTCAGCACCATTATCAGATACTAAAGTTTTTGCTATTCCAAATCTTGCAAACATTTGACTCAGAAATTTCTGATGTTCTATTTCCCATGGCGAAAGCTTCTAACCAGCCAAAACCCCCGTCAAGAATTACTAAAATATTGCCTTGGTCCTTAACATAACCCCAGTCGGTGTGGAGCAATTCCCAAACGTCGGCTTCCGACCACGTAAAGACTGTTTTTCCCAGGCTAGGCCTGTTCATTTGACAATTGTTACATTTACTCACAAAATCTTGAACGTCTTGGGTAATGCCAGGCCGCCATGCTATCATTCTTACTGATGCCTCAGTTGCATTCTTCCCAGGATGAGTCTCATTCGCTTTTGCCAAAACAAAGTGTCGTAGTTTTGCTGGAATGAAAAGAACAACACCTTGGAAGATGAATCCATTGTGTATGGTCAGTACATCTTTGTGTTCTTTGAATCCTTTTTCCGCTTCTAAACATTGTATACAATTGCCGCTTTTGATTCGTTTCAATATGTCCTAGAAGAGTCTATTTTTCCAAGTTTTGTTTTGATTTCGGCTTGGGTCACCAAATTACTATGAGCGAATTAGATGTTATAGATTGCGAAGCACAGTTTATCGTTGTCGGATTCGTCTTCGTCACAATCCATTCTGCTCAAAGCATATGCGTGGGGTATCTGCTCTCCTGTTGTGTATTTCAATTAAGTCGAAACCAATTAGAGCTATTGCCCGTCTTGTGATTTTAGTTGATGCTGTCTTCGGGATATCCTAGTCTGGTGCAACGAAATATTTAATTGTTTTGTGGTTCCTCTGTATGGTAAATTGTCTTCCAAGAAGTAATTGTTTCAATCTTGTGACCACAAACACATTTGTCAGTGATTTCCGCTCTATTTTCGATTAGTTGTGCTCCACTGGCGTCAACTTTCTTGCTACATATATGACTGGATGTCCTTCTTGCTAAAGAAAACCACCAAGGGTTTTTTTCAGAGGCGTCAGTGTTAACTTTTGCTTCTCTTTGTAAACTATATAGCTGCAAAAGTGGGTTAGCATATAGTTTAAAAACTTCTTTATGTCCTCAAAGGCTTTAATTTTGTTCCATTCTGCCCTATGAGAAATCGCTATTTAAAACTAGGATTTTGTTTCAAAATCAGGAATCATTCTTCCGTAAAAACTAGCTTGCCCAATAAACGATTCGAGTTGTTTGTTGTTGGTTGGTACTTTGCATTTTTTTCAACATGTTTGGGATCTGGTGGTATTCTCTCCTATGAAATGGAGAATCCCAAAAAAACTAGCGCTATCGACTGGCTCTGAGTTAGGGTTTTTCTCATCAATAGTAAATATTTTCTCTTCGACTGCAAGCACTCTCTTGTCGAGCTGCTCCTTGGTAGTTCCATACACCATAACGACCTTGATTCCTTTCACTTTTGATTCGACGCAATTCGGGAAGATTGAGGAGGAGTTTTTTTAAATCCCTGAGGTAGTAGGCGCATCCTAAACAGTCCCATAGATTTGTTGATTGTGCAAATATCTTATGCCTCTTCGTCAAGTTCAATTTGATAGTAGGCATCTGAGAGGTCAATTTTGATGAAGTATGAGCCCCCATGTGGGTTTTGGAGGATCGTCTCAATGTCCTATATTGGTTAGGTCTCATCCATGACGTTGCCATTAGTATGCACTTTCAAGTCCACACAAAGTCTCAGTTCTCCACTCTTCTTTCTCTGCCCCACCACTGGAGATGCATTAGTGACTCCACGTGGCTGTACCGGTTCAAAAATGTCTTGTCTGACAATCTGTTCCAGCTTCTCTGTGACCTTGTCATGAAGACGTAGAAGTATTTTGATCCTGGTAACAGCTTCCCATGAGCTTTGTAACCCTTCACAACAGGTAGGTGTTCGGTTGTAATGTTGTTCACACCGTGCTTGGGTAGGAGGTCTCTACCAAGAAGGCCAAATTCTTTATCTGACAGCACAACTGCTAGTTGTTTTGTGCGTACCTGCTTCCGTTTCACTCAACATCACAAGTATGCGATCCCAGAAGCGTTAACTGATGACCAACATAAGCTTCGAGATGTCTTATCATAAAAATCAACTGAGGTTTACCAAGCTCAGTCCATGTTTTTGATTATATCACTGTGCTGGCTGCACCTGTGTCCACCTGCAATTTTAATTTGCAGTCGCATATATGCTAAAGGTCTGTTCTTTAGTATAAAACGTTCCCATACCCGATGCCGGAGATGCTTGCTCTTCACAAAAAATATTCTTCTTATTTTACTTACCTGAATTTGGTTTGGGTTTGCTTCTTCACATTTTGGGTTTGCTTCTTCACATGTTGCTTTTTTGTACTTAGTGTTGCACACGGTCTACTAGAATGTGACTTACTTCCATACCTATTGCACATATTGTTGCTTTTATTAGCCAAAAATTTTTCATTTGGACTTTGAAGTTGAACCCAACATCTTCTTTCAAAGATAAAAGGCCTATTACCTGATGAAGAACTTGCAAAAGCCATTGCTTGACTTCTGAATTGTAAACTCCTGATCATTTCCGTAACCGACGTTGCTGGTTTTGCTTTAAAACTGTCTTGTAGTCTAAGTTTTGCTTCAGGGTCCCTCAAACCTGAGATAAATTTTTTTTACCAACTCCTCTTCGGGTTTGGCCGCTGTTTTGAACTTTTCGAAGTCACAATAGCGTGCTTCTTCTCTAAGACGTGCTAGCGAATCGTTGTTTGTCTCCCCTACACATTGTATTAAGGACAAAAATTTGCGCCTTTTCTGTCGTTACGGCTTTTTCTTCAGGGGAAATATAATTTTGATTCAACAACCTGCTTTCTTTATGCGGAGTCTCTCAAATTCCTAGGACTAATTAGGTTCCTAAGTATAATATTGCATCTTGCCCGTATATACTAAGAAAGAGATTCGTTACCTGTAGGTCCTGTATAGCACATCGGTGTTGATCCTGTCCTCTTTCTTCTCTGCGCGATATTTTGCCACAAAAGACATAGTCCATGCAGTAGCTGATTCTGCATTCTTTTTCCATAATTTGTGTGTCTGTATTTGGCATGGACATAATTGTTGTGGTCAATAACACGGGTAAAAGAATTCAATAAATTGAGTTTTAAAATAATATTGGAACTGAAAATATACAAAAATTAGCTCGTATTTATAGTACTTATCTATGTGTACATACACAAAGAAAAATTAGATTAGCTAAAATACTTTACGTGATTGACATGCGAATAGATTATAGTTTCGAATCCCGGAGGTGATTTTCTTTTTTTATCAACATTTCATGAGAATCATATATTGCTTAGGTACAATCGAGTTCATTAGTTGGAGGTCGGTGGATGTTAGAATCAGATTTCTGTTAGTTGGAGAATTTACTTCTTACAGATAATTGAAAGGTCAATAAGATAAGGATAATGCCAGGACTGAATTAGAATTTAGTTTAGTTTTGTGGCCATTAGTTATTGACAAAGTTCGTTAGGTAAGTTCTTCTAAAGTTCTTTGAAATTTTAACAAAATTTCGAAGTTTCTTCATTTGTTTGAAACCATCACACCATGTACAAGTTGCTATTTTTTAAACAAAATTATTGTGAAAAACGATTGAAAACTTCGTGGCACGAACAGTCAAAATTGTCCCTAAAATCAAATTTTGATATACTATGAGTGTACTATACTGTCGCTAGTTAAAATGTGCAGCAGATGTTTTTAGGGAAGTCTGAAGTTTATTATAACCGTTGAAGTTAGTGCGCAGTTAGGTTTTGAGACCGTATCAAGAAGGGTGAGGTGTTGTCTTTACATTCCAAAAAATGTGATAATATTAAGCCAAGAAAATATGAAAGTTTATTTGTTATGATCATCTCTATTTTTTCGAGAAGAACTAAAAATTGTAGTCTTAGGCGCTCATTTAACCTAAATTTGAGGTGTCCTAACTTGAAATGGAAAATACGTCCGCGTTCTAGCAGCCAATGGACTTGATATAATTATATCACAATCGAATATCTTAATTGAAGTTTAAAGAGAAAGCATTTAATTTTCTTTCGGATCAATCAACTTTGAGGATATTTATGTTAGTCGTTATCTATGTGAACAACTGATTAATCTATTAGCAACTTAGTATATAGATGTTGGGCATTTATTATTTATTTCCTGGGATAATTACCATTTGTGCCCCTCCCATGCAGGATCTTGATTACTTGAAGAAATTTGGGATGGCTTTCCGAGATCTTGATAATCTAAACTTTCCGGACAAATCTGAACATATTGTTAAAGGATTCCGGCCAAACGCTCAATTTCGTGAAACAAGTGCAGAGATCTTGCTAGTTTGTACGTATCTTGATGTTACCCTTCCAATAGTATATCAAGATTTTATCGAGGCAGCACAATTTGCGTTGAAATACAATGTTTTGGTGAATTATATTTCTTTAAGAACTGATCAATGATACAGAAATTTTCTGGCTAATAATGATCAACGATGAAAAATGAAAAAAAAAATAAAGCCTTTTGAACGCAAATTCACCGGTGCTTATAGCCTATTCAATTTTAGGATCTTTTCCGTTTGTAATTCCCCAGTACATTTTTCACCCCCAGTAACAGAGCAAGTGCAATTACAAAGTATATCATTATGTAAAAATATGACCCGTGCGTCTGGGAGTGCGAATAATATGCACCCACTAAGTTTAGGGAGCACAAACAGAAAAGATCCCCATTTTAATTGATGGTGGATTAAAAATGACAAAAACGAAAAAAAAAATAGTTCAATAGAAACTAAAAGATATTTAGATAGCAAAACGATTAAATAGAACCATTCAGCAAAAGTTTCAACGGTTTTTTCATTGCCAATTTGTTGCTTATTTAATTAACAATTTTTATAACTAAGTTCTTTAAAAAATGAAGTTCGTTGCCACAAATTGTAAATTGATGATAATTTAAATGAGTAAATATATGTAAGAAGTTGCGGATCTATTATATTCCCGCAGTTTTTTTATAACCCCCAGTTACAAATTATGTGTTGTTATATAGCACGTTACCATGTACAAATAATGCACGTGAGCAGGGGTTCAAAAAACAATTATTTGCACGAAGCTGGGGGGGGGGGCAAAACAGAATAGATCCGTAGTGGACTCTATAGTTATATATTAATCAAATTTTTTAAAAAATTGCAAATAACATTTCCAAAAAAAAAGCAAATTCAAAATTAAAAAAAAAACAGTCGGATACACAATCAAAAATTGTAATTTTTACATACGCGTTAAATTCAAAACTTCGCTGCATCATTATATTGTAATAGCTGTTTGTGTTTAATTGACTAAGTAAACATGAAATCCAAACAATGCCATTATATGAATACGTTGGGGGATGGGTGCTAATTGACGTGGGGGATTTATCAGAAAAGAGCCGGTTAATTTAGCTCGTGCACAGTCCAAGTAATTTTACCTGATTATTTGCTCTCGAATGAGAAGTTATTATTGTGATTTTGTATGTCTTTATGCAACTTTTTGCTTGCCTGTTTTGCGTTTTTCTCATAGAAGAATCTCTGACTTGTCATGTGATTTGTTCACGCACTACATCTTGATTTTTGATTGGTTTCCATTGCTCTCATTTTGAAATAAAGATTTTTGTTCAAATCAAAACTGATTGTTAGAGAGTAGATGACAAGGCACTTAGAGCCGAGTGGTTAATCATACATTCATCAAGGTGATGGAATTGGACCCAGGAGGTCAGGGTTGGAATCCTACTTTTGAGGTGATGTTTTTGCACCCATACAGAAAAAGTTTATCTGTGCTGCAGCCCCTGAATTAAATTGCGCCACTTGTCATTCGCGAGCAATTTTTCCGACAATAGTGGTTTAATTTTCGTGTATTTTTTCCTGCATTTTTTATAGTTTGATTGGATCAAAGATTTTAGTCCAGAGGAAAGCTACAAAACCTTTTGTGCTTGCCTCCAACATGCAGAAATTAGTTCACTAATTTAAATTTTGAATTCTGTAGACATGTTTGGTAAATAATGTTAATCTGAAGTTCAATATTGAGTGTGATTACTCGAATTCTGAGTTAAAGGAAAAAGAGCTGGAAAATCAATGGATTCATGTCAACAAAACAAACAAGTGATGATTTTAGAGGTTAAATAAATTTCAGAAGAAAAGTTGAACTGAAATCAATGACTTGCGGACAGAACTGTCAGGAAACAAGAAGAAACAATTGACAATAAGTGAAACTGTACAGACAATTTGATGATAAATTGCAAAATAGTACCCCTGAATTTGAAGTTTGTTAAATTTCCGTATTTTTCCAGTATTTCTTCAAGTTCCTTGGAATTTGATTGGAACCGGAAATAGTTTTAACTTGTATGTGGCATTTAAACTGAAGGATGACAAAATAAATTTTTACTGGAAAACTTTTTACCGAACTAACAATATGCAGTTGTAAACAGGTTGTTTGAATTCTTTTAAAAACTTTAAGTTTGCTCAGTAAAGTGAAAAGAAAGAGAAAACCGGCGATATGCGTTCTCACATTATATGTTTCAACCCACCAAACGATAAACAATGTAAACAACTTTAACAAATAAAACTTAAATTTGCCCTCGATGTTAGTCTCAGTTAAGTTTTAAAAAATTGAATCCTCAATCTGGAACTGTTGACGAGAAGCTGTTTACTAATTTTACGGTCGTTTCGTTTCCACAACGAATGTAGTACACTGTTTTAAAAAAATAACAGGAGCTTTCAAAATTAAATATTTAAAAATAATAGAAACAAAAAAGACGCTTCGAAAAAACAAGGAAATCAAATATAGTTAAGCCAAATTAGGCGTCAATTTCTCCTAAACAAAACTATCAAGAAACTGTCGATCTTTTTCTTGATTTCTGCAATAATCATGAATATCATTTTTAGAAGCTGTTTTTTCAAACAAAATTTTAGATTGAAACAGTTTTGAAATGAAAAATGGCGCACGAAACCAAATATTCGAAGTTGTCGCCAAACCTATTTCGCGAAAGACGTTTGTTCAGTGCAACAAACAATTCTATTGATTACTATCATTTTTGAGAAAAAAAACAGATATTTTGTAATTTTTTCTAGTTATCATCCAAAACTTTTCATGTGTTCTGAACGTGTCCACTTTTGCACAACAAGTAAACGCTTGCAATAAGAAAAAAAATCTCCAATGAAAAAAAAACAACACTTTCATTGATTATTACGACTTTGGAATCGGAGTGAAAGATGTTTTTATTCTTTAGGTAGTTAAATATAGGTGCCTAAATTTAGTTCTTTTCATCTTGTTAAAAATTTTCTTGAATGTTCTCTTTAATGTTCCCTTTTTTAATATGTCAAACTTATTTTTAAAAAACTGATCTGGCAAATAGCCAAAAGTAGATAACTGCAAAGCAACGCACGCTTAACAAATTTAACTACAAAAGTAAGCAACAGTCAGGATCTACGTCACATTTTTCGAAAAGGAAAGCCTGCAAAAAAACACAAGTAGTCTGTGAAAATTTTAGAAGGTACACTTAAACATTGGGGAAACATCTTGACATCTAGAGTCAAAATTTTTGAAAAAGTTCAATAAAATTCATTTTTTTGCATCTTTAAGTTTCAAATATGCATCAAAAGAGTTCAAATGAAATAGAGGCAAGACAAAAAACTAACAATAAAAAAATTACCAATTCAATTTTTAAAATGAGTGACGTCAGAGTTATTGAAAACGTCAGATATCAACTGAAAAGATTAAATTGAGCCACTTATGGTTCACTAGAAAACCAACAAAAACTTTGTACTGAGCGTATGCAAGAGGAAAACAGAAAACTGCAAAAAAAAATTCAAAGGTCTTGACAATTTTTTTTTGCAAACAGGTGGTTTCAAATTAGTTAAAAATTTTATATGTGATTTGAAAATACTAAATTGATTCAATTAAGTTTCATCAAAGGTCAATGTGACATTACAATTATAGGACAAACTGATAGGCCAACCAAAACAGCAGAACAGCGCATCTAAAAGACATCATTGATTCCCTTTTGAAAACAGATGGCGTTCAATATGTTAAAACATTTGACTGGAAAAGAGCACATATAACTTGAAAACGATTCTATTGAGACACAATTCAAGGAAACTAAGACACAGGACACAAAGTTAACTGCATAAACAGGCTACGAGTGAATCAGTGATAGCTTATGAGAACAAGATTGGTGACAAAATTGTAAAGAATATAAAAATTCTATAGAGATGAATATAACCCTATGAAATGATTCGGTTTTAATTTATTAGCAAGGCTGGACAGGACCTGTAAACATGGACACTAAGTAATATCACAACCAAAACGGCCCAAAAATGTTGAAAAAAATTTCTAATCTGGGGTCGAAGATCTTAAAAACACTGGACACAAATTAAGCTATTATTCATTTGAGAGGCACCATTATTGGTGGTAGCCAATGAGGCCAGTCATTAATGAGGCTAGGAAACATGAAAATAGGAAGGCCTTTAGAAAAAGAAAAAATGAAAATTGAATAATTTTTTTAATGAAACAAATGGTAGTTAATTCATAAACCAATAGTTGCACTCTGCAACATGAGAACATAAATTGTAATATTTAAAACTGTTTGTGAAAAAATCAATAAAAGAGACAGTGAAAATAGAGAATAATAGGCCGCAAGTTAAAAAAAAACCCCAAAATTTATGCAAATATTGGTTTCTCATTCCACTCGAAAAATGAATAAGTGGTTTCTTTCACATTAAAAAACTCACTTATTGCTTTTCAACTCTGACTTATGTTGCTATTCTAAAATTTGCCTATTGTGAGTTCTCATTGCGATCAAAAATTCATGAAAACGAGAACCGAATTGAGATTATAATTCAATAAAAAGAGGCCAGCGCCCCAAAGCTATCCAAGTTAGTTTAAAACTAGAGAACGAGACCAGCCGAATTATTCCTCCAATTAGTTATTGCAGCCATTGAAATTTTTTTTTAAAAAAATCGTAAAATTGTCATAAAACATGCATTTTGTTTATTTGCAAAAATCATGCAAGGAAAAGCTTTTCAAACGATTGTTTTCCATCTAGAATTTTTAGAGTTTTTATCATCAAGAAAAACTCTTTTGAAAATATTTTGAAAAACAAAAATTAGCAGGGTTTTGAATAAAAAGTTGTAACCACATATAGTACTTTATTTTCTGTTGAAGTGATCAAAGACTTTTTTAAAAAGAAACTTGTGCGAATAACACTTATGACAAAAAGGTTTCAGAATAACTTCAGACGCCATAAGCTGTTGTCAACTGGACTTCTATCTTTAAATGTTGCTGAGAAAATGTGGAGGGTAAGACGAGGTGGATGTATATTTTTCTCAGAACCCGGACCTCATGTTAGGCAAATTCCACTCCTATTTATTGGGAAACATGTGTGAGAATGTAAATTTAAAAATTCATTGACTGTATTTACACTCTTTTCTACACTCTCTTACACCTCTTGCAAAAAGTTTAGTTTGTGGACTTATAAAAATAACACTCTTACACAATTACAATTATAATAAAATTGAAAAATCGAATGCTTGTAGCATTCGGTAGCATTTTCTTCCCGCCAAAAAAGTGGGAACTTGACTTTGTCCAAATAAAAAGTGGAAAAAATTTATTCTTCGATAAAAAGAGACTGAACATGATTTTATATAACTGAATTTACCTTACTAGAAACGTGTTCTCTGCACATAGAGTACATTGTGAAAAAAGGGGGAAGGATTGTTGGGTAAAACAACTTTGAAAACAGTGATAGGAATACATAACACAGATAACAAATCTTTCAATATGTAAACATTTTTGACATCGCAGAGCATTAAGCTACAGATTATAAAGCAAAATGAGAATTTCGGGGAACTATAAAAGTTATCAATTGACGCTTGAAAACAATTAATTGGAATCACACAACCAATTAAATTGAAATAATTTATCGCAATATCGTTTTTTGACATATGCAATTGGTTACTCTTACTCTTTGTGACATATTTGATTCTGGTTTCCGTGACTAGTGATCAAAGATTCTCAAAAACCAAAAACTTGTTCATTTATTATTTTCTCACTCCACTGAAATAGGAATGACAATTTATTTCACGCCAAAGCATTACTTGCGTTCTTTTATTTCTTTACTACATCATTTCTTTACTTATGTGATCATATCTTTTACCCAGAGCTACTAACATAAAATAGTGTGTGTGTGTGTGTGATGATAAAGTTTGTACAACCAAAAAATACCAACCCATGTGATAGTAAGGCTCGGTCATTTCTGAAGAAAATACTCAACGAAGACCTAATATAAAGGTTTCTCTGGAACTTCGTCTAGGCTTTTACAATTTATTTTGGAACCAAAAGTTGATACAAATGAACAATGAGGGACCAGGATTTATCTCTCTCAGAACTCACTAGTTATAGCAACCAAAGGAATTCGAAACACCTTCACGTTTTCAAAAAATCTTACTACCAGAGAGATTTCAATATGAGAACAATCAATTCATGACTCGCAAAGTTGTTCAAAGTTTAAAGATTTTTCCATCACTATTATGAGGGTGACTTGAGCCATCTTTCCTACATTCGTGGATTAATCGAAGTCAACTGGCAGTTTGGAAAAAAAACTAAAAATAAATGGAAGCGAAAATCTAAATTCTGCTTGGAGCAATTGCGTTCTTGACTACTCAATTTCAAATAAATAATCACAGTCTTTCAGAATGGAGTATTTAAAGGTTGGCAACATCAACAAAACAAGGCGGCTCGTTAATGTGCGTTCGCACATGATGTTCCGACCCGAGCTCATCGACATTTTTGACTTAATTGTCAACCAAATGAAGAAATAACAAAAGATGTTTGAGTTTAAAACAATCGTTACACAACCTATCTACTAATTGAATTACAAAATGACATGCCTTACTACAGTGCCAATGAGATCTGACCTTAAAAAGACTACGAGACAAAAAACAACCAAAAAATAGTATAAACAAAAACTTCACGGCAAAAACTGAATATCTAAATTTAAAAGCACAAAGTGACAACGTCAAAACGCAGTCAGATAAAACCTTAACTACTCAAATTTAATCTCTCCTAACTATACAGCGGACGGAAAGTTTTCGAAATAAGACTATGTTACAAGTCAACAAAGAGAACGGTCAATGAGGCGAAATTCAAAATTTGATCAATATCTTTTAAACCAAGAATTTTCAAAAGTCTTAAAAATCATTAGCGATTAACAAAAAAAATCCGTAATAAATTACCAAAAAGTTACTACAAATTCAAAAGGCCTTGTGTTTGGGTAGTTTAGGCCTTAGAAACGAACTAAAGAAGAACCTAAAGAATTAGAAACGATTTGCGAAAACACAAGCTATTGCTACCATTAAAATCATTAGCTATTAGCTGAATATTGTATTATTAACTCAATTCTTATTTTTACTAATTCAGCTGCAGTAATTATACTGAGAGATTAAATAAATTTATTTGGGCCACATTTGTAAAACATTGGGATCTGTTAATACGCGATTGTTCTGAAAGAAGAGAAAAAGAAGCACAAAAAATGACCACTCAAGAAATATTTATAAAAACGCATATTGTCCAACAAACAAAGCATCGGTGACAAATAATATCAGTAGATATTTTTTTTGGGAATACGAGAAATTGGACGTGACCTCTCATTGATCAAATAAATTACAATTTGACGAAAAGAATAACGTAAAGTGAAAAGAACAACAAAAATTGAACAACAAAAAGCAATTTACGGCTACTTAAAGAACAAAAACAGGCAAAAACAGCACTTTCAAGAAAAAAATTGAGCGAGAAAAGTGTCGAAAGCGTTAAAAATGAATTTCTCACTAAAAGCTTTTCTGTGTTTAACTAATTTTTTTAGCAGCAATGGGATTCTTCTTTTTTATCAATTTATTTTGAAAAAAATCAAATATGAACAAATACATTAGAACCACGAATTTTTTGAGAAAACTCGTAGTATCAACGCCATTAATTTTATTAGCTTTCAACGTAATGAAAAAAAAGTTAAATTATGCCTCTATGGGACAACAAGTTTTTTGGCCATTCATATTGTGTCAATAAAACCTTACAACAAGTTAATGGAGCTGAAAACAACAACAAAGACAGGCAACAACCAAAAATTCAGTAAAAGAGTGCCAGAGGAAAGTGTCGAAGCCATTTAAATCATAAGCTCTTCTGTGAAAACCCTTTTTATGATCCATTGAACGTTTTCCCTTAACGAATGAGAACTATCACTAATATGATAATGTGATAAAATTTCAAAAGGATACAAAAACAAGAGAAAGTACCCGAAAATTATTTAAAAAATATATGAAAACTCGTGGCATTGAAGCTTTAAAACTACTTGTTAGAAGATGAAAACGCTAACCAGATTAAATTTAGCTGCACTAGAAAACAATACGGATCCTGTAAGTACTAAGACTGACTAACAGTGCACGAAAAAAAGTTAAGGATCGGTTAATCTTCACAAAAATTTTCGAAAATTTTTTTTAAAGTCTCATCAGCCATTAAACTCAAAAGCATTTAACGAAGGTCAATAACTACGCTTAAAAAAACACGATGGCAGGAAAAATTTTTTTGTCATTTATAGATAATCAATAAGAGATCACAATAAGTTTTAAGACTATGAAAACAAAAACAAAAACAGGCGAAAACCAAAATTCAGTAGAAAAGAGCGAGAAGAAAATTTTGAAGCCATTAAACCATTAGTTTTTCTCTGGAAACTTTATCTGTGACCCACTGAATGTCTTTTCCAAGCCAATTGGATTAGAATAATATTTGGATGGTGTGTATAAAACCGTCAACGAAATTTATTTTAGTTTCAGTAGTCGGTTCTGTCAATACTGAGACTGACAAACTGTTCACGAAAATTTTAAGATTGATTTATATTAAAAAAATTTTTTGAAAAATTATTTTTAAATTCTTAGCAGCCATTAAACTCAATAAATTTCAAAGGAAGTCGACAAATACGCTCAAATATGCTTTAATAGGAGTATGGGAATGTTTGTCATGCATAGGTGATCAACAAGACATCACTACATGTCTTATGATTTTGAAAACAACAACAAAATCAGGCAAAACCAAAAATTCATTAGAGAAGTGCGAGAAGAAAAGGTCGAAGCCATTTTAAACCATAAATTTTTCTCTGAAAAACTTATCTGTGATCCCATGAACGTCTTCTTGAAGCCAATAGTGGCTGTCAATTTTAGGATAATGTGATAAGATTTCATAAGTTACCAATAATACGGAATTATCCAAAAAAATTTTTAATATTTTTTTAAAATCTTTTGTCATTGAAGTAATATTACTAAAAGTTCAAAATTAAAACCACCAACTAGATCAAATTTGATTACAGAAGGAAGGAAGAGAGTGCTGTCATCACAGAAACTGACTTACAGTTCACGATATTAAGTTTTTTTATTGGTTTTTGTTCGAGAAAATTTTCAAAAAATTATTTTTAAAGACTTAACAGCCATTAGCTGTCCACTCAATGGACTAGGTATACTCAAAATCTCATTACGGAATATATCGCACTGTTAGTCAATGAGTCTATGCCATAAGACTCCAAAAATTAGTAAAACCTCAAAAAGGAATTCAAAATTTCATTTTAGGTTACGAAAACTCAGAGTCAAATTTTAAAAAAACATGAGCAAATCCTTGGAAACGATATTTTTGTTCATTGGGCTTCATTTGACTTTAAAGGAGGTCTCTCATTGACGGAACCTTGATATGAAAAGTGACTTTTCTCTAGGTGACTTAAAAAAGCAAAAAAATTGCAGAAAATCTTTATAAAAAAAGAGCTCTCAAATAGATTTCGAATTTTTTTGATATTGAAGCTCCCTATGAGACACGAACTAGTATTTTTTATTGCCTTTGGTCTAATAGGAACACGAAATTGGTTTATTTTTTGGCAAGAAATTTAAGTTTGAAATATTATTTTTAAAGAAAATGTCTTAATTTGAAGAAAAATCACATTGAAAGTGAACAAATGCCCCGTGTTCACACAAAACCTCAATCCTCGATAACTCCTCGGATAAAAACGGAAATCAAAAAAATCTTTTTTATTTTGAATTTTACGCTGGACCAGCTTTGTAATGATACCACTCACATTTCTCTGCGATGAATATATTGATCGGCCAAAATTGACTGAACAAAAAAAACCATTTGTGTATATAGTCCCCCCCACAAGTGGGGTCGGAACAATCAACAAATTTATTGTTTGTTACCTCAGTTATTTTTGAGTAAAGGCTAATAACACATCTAAGACAACTAACTCTTCAATCTTACATCTCGATGGAAGTAGTAATTGTATTGGCATTTTTGTATCATAAGAAAGACGTCTTGTGATCTTGTGAGGTTAGGCTGAATTAGTACATCAGGTAGAACAAAGTAGAGGAAAAATCACTGGAAACGTTTTTTTTCATTATTTGGAATTGCAAAAAAGTTAATATCAGACGTTCAATCACATGTCTCCGTAACAACTGACATCTTAAAAAGTCTGCTGAGAGTGAAAAAGGCTTGCAAATTTATTTGTGTCTTCTGAATTATTACTGCTGAGGGTATTGATGATAAATTACAGAATCTTTAACATATCTTAAAAAAAAGTTTTTATAAGTTTTAGAATTGCCGATGGATCGGAATGGCAGGCTTCTAGCAATCACTGTTTTTTTATTGTTGGAGCCAGGAAAACAACGATCAGGCCACATATAATCATCTTACATTTGGTCGATTCAAAAAATCTTTACACTTTTTCAGCCAAAATTTTTAAGCACTACAGCGCTTGTTAGTGACAAGTAAATCGGACGAAAGGCGCACAAAAAAATAAGCAGAAAGAAATTATTGGTAATCTGCCGGCCACCAAAACAATAGGGTCCTCAGAGTGGCTCCACAGAATGAGTTTCTTTAAATGCTGCTAAAAAATTCTCGATGGCCCGAAGTAATTTGTGTAGACGTCAAATAGAACCACCCAATTTACGGAAAACTAAGGCTTTCTAGAGGGCATAGAAGAGATGACGGGACTAACGAGAAATTTAAGCATAAAATTAAATCATGACCTGCGGATTATGCTGTCCGTGTGATATTGAAAAAGGCTTTTAAATTATGCAAAGGTATATTAATCAATAACTTGCAAACTGATCTTTCTATTAGTTAGTTTGTAGACTGTTAGTCTAGAAAAAAACAAAAAATATAAAGAAGCAAAAATCTAAATTCGGCCAAGAGCAATTGCATTCGTGACTACTCAATCTCAAGAAAATATTGACGGTTTTTCAGAATGGAATATTTTAAGGTAGGCAACATCAACAAAATAAAATAAACTTATTGTTTGTTACCTCAGTTATTTTTGTGTGCAGGCTAATAACACATGTAAGACAAATGACTCTTAAACCTTACATCTCGATGAAAGTAGTAAAAGTTTAAGCATTCTTTTGTTACAAGAAAGACATCTTGTGATCTTGTGAGCTTAGTCTGCTGATTCAGTACATTAGGTAGAACAAATTAGAGAAAAAATCACTGGATATGTTTGTTGTTTTTCAATAATTGGAATCGCAGAAACCTAATATCGGACGTTCAATCATATGTCTTTGTAGCAACCGACATCTCAAAAAGCGCTGCTGACAGTGAACAAGGCTTGCAATTGTATTCGTGTCTTCTGAATTACTACTGCTACGGGTATTGATGATACATTATAGAGCCTTTAACACACCTTACAAAAATGTTTTTAAAAGTTTAAGAATTGCCGGTGGATCGGAATGGCAGGTCAAGCAATTACTTTTTTATTGTTGGAGCCAGGAAAACAATGATCAGGCCACAATATAATCATCTTCCATTTCGTAGATTCAAAAAATCTTTCCATTTTTTCAGCCGAAAGTTTTAAGTAATACAGCGCTTGTTAGTGACAACCAAATCGGACGAAAGGCACACACAAAAAATAAGTAGAAGGAAGTTATTAGCAATCTGCCGACCACCAAAACAATAGGTTCCTCAGAGAGCCTCCACAGAATGAGTTTATCTAAATGCTGCGAAAAAATTCTCGATGGCCAGGAGTAAGTTGTGTGGACGTTAAATAGAACCACCCAATTTGCGGAGAACTAAGGCTCTCTAGAGGGCATAGAAGAGAAGACGGGCCTAACAAGAAACTTAAACATAAATTTAAATCATGACTTGTGGATTATGCTGTCCGTGTGATATTGAAAAAATGCTTTTTAAATTATGCAAAGGTAGTTTAATCAATAACTTGCAAACTGATCTTTCTATAAGTCACTTTGTAGACTGCCAGTTTGGAAAAAAACTAAAAATAAAAGAAGAAAAAAAATCTAAAATCGGCCAAGAGCAATTGCATTCGAGACTACTCATTCTCAAGAAAATAATGACGGTTTTTCAGAATGGAATATTTTAAGGTAGGCAACATCAACTGAATAAAATAAACTTATTGTTTGTTACGTTAGTTATTTTTGTGTGCAGGCTAATAACACATCTAAGACAAATAACTCTTCAACCTTACATCTCGATGAAAGTAGTAATAGTATTGGCATTTTTTGTTACAAGAAAGACACCTTGTGATCTTGTGAGCTTAGTCTGCTGATTCAGTACATTAGGTAGAACAAATTAGAGAAAAAATCACTAGATATGTTTGTTGTTTTTCAATAATTGGAATCGCAGAAACGTAATATCGGACGTTCAATCATATGTCTTTGTAGCAACCGACATCTCAAAAAGCGCTGCTGACAGTGAACAAGGCTTGCAATTGTATTCGTGTCTTCTGAATTACTACTACTACGGGTATTGATGATACATTACAGAGCCTTTAACACACCTTACAAAAATGTTTTTAAAAGTTTAAGAATTGCCGGTGGATCGGAATGGCAGGTCAAGCAATTACTTTTTTATTGTTGGAGCCAGGAAAACAATGATCAGGCCACAATATAATCATCTTCCATTTCGTAGATTCAAAAAATCTTTCCATTTTTTCAGCCGAAAGTTTTAAGTAATACAGCGCTTGTTAGTGACAACCAAATCGGACGAAAGGCACACACAAAAAATAAGTAGAAGGAAGTTATTAGCAATCTGCCAACCACCAAAACAATAGGTTCCTCAGAGAGCCTCCACAGAATGAGTTTATTTAAATGCTGCGAAAAAATTCTCGATGGCCAGGAGTAAGTTGTGTGGACGTCAAATAGAACCACCCAATTTGCGGAGAACTAAGGCTCTCTAGAGGGCATAGAAGAGAAGACGGGCCTAACAAGAAACTTAAACATAAATTTAAATCATGACTTGTGGATTATGCTGTCCGTGTGATATTGAAAAAATGCTTTTTAAATTATGCAAAGGTAGTTTAATCAATAACTTGCAAACTGATCTTTCTATAAGTCACTTTGTAGACTGCCAGTTTGGAAAAAAACTAAAAATAAAAGAAGAAAAAAAATCTAAAATCGGCCGAGAGCAATTGCATTCGAGACTACTCATTCTCAAGAAAATAATGACGGTTTTTCAGAATGGAATATTTCAAGGCAGGCAACATCAACTGAATAAAATAAACTACTTATTGTTTGTTACGTTAGTTATTTTTGTGTGCAGGCTAATAACACATCTAAGACAAATAACCCTTCAACCTTACATTTCGATGAAAGTAGTAATAGTAGTGGCATTTTTTTGTTACAAGAAAGACATCTTGTGATCTTGTTAGCTTAGGCTGATTCAGTACATTAGGTAGAACAATTTAGAGGAAAAGTCACTGGATATGTTTGTTGTTTTTCAATATTTGGAATTGCAGAAACCTAATATCGGGACGTTCAATAATATGTCTTTGTAGCAACCGACAGTGAACAGGGCTTGCAAATGTAATTGTGTCTTCTGAGTTTTTATTGCTGCGGGTATTGATGATTCGTTACAGAACCTTCCACATACATTACAAAAAATTTATAGAAGTTTTAGAATTGCCGATGGGTTGGAATGGCAGGTTTCTAGCTATCCTTTTTTTGATTGTTGGTGCCAGGAAAACAACGATCAGGCCACAATATACTCGTCTTCCATTTGGTAGATTCAAAAAAACTTTTTAGCGGAAAGTTTTAAACACTACAGCGCTTGTCAGTGACAACGAAATCGGACGAGGGCAACATAAAAAAATTATTAAGCAGAAGGAAATTCTTGGCAATCGGCTGGCCACCAAAACAATTGGGCTCTCAGAGGGGCTCCACGGAATGAGTTTTTTAAATTATTGTGAAAAAATTCTCTATGGCCAGGAAAAAGTTGTGTAGACGGCAAATATAGCCAACCAATTTACGGAGAACTAAGGCTCTCTAGAGGGCATGGAAGAGAAGATGGGATCTATCGAGCAATTTAAACATAAGTTTATATCATGACTTGAAGATGATGTTGTCCAAGGGATATTGAATATTGCTTTTTAAATTAAGCCAAGGTAATTTAATCAATAACTTCCAAACTGATCTTACTTATAGTTAGTTTGTAGAAGTTCTACCATCTCATCGCCAGTGATCAATATGATAATTTGCTTATTAGTTTGCAGCAGTTTTTATGTCACATTAATCAAAAAACGTTTTATTGGTGTAACAAACTGGACTTTATCATTACCATAGATGAATAGGTTAACATAGATCTGAACTTTTTAGCCAGCTTTTAAAAAATTTTTTGCTATTCGCGGCCAGTGTTTTAGTCGAGTGTTTTGCACCCAGCACATTGTTCTCCTAGTTCGACTGGCACTCAAATATTTCTGTTCATAATCCTTGCAGGTATGGCTTCACGCTTCCAGTGAACAAGAATATTGTGTTGGGTGCAAGAACTGAGCTAAAATTTAACCACAACGTGGGAAAGAAAGAAATGGGTTCAAAAATATCATAAGGAGTAACACATAACTAAGATTACATATAGATGGACCTTTAAACTATAGTACCTATGCGTGCTAAAGTCTTGAAAATTCGGGCTACTTTTTGTTCATTTTTTTCAAAAAATTACCTCGGAACACGGACAATGGCTTTAGATTCTATTATATGTGTAAGTTTTGGTTTTTGCTAAACAATTCGGATGTTCATTGACAAGGAAAAAGTTTGCAATGAAGTTTTAAATTCAGATTGAAAATTTTTGCTCACGTTAATTAATTTACTCCTTAGTCCAGCTAACTAAATTTAGGTGATGTCTCTGAATTTGACCTGTTGGGAAAAAATAAATTTCCCTTGAATAATATCAAGTTTGGTAATTACTCACCAAGGAGGTTCCACTTTTTGGGCCGGAACAAAATGCTGAAGGGTTTTTTCAGTCAATTTTTGCAAGTCCACAAATTCATCGTAGAGTGTTGCAAGTGAAATCAATAAAAATCCCGTCAATCGTAGTATCTTTCAAGAAAAAATACTTTTTTTAAAATTAAATTTTGTTTTTGTTGATGAGTTTTTAGGGGAAAAGTTTATAAAATTTGTGCCTAAAATAGCCAACGCTGAAAATTGGAATAAGTACGTGTTTACAATAGACGAGCAATAATTGCGAGAGTGGTCTTGGTATTACCGTTTATTTTTGCAATCAAAAGTGAACGAGTTGTCTTCCTTATAAGTATTATCCAATCTCGTTTTTAAATTCAATTACAGAAAAGGCAGTATTCATATCAAAAATACCTAAATGGCATATACCTTTTATATTGGGGCCCAATTAAATTAGGCCCAATCAATAAATATTATGTCTCGAGAAAAAACTCATAGATTTTTAGATTTTATGGGTTTGATCCTGAGTTGTTTCGAACATTGAATGAATTCTTGAGTTTTACCTGCGCTCGTTTTTTGGGGGGCTTTATGGTTTTTTCACAGGAATCAGGACTTCAATAATCTCTCTAAGGAGAAATTGGGAATCTAGTCAATGCGTTTTTTTGTACCCGATGAGTTCTTCGACTTTGAATATAGTTTTGAAATATATAAATTTAGACTTTGAATATATAAATAGAGAATATATAGATTTTGAATATATAAATTTTTGAACTTTGCCCCTATTTGAGGTTTTTCTCTCAATTTTTAGCTTCATATTATTAATGACAGCTCACCTCTATTTCTCTTGAAAAAAAATTGTTCCGTTTTCGACATTACGAGTTTTCATAAATTATTGATTTGCGCACATTTCGCCCAAGTTTGAGACTTTTTCTGATTGATGTCTACCCAAACTATCAGATTAATCACACAACCCATGGATGATGAGGGGGGGGGGCATTTCAACAGATAAAGTTTTCAGTGAAAAACTTATGGTTTCTATCGATAATTTATAGGAAATACTACCCTAGGTCTAATTGGCTTTCGAAAACACAAACCACGAAAAAAACTTATTATTTATAGGAAACACAAAACCACGAAACCACGAAAACACTAATTATTTATATGCTATACCCAAAGTTTTATTGATTTTCGAAAACTCAAAACCTATCCGCAATAAACCGAAGTCCATCTTAAAGAATTACGAGATTGTTTATCGGCAATGGTTTATAGGTTTCAGTATAACTTTGCCTATGATAAATTCTAGTAGTTGAATTCTATGTTGAACTAATAGAAACTGATCAATAACTGTAACTAAAACTTAGATTTAACAGAACAAACAACATCGCCAGTTTTAATTAGACAGTCTAAATATTACAAATTTAAAGATTCTGTTTATGTTACCGCAAATTTTAGAAATTGAAATTAAGAAAAATGGATAATTGCGAAGAACTCGAAATTAACTACAATGAACTGCTGAAAATGCTGCGATTCCAAGAAGAGGTCAACATTGCAGTTTGCGGTCAAGTGAAACAGGGCAAATCGACTCTCGTGAACACCCTTTTAGGGTTCGAACTGGATTCAGAGGGTCAATATCCACCAGGGGCGGCTCCAGTGAGCGAGTCTGGAACTTTAACCCAAGAACCGACCCAATACCGGAACCCGGACTTGGGAAAAGGGATCTTTTCCAATACTGAAAATTTTTTCTATTACTAACACTGTTCAAAGTCAGTATAATACCCCCCCCCCCCGGCCGCACTTGTTAAAATGCTCAGTGAAAGGCGCTCCAGGTCGAGGTGCCAGTCAGAAGTTATTTCTGCTGATCAGACTCATGTCGAATGTACAAGGTGTGCTTCCAGACCAAAATTCTCAGTCTGCAAACTTTTTCGAGCGCATAAAAGTTTGGACAATGGTCTGATTTTGGTCTCATCAGAGGTCTTTTTCGTCTGGGTGTGTCTGATCAGAGGCGGGTTCAAGAGCACATTAGTCTTATCAGAGAAGATTTTGGGCGCAACTTGATCGGTTCGGAAACAATTCCGAGCGCATTTTTTTTCAAATTTTGTATCTGTTAGTAACTAAATAGATTTAAGCGAGAGATTATTAACCAATCAGAATCGAGTATTTAAATTACGTATAGAATTGCGTCTAATATACATAAAAAGTTCCGGAAAAGTTCGTATAACCTAATTTTAAGTAAATAATACCATGATATGTATCGAATAAGGCGGTTTTAGGCTTAATATTTTTAGGTTCTCTAGACGATTGTTGATCGATTATGAACTGATTCTGACGTCAATGACATCAGACAAAAAACCAGTAAAAGAGCATCAAAAAAACCTTGCCGTCTAAACTCTCACTTGTTGCTATGTACGTACTAGACTTAATACGTTAAGAATGCTGATACGTTGCTTTATATATCGATTTGGAAGACTGACGATGAATGAGTTGAATTGAGCATCGGAAAGAGTGGTTTTACACCTTTATATTGGTGCCGCTCCCAACTTCCCAGGTTTAATCTGAATCTTGCGGGATACTTATGAATTAGACTTGATATTGAGCTCAAACTGACAAATTCGATCGCAACAGAATTAACAAACGATGCCCTTCAGCACGGGAAATTTTGACAAGTTACTGGAAAAGGCGACGAGGAGCAACCTCCTGGAACCGGACTGGGATGTGACATTGCAGTTTTGTGATGCTGTGAAGGAAAGTGAAGTCACCCCCAAGTATGCTGCCAGTGCTGTCTCAAGAAAGCGCACCATGCTCTGTCAAACCCTGAATTAAGTTAACATCCAAAGAAGGTTCAAAACGTGACTAATTCATTGGGTGAATGTCAGAGGTCCTAATGGATGTAGGAAAACAAGAGCTATCAGAGCTGTTTCCATACAAATGAATCTCCCTCTGGAAGAATTTAAAGTGGGAGATGACTGCACTATTTTTATCGGATCAACTTATGAAGGAGTCCGATTTAAATGAATTCAAATCCTTTTTAAGTTCGTTGGATATCGATATTCAATCACAACAACCATATAAAGATGGAATCTAGAAGCTTTCACCGTCGATGACCCAGAAGAAATGAGATTTGCAGTTTCAATTGCAAAGGAACCGAGATTGAAAGAGAAGCAGGCATTCTACCGACGAACAGGGCACAAAAAATACTCCAAAAAAAACTGTAAGACAGAACAGAACTTTTACACATTTTTTTGCAGTAAATTAAAATTTTCAATTTAAACGGCAAAATCCAACCCCTAATTTTCCAAACCTTTCAATCAAATATATTGGGTTATCAAAAAATTAACGGTATCAGATCAAAAATGTAGATAACCGGTCAACATAAAACCTCACATATCGAAATTTTTGTGACGAAAAAACATCGATATTGAAAATTTTTGGTCGAACTGTCAAAAATTTGTAAAAATTGATCAAGTCGGTTCTTATATCAAAAATATACCTCTGATATAGAGAAAATAGAGAAAACATTATGCTAAATTGTTCAATTTTGAAAAATTTTGGTCAATTTTGATGCAATTGTAAAAACTTAGAAAATCAATACCGATTATTGATAAACCGTATTTTCGAGCTTAAATCCGTCCAGTTCACTGGATTACCGTTCCGTAACTAAGAATTTGCAAAAAAAATGACCAAAATTTTGAAAAAACTGACAAAAGCATAAAATTTTGACAAATTCGTCAAAATTTTTATTTTCAAATAGAAGGTTCGTTAATTGAGTGAAACTCATTACTCAGAAAAAGTTGTGAAAATTTTCACAACCTCCGCGCTACAAAAAATTATCGAATTCCAATAATTTTTCTGGTCGCTCGTTTATGTACCGTTTTTCGTCCGCGTTTTTTTTGGTTCTTTAACTTTACAATTCTCCGTTTTCCGTTTTTTTTTCAATAACGTCGCTCTCCCAAAACTTTGCTTTTCGTTTTATTCGCTACTTTTCCGATTTTCGATGTAGTATGTCATATGTGATGAAGTATGTTGTTGTCTTTGCTGTAGTATGTTGAGTATGCTAGTATGCTGGTTTGTTGTTTAGGTCTTATAGCTTTCTAGGGTGTGACTTAAGTTTATTCTCGAGTTACGGCTGGATTGCCCTTTGACTTTTCAACCTTACTAATTTACTAGCCTTCCTGTTGTAGTATATTAATTTTTGCTGCTGTATGTTTGCGTGTAACTGTATGATTGTTAGTTGGTTTGGTTTTTTGCCCTCTAGGGTTTGACTTAAGTTTATTCTGGAGTTACGGCCAGATTGTTTCTTCACTTTTCCAGCTTTCATAGACTACAAAAGCGCTGCATATTACTTAACTTTTGCTGTAGTTTGTTTAATATTATTGGTATGCTGATCGGTTGTTTAGGTTTGATTATTGCTAGGGTGTGACTTAAGTTTATTCTGGAGTTACGGCTAGTAATTTTCTTGCTCTTTTCATCCTTTTAGTATACTATTGTTTGCCGTAATTTAGTTTGTTATTTTCATATGTTAAGCCCCATAATGACTTGTGCTAGTTTGTCTCTTGCAGTAGCATCTCTCCTTCTTCCTAGGGTGTGACTTAAGTTTGTTCTGGAGTTACGGCTAGTTTGTTTGGTTGAGTTTGCTGCTTTGGTCTGCTAGCATAGTGGTTCCCGACCTCCCCGCTCCCTACGTAATCGTCTCCCGCCCGTTCCGACCCGCCTTTCGGTTTCGTTGCGCGCTACTCACTCAACGCCTCCGTTGTGTCCGTCTTGTTTCACGTTTATTCGTGCGGCGCTTGTTCAGCGTTTCCGTCCCGTCCGTTGCGTCGCCCGTTTACTACCCGCGTTTTCACCAGTTCCGTTCCGTTCCCTGTTGCGTTGCGCGCCGTTCGCCCGTCCATTCCGCCCCGTCCGCTTCGTTTCCCGCTTCGTCGTGCTTCGTCCACCCAGTCCTCTTTCCCCGGTTGCCTGTGTTCCTGTTTAGTCTCACGTTGCTTTCAAGCACGTTAGACGCACTCTATAAATTCTTGATCGCTTTCGCCGAGTAATTCATTACTCGGTAACTTCTTTTCTGCTCTTCGACGTCTTGATTATCAAGTCGTCGTCATTTGGGTTCGGTATAACCCTCATTCCACGTGTTTGGTTGAAAGTTACTCCACATTGATAAATTAGCCATTTCAATATCATGGCCGAACAGCAAGAAAAATTGAAAAAGCTCTTTAATGCAAGATCTAATCTAGAATCTGAGTTATGTAACATCCATAGGGACATCACAGATGCCATAGATCGTCAAGACAGGAAGGTTAAAGTTGAACGCTTGGTTTCTAAGTTGAAGGATGTCTTCAGTAAACTGGTGCAGAAGAATGAAGAACTATTTGACTTAGCCAGTAAAGCGGAGAACCCAGATTCAATTTACCCTGTCCTTGAGCAATGGTTGGATGATAAAACCAAGAACAATGATAAATTCTTGCTTGCGGCTAGAAGCTATATTGACTCAGTTGCTGACCGAGACACCGTATGTGAGGGCGTTAATCCTCAAGGCCAATCTAAGAGAAGTTCACGCCGAACAACATCATCAATGTCTAGCCAGCGTAAACATGAATTTCTCATGGCAAAACTAAAACGCGAAGAGGCCGAGAAACAAGAACAAGCTGCCATGCGCCTCGCTAAGCAAAAACACGAAATTGCCATGAGAAAAAAGGAGCTTGAAATACAAATGGAACAGATGGCACTTCAAGAATTGGAGGAAGACCACCGCCAGCGTGTTGCAGCAGCTAAATTAGATGAGGCTGATTTAATGGATAATCTTTCATTGTTTAGTCACCACTCAAGTGAACTGAATTTGTTTAAAGATAGGGGATCAGATAGAAGTCAGGGACTTGTTCAGGATTGGGTAAATTCGATTCCAGCAGGTAGTTCAACTGAGTTAAACTTTTCTCGTCCTGGTTCAGCAACCGCCGACCCTCCTGTTAAAGATACTTCCCCTAGTAATCCTCCAGAGAACCCAAGTAATGTCGCCGATAACTTACATCATCTTGAAATGCTTTCTCAGTACACACGGCCAGGAGTTGCAATTTCTGTTGCTCAGCAAGAAGCGTTGTATAGGGAATACCTCCAGGCTCAACTGCAGCAACCACTCACTGATCAAAGAGTCGAGCAGGCACATAGTCCCTCAGGCAGTGGTAAAGTGAACCAAGTGTACCAAGTACCAGTCGACGTACAAAATGTCGCACTCCCACCACCTCATCCACCTATGCAACCTCCCCTGCCACCAACACCCGTTATGGCACCAACGAACTCCATTTTCGTACCTGATTTTTCAGCAAACCCACAGGTAAATCAGTTCTTGGGTCCAAAAAGCTCCAGTGTACCTTGTCAATTACATATGTCAATGCCTCATGTTCAACAACAACAGAATCTAACTCAAAGTAACATTCCACACCGAACACAAGTCCCTATTGCCCATTCCCCGCATAAGGTCCCTCCACTTCTAAACCCACTCGTGAACCCGCCTCCTGTATTCCCGCCTCAACAATTATATAATCCTCAGCCTCCCATGGTTCCGTCGCCCATTCCAGCGAGCGCAACAGCATACTTACCCGTCCCCAACATTCCACAACAAAACATTGTCCATTCACCTCAAACCCGCCTGGTACCATGCCCTACCGCACCCAAACTTCCCCTGAACCGTAACCCCGATTTAAATTTCTGGAGTTTTCCTCAGGATAAGCCCCCAAATGTAAACCAGGCGACAAATAACGCTACCATCTTCAAAAATGTTCAACCGTACCTACCCCCAAGCACAGCTAACCCCACCGTCATCCATCCCATCTTGCAAAAGAGTGCACAACATGATCCAAATAGCAACCACGCAGCAAACTGTAGCATCCCTGTTAACCCCTTTAGTACAACTACTAACATCGCGCCACCTTTCGTCACGCCGGTTATACATCCAACATACGGGCATACTGCTCCGATACCATTGTGTTGGGGTGGCCCACCGCATCCCACGCCTTCAGCGCCAGCATCTGAAAATGCAAGCTTGATTAAGGCATTCATTGACGCCTTATCTAGCAAGAGGAATGACCCACTACCCGAATGGAAGTTGTCACAATACAGTGGGGATCCTCTACAGTGGCACGAATGGTATGGCCAGTTTAAAAGCGCAATTGACTCTCAGTCCTTAACTGATGATGTAAAATTGACATACCTTAAGACCCTCGTAACAGGTAAAGCTAAAACAGCTATAGCTGAGTTCGCCTACTGCGGCGCAATGTACAAAGACGCACTGAGGACCTTAGAACGTAAATTTGGCCAACCACAGGCGGTTGTAAGTGCACATTTGGACAAACTCAACAGCTTTCCACCACTGAAGATGCACAATAGCGATAACATCATTAACTACTCGGGGTGCATTTCAAGTCTTGTCGGGGTATTTAAATCGCTGTCATACGATTCGGATTTAAAGAGTGCTGCGCTTCTCAACACTGCCGTACAGAAGCTACCACCCAACATGAAGGAGTCATGGTCACTCTTCACGGTCAAAAAGCATTGGGTGAAACCTACTCTTCTTGATTTCAACGATTGGTTAAAAGAGAAGGCCGAAGCGCACGATTTAATGAAGAATACCGCAACTAAAGCAAGGACTGAGGATACCAACAACTCAGTAACAAGATCAAAAGTTGCTTCAAAGGCATTTGCTGCAAATACGCAACAGAAGAGTAACCCTAAGCCGCAACAAAGATCTCCGTCAACATCAATCTCTAGTTGCATTGTATGCAAAGGCAGCCACCGGTTGTGGGAATGCCGTGTCTTTAAGGAAAAGACCCCCACGCAGAGAGCCAAGGTCGTGGCTGAGGCAAAGCTATGTTTCTCTTGTTTGCGTGATAAACACATGTTTAGGCAATGCCCAAGTCCCCGTAAATGTAGGAAAGATGGTTGCAACAGCTCCCATAACACCTTACTTCATGGAGCTGAAAGGGTTTTTCCAGCTAAACCCTCAACAAACAACAACATCGATACTTCGAAGTCGAACGCAGGTACAAGTAGGCCATCTACGGGTCAACAGCAAACAAGCAAAACAACCACTTTGTCTTCCGTGACCGATGTTAAAGGCCTCCTTCAGGTCACGGAACTGAAACTTACTAATTCTTCTGGTACCAATACTACGGCGTTGGTTTTATGCGATACCGCTTGCAGTAACTCTTGGGTGTCCGATAGTCTCGCAGCTAGACTCGGTTTGCAGGGTACCGCATTAAAACTGACCGTCAAGGGTATAAACACGGAAGAACTCATAGACACAAAGGTGGTTCAATTGACTGTGACACCTCATAAAGACCAAGACTTCGAAGCGTTCACTGTGCGTCCCTACGTGAGAGAAACATTAAACGTAGGTTCTGACATCATTGACGTCAAGTCCATGCAAGAAACTTACCCACATTTGGCAGTTCTAGATCCAGTAAAATATAGCTATGGAGAAATTGAGATGATACTTGGACAGGATGTCTACCATGCCATCCGCCCGTTAGAGTATTTTTCAGCCGACGAAAAGTGCTCACCGTTCGCTGTCCGCTTGCCCATAGGTTGGGTTTTAAGTGGCCCACTCCCGTCAAGTTCCAGTTTAGTCTCGGTGTGTTTCAAAGCCAATATTGAACAGGATTTTGAATTAGCTTGTCAGGTTAAATCTTGGTATGATATGGAATCGTACGGCGCGTTCAAGCAAATTGACCCACGATCCGCAGCGGATGCTCGCGCGCAGGAAATACTTGAAACAACAACCTTCCATAACGGCCAAAGATACGATGTCGGTATGTTATGGGCTGATGACAACACCCAGCTCCCGAATAACTACTTTTCGTCACTGGTACAGCTCAAGTCTCTCGAAAAGCGGCTATCGAGAGATACATCATTGAAAGAAACTTATGCTAATACCATCCGTGAAGACTTGGAAAAAGGTTACTTAATTACAGTCCCTGATGCTCACAAGGTAGAGCAGCGGTCGGATAGAGAGTGGTACCTACCACACCATCCCGTAATCAATCCGAACAAACCGGGAAAAGTGCGTAGGGTATTAAATGGTACAGCAAAGTTCCACGGTACTTCTTTGAATAAATCTTTGCTCACTGGCCCCGACCTCCTCCAAAACCTAATCCATGTACTACTTAGGTTCCGTCAACATCAATTTGCCGTGTCCGCAGATATCGAGGGTATGTTCCTCCAAGTGGGTGTCCCTGATTGGGACCAGCCATCACTGCGTTTTTTGTGGCGGGAGGACCCCACAACAAATGTTGTAGTGTATCAATACACGCGCCATATATTCGGGGCTAAAGACTCGCCCACATGCGCTAACTATGCACTGCAACGCACGGCCCGAGACAATGATCTTCAGTACCCGGAAGCAACCAAAGCCGTCCTAGAAAACTTCTACATGGACGATTACTTGGATTCGGTGGAGTCACCTGAGAGGGCTCTCAAAAGATCGAAGGAGTTGGTACAACTTCTCCATCTAGGTGGGTTCAAGCTTACTAAGTTCGTAAGCAATGTACCAAATCTGGCTGATCGAATTGATGGGTCACCTCAGTCCACCGAACCAAAAGTAATTTCCTCATCTAAGGAGGAATCTTCGCACGTGCTTGGGTTGAAATGGGATCACAACAATGATACTCTAGTTGTGAGTCGGGGTACCTCCAGTACAGTAACTAAGTCTTTAACACAACGCTTGGTATTGAGCCTAGTGTCTAAGGTGTTCGATCCCATCGGCCTAGTGGCACCATTTACTGTTGGTGCCCGATTGTTACTAAAGGACATCTGGCGTATCAGCGGGCAGCACTGGGATGAAGAATTACCAAAAGACACTGTTGAAATGTTCCTCGAATGGAGTGTAGAACTACCCAAGCTTGCTGCAATCACTATACCAAGGAGCTACTTTTCCGGAAACTTTGAACACCTGGAACTACACATGTTTGGCGATAGTTCACAAGAAGTTTTCAGTGCCGTTGCATTTCTCCGAGCTCGAGTAACTACTTCGAGTGGGCCCCAAACGGAGCTTGCGTTTGTCCTGGGTAAAGCTCGCGTAGCACCTATGAAGGTCATGACTGTTCCAAAGCTGGAATTACAGGCAGCGCTACTGGCCGCTCGATTGAAACAAGATATATGTCGAGCTCTCACAGTAAAAGTCAACAGGGTTTTCATGTGGACCGACAGCACTACTGTCTTGCAATGGCTTAACTCTGCAACCAAGCACCCAATATTTATTGCAAACCGTGTTTGCGAAATCTTAGAACACACAAGCGTTGACGAATGGAACCACGTTGCCTCAAGCGATAATCCGGCAGATGCCGGCACTCGTGGTATGTCTGCTGAGATTTTGCAATCAAGTAGCTGGGTGAGAGGTCCAGATTTCCTAAGAACCAAACAATTCCCGTTCGAACCAAGCACTGAAGTAGTTAATAACATCAAACTTGGTATAGTAACTAAGGAAACTGACGAAACCAATACATCATTGGCCGTATCTGTAACCAAGTCAACTAAGGAACCGCCCCCGTAACTAATTCCCTTCGATAAGTACAGTTCTTATCAGAAGTTGCTACGGATAACAGCGTACGCACTCCGCTTGTTACCTTCTCACGAATGTTACCGTAACGTCGATGGTAGCATCATAGACCCCACGGAGCTTGACGAAGCCGAGCGTCATCTCCAGTATCTTGTGCAAGGGGAGTCATTCAATGTAGAGAGAAAAGATCTTCTCGAAAACAAACCCGTTAAACGGAGTAGCCGTATTGCCCCGTTTTCTCCCTTTATTGGGCCAAATCGTCTAATCCGATCGGCAGGCCGCATCAAGCGGTTGGTCGAAGTTGACTTTGATGTAAAACATCCTATCGTTCTGGACGCACGCCATGCATTTGTAAAGTTGTTCCTCAGGCACACGCACGTCAAACATCATCATCAAGGTATTGATTACCTGCGGGCAAAAGTACAAGAACGTTATACTATCCTTAAATTACGTTCCTCACTACGTTCCATTAAATCTAACTGCCTTACGTGCAGGATGTTCCGCGCTGCCACTATTCAACCCATCATGGCTGATCTCCCAGTAGAAAGACTTGCATACCAGTCTCCTCCCTTCACGAACACCGGGGTCGACTACTTCGGCCCGTTTTACGTTACTGTACGTAGGACTACCGAGAAGAGGTGGGGTTTCCTCTTCACATGCTTAACTACTCGTGCCGTTCATGTCGAAATCGTTCCTTCCATGGACGCCAGTTCGTGTGTAATGGGAGTGGAGCGGTTCGTCTCCCGTCGAGGTAAACCAGCCATTATTTGGTCAGACAATGGCACTAACTTTGTTGGCGCGGAAAAAGAACTACGCCAGAACATCGAAAAGTGGAACACCATCAACATCGCTGTAGAACTTGCCCACAAAGGCATCAAGTGGAGGTTCAACCCGCCCAGTGCGCCACACCAAAGGTGGCATCTGGGAGAGGCTAGTACGTAGTTTCAAGCGCGTACTTTACACAATCCTTGGAACACGTCGCCTCACAGATGAGGTTTTAAGTACCACTTTTTGTCTGGTCGAACATGCACTTAATTCGCGTCCGTTAACGCCCGTAAGCGCCGACCCGGCCGACCTAGGCGCATTAACACCTAATCACTTTCTCCTCGGTAACCAAGCACGTAGTCTCCTTTCCATCATTGGCGTAGATGAGTTTGATCACCGTAAACGTTACGCCCGCGCGCAGTCCTACGCTAACGCTATTTGGTCTCGTTGGATCAAAGAATACGTACCGGCGCTGAACCGACGTTCCAAGTGGCAGACGCCTGCCAACCATCACCTTAAGACCGGTGATTTGGTTTGGGTAGTTGAAGAAACCAACCCGAGGGGTTACTACCCCACTGCTCGGATCACTGAACTCCGTTACGGTTCAGACAGCGTCGCACGCTCCGCCGTATTGCGCACGTCCTCTGGATTGCTCGTTCGCCCGCTTGTAAAATTAGTACCCATTCTCCCAGCATCTTCTTCTGGGCCGGAGGATGTTAGTAACTAAATAGATTTAAGCGAGAGATTATTAACCAATCAGAATCGAGTATTTAAATTACGTATAGAATTGCGTCTAATATACATAAAAAGTTCCGGAAAAGTTCGTATAACCTAATTTTAAGTAAATAATACCATGATATGTATCGAATAAGGCGGTTTTAGGCTTAATATTTTTAGGTTCTCTAGACGATTGTTGATCGATTATGAACTGATTCTGACGTCAATGACATCAGACAAAAAACCAGTAAAAGAGCATCAAAAAAACCTTGCCGTCTAAACTCTCACTTGTTGCTATGTACGTACTAGACTTAATACGTTAAGAATGCTGATACGTTGCTTTATATATCGATTTGGAAGACTGACGATGAATGAGTTGAATTGAGCATCCGAAAGAGTGGTTTTACACCTTTATAGTATCCTTTGGCTATGAGAGATGTTTGTTCTGACAAGAGGCAACAATAAAGCAGCGTTACTTTCAGAGATTCATGAAGAGTTTGATGGCTCTGATGAGAACTAAGGGTTGCAGTCAGTCTCTTTTGGAAGAAATTTTGATTACCAGTAGATCAAGATCTTTTCTTATAGAAGTCTATATAAGTTCATCCATTGCGTTAAAAATATGCACTAATGTTATACTAACGAAATTATTTCCTCAGCAGTTTGGTTTTATTTTGGTTAAAATACTCTTCGAATGGGCTCCTCCTTAGTTGAATATACTAGAGCAAAATTAAGAGATGTGTTCATAAATGAAACCATTATCTGCTCAAACTATTTCGAATGGACTTGAATTTGATCAGAAGTTGCTTTTGAGCGCACCATCACCTGATCAGAGGTAGCTTCGAGCGCACAAACGTCTGGACAATGGTCTGGAGATCACTTCTGTCTGGCACCTCAACCAGGGATGTTCAGTTTGCGACAAAACACTAAAAATCATGTAATCAGAGAAAACTTTGTACTCCAAAAAATCTAAAAAAAGTTTTTCTGTGAAAAATCTGTAAATTCAGTCTTTTTAAGCGCTTCGTTTTTCAATTTTCTTTATTCCAAGCTGCGAAAAGGTGGTAGCATTAAGCAGTAAATGGTATTCAGACTTATAAAATTTGAAAGACCAGTCTTTCCCATTATTTAGCCCCCCCCCCCCCAAGCTTAGATCATTGGGGTTGGATTGGCTGTGATGGGAAAGACACGAAAACTCAACCTTTGGTGGTGGGCAAAAACGGAAAAGGTTTGGTAAAAGTTACGATTTGGGACATGCCTGGAATTGACGGATTTGATCACAAAATCAGTGAATACGTCACCAAAAACAATCTGGATTCCAACAAGTTTCAATTTGTGCTGATAATTTTTAGTCAGGAACTGGGAACTGACGCAAGTTATCTGGTTAGAGAGTTTCTTGACCGAAAGGTTTTCTTCTACCTGATAAGAACTCACATAGATATCACGATTATGAAAGGACAGAAGCTTCGAAAATCGGAAACGGAAGTTCTGGAAAAAGTTAAAGATACAACCAAAAACCAGCTGTCTAATCTTCAAACCAGGGATTTATCCGGATATCACCGGACTTTAGAAGACGGAAAAGATTACCGATTCTACATGGTTGACGCCTCGGATAGAACCCGTTTTGACTTTGCTGGTTTGCTAAATGATATCGAAATAAATCTTCATATGGATTCTCGAAAACAGATGGCCGAAAAAGTTAACTTAATTTGGCAAAAAATTGTGAAGGAAAGGATTAAAAGTCTTAACGAAAAAAGCTCAGAAATAATAATGAATTGCGCAGCTGCTGACACGGTTCCGTTTAAATCAAAATCCATCAAATTATTACAATTCACGATCAAAATGCTGCAGACGTTTCAGCTCTGCAAAAAAGATATCGAACTATTCGAGGAAATGTGTGGGACTGAAACAGGAAACTTGGAACAATTTGTCACCGACAAAATCAATACTTGCGATAAATTTCTCGCTTATATTCGAGGGCAAGCTTGTTCGTTAACGCAATTTCATTCTGAAGCCGTTCTACAAAACATTGCGACGAAAATTCTATCAGATATCAAAAGGGAAAAATCGTTAGTAACCTAGACACTCAAACAGGTTATCTGTAAATTTCTCATCCTAAAATTTATTGTTAACTGGCAAATTTTACCCACCTAAATGCATTCAAAAGTTTTTTTAGGACGAAAACAAATAATATTAATATAAGTAAACTTTCAATTTGATTTCATGCTTTAAAAAAATAATGATAAGTGTCTGGATGACTTGTTGATAACATTTTTGTTACAAGTACTTTTAAACTTTTAGTTATTTTATAATTTACTTGTTCAGAAAAAATAACCTTGCTAATTAACCCCGTAAAATTTTCACACCGAAATTGGTTTAACATAAAAATTTTTAATCTTTTTAGGCGTCCTGATGAAAACTTAGCTCTGTTAAAATTCAGAAGGAAGTCTTTGTAACACAAAAAAAATTGCCACCAAGAGTACGTCAATAAACAGTTTGCGTATGTTTGAAATTGCAATATTTCGAGGAGACTTTTCTAAATTTAAGCCGTTGATCGGAAAAGAGCACTCGACAAATCTAACTTCTTTTGCTTCCACTTTGATCAAAATTGGAAAACTGAAGATCTTACATTAATTAGAAGACGGACAGACTGGTACATTCAAAATAAAAAGATCATAGCCAAAATTAGAAAAAACTCAATTGAGCGAACAGAAACCGAATTAAACCATGTTTTTACAGAAAACGAACTGAAATACATATTGTTTCTGTTAGCAGCTTTGCTATGCAAAATTTTTCTCTATATGTTGCAGAGCTGTGATCCCATTTAAAGGTCTAATCTCAAAATTAGTGCCGGTTAACAAATCCTCTAACTAGAAATGATATGAGGCTTCAAAATAGTTCCGGTAGGACGCAAGGAGGGCGCCAGCTCAAAATGCCGAGACACTTTTGGTAATGATAAAAAGTATTATTTGAAAAAAAAACAGAAAAATGGAATTTAAATGCATATCTAGGAAAAACAGCAATAATCCTGAAAAAGAAATTTCAATTTCATCTGTAAAAACCTCCATCAAGATCGGTATCCTCCCCCCTTCAACTTTTAAAAATTTGTTTGAGACATTATTGTGCGAATTAGGCGTTCAAAAATTTCAGTTTTTTTACAATAGAGCCCTTTCGCACTTTTGGCAACAACTTTTAAAATCCGGGATGGGATCTGCTAAGTAAGGCTAGATAACCATATTAACAGTCCTCAACAGAATTAGTTGTTTCTTTAGGACCCTCAATGGCTACGCCTTATTGCTTCCCAAAATAGAATGGAATGTAAGAGGGAGTGCTTCGGCTGTAAAGACAAAACACGAAACTAAATAAAAAAATGCATTTAAAGCCAAAATCGGGAGCGTCATGAAATGAAATCAAATATCGTCAACAAATTTAAAGATAAGCTCTTGCTCGTCTTTCGGCAGCCAAACCGTAGAAATCCTTAGAACCTACATGCATTGAGACTCCTTTGAATATTTTCTGTAAACTACTCATTTGTCAGTTTCAAATTGGACTCAGAAGCCAACGCCTCTTGCCTCAAGAGACACTCTTATAACAAGTAGTATCGTAGAAGCTACGGCTGCTGCAGATCCTTAATTTTGACTCAAGTCCTTGATTTGTTTTTAAATAACTTTTAGAGTTTGAAGTTGTCATTGATACCTCCTTGTTGACGTGACTAGTTTGGACATCTTTTGTATATACTGAAACGTGGTTTTTGTAGTTTTGATATTTAGGTCGATTTCAGTCAGTGGTGTCTTTTTGTACTCGTTTGTTATAGAACTCATGGCCTCCCACAATCAATACTCATTTGTTTTTAGAAGAGTTGGTAAACTCAAGGTCCGCAGATATATTGCTGATTTCAAGTTTCAACAAAATAGCAGTTAGTCACTTCTTAGTATACTTTAAATGCCTCGACAGGGACCAGATGAAATAAATATTTTGCTAATGATTCTGATTTGACTTTAAATATTATATATACTTTAGTTTTAGTCACTTGACAGTTTTAAGCCAATAATTTACAAATTAAAAGGGAGGTGAAATGAATGCAGCGTGAAATTGTTTTATCCTTCCTCTTGCATTTCACACCAATTTTGATCTCTAATAATGGGACTCATTACAAATAAATTAGTCTGAATTTTTGTCATTTAGGAGAACATCAAAATTGGATGAAACTTTTTAGGGATAAATTATTTCGGTGTTTTATGATAAAGGGGTTGAAGAACAAAATCCCATTTTGGACATGTACTTAGAAATTAGTTTCAAATTATTATTAGGTTACTACTAACCTAATCCAATTCAAGGCAACAACTTCCTATCGGTTCAAGCAAAAAGTGTAAGTAGTTTTAAGCTAAATGAGGGAAGTTCTTAAAGGGAAGCTTTTGTTATGGTGAAAAAGCTTTCACCTTAAAAAAATTTCATTCCATGTTGAAGGAAATCCAGATTTAACCTAACCGATAAGGTACACTAAATAATTTGTTTTGCCTTAACTTTATTTGAAGTTGTCTTTAAATATATCTTTTAATATATCTATAATGAGTACTTATTGTACAAACCTCAATCATTATGCATATTTTAACTTCTATATTTTGATTTAAAAAAAACTTTTTGAATGTCTGGGGTGTCCAGCTCCGATGATGACAAAACTCTGAGCGAACAAGATAAAGATATTCTATCTGGAATAGAGGTCGGGGCTGCGGGCGTGGGTGGCGCCGGAATGGCGGGTGCTGGCGCTTTTCTCTATTCTGGATCTACGGCAGCAACCGTACTTCAAAGTGCGGCTGCGACCACCGCGACTGTCTCGACAGGGGTTGTGGTGGGTGTTTTGGCACTTTTGGCTTTACCCGTGGTAGTTGCGGGGACTGTGGGAGGCATAAGTGTTTTCAGATACTGCAAGAGTAAGGATGCTTACGATGCGGCTGTCAATATCAGAATGGTGTCAATTGTTGAAATTGCGAATCGTGTTCACGAGAAGAAACTTGAAATTTGCCTCAAAGGCCGTAACAACTAGAAATTGACTATATATTGCAATGTTTGATTTGATTGTTAGTTTTTTAGTCTTTAGTACAGTTATAGAAATCAGTTTCAAACACTTAGATTCAAATTCTAAATTTTTATAGAAAATTTGTGATATAAAGTGGACCATAAAATATTTGACATGAACGAAAACTATTATCTGATTTAATGTAAAAATATCTGAGTTAGTCTCATATGGAGCGAAATGATGTTTCTGAATTTAATCATGTTTACACTTCACTCAAGAGTCAGTTCTATTCAAATAATAACTAATCTAAATGTTTTGGAGGAAAGAATTTAAACAAAAACTCAAATTTTGAAAGGTTTGGCTTGGAAGATATTCTTTTTTATCGATTTTTCATAATTTGCTTCGGGTTGTTCACAAAATTGGTGAAATTTTCAACTGAATCTGTCTGTTAACTAACTTCAATACCATTATAAGTATTACATACAGTCGTATATAATCTGTCCTAAAAAGTCGAATCAAGCGAACGTTCGAAAGACACTAAAACATTGCCTCTGAATATTGGTGTGGTCATTTAAACGCCAACAGTTTTATCATTACTAAGCCAATACATCCTTCCCTTTATACATTTTTAAAATTTAAATACTGACATTTATGCCCTGACCAGTGATTTTTGATACGTGTTCGCTTATACATAGGACCAGTTTTATCAACTTGGGACTAACAACAATTTATAGCATCAATTATTTCAACTACTATGTCGATGTTAGCTGTAACTTAATATTGATGCAGGTAACAAATATAACTTGATTAAAAAATATCTGAAAGCTAAAATTCTGCATCTAGCTATTGATTCACAAACTGAACAATTTGGAGCATTTGGTTCAAGAAAAATGAAATGATCAATATTTTGTTCAGTAATACAAGTGACTTGTGTTCTGAACTTAAAAGTATGAATTGGTTCTGAAATCTTCTTGTTTGACATTTTTTTTGCAAAAATCAGAAGAAATCAAAAGGTCAAGGTCCCCAATTCTTTTTGTGGCCGAGGAAAGTATTTCATAAATTACATGTTTAATTGCTCATTTGGTTCTAATTTAAATTAGTAAGTCCATTAATAAAATAAGGAATAAATGTTTGTTACATTATTAATAGTATTAATTGATGGAACAGTTTTTTTAACAATATTGATATTAGTAATATTAGTTTAGCGTCCCCTTCCTGTTCATTAATTTCATCAATTGTTTCTCGGACTGAACGGCAAGTCAATATCAGTATTGGGCACGTCAAATTGCAAGTTTTATATCAGTACTGATTCAGAGCTATGATCATGTCACTTTTTACACTTATCAGTATGAATGCAAGTATTGGCCAAGACTTGGCACGTGTGAAAAACGTAAAAACTGCCAAAAAAAACCGTCAAATCAGCCAAAAATTACAAAAATAGCAAAAAATGTCAAAAATAGCCAAAAAAAGACGTCAAAAAAGCCAAAAAAATGTCAAAAACACCCTGCGAAGTAAAAAAAAAACCGAAAAAACGTAAAAAATTGCCAAAAATGTCAAAAATAGCAAAAAAACTTCAAAAATAGCCGAAAAACGTCAAAAATAGCCGGGAAAAATGTCAAAAATAGGCAAACAAATATCTTCGTTCTTTCATCAACTTAGAGGCAATTTGTTCAAATCCCCTCTCATTCAGCTTCCAATTCCTTGTGGCCACTAATTTTCCACTCTAATTAGATTATTCTATGACTTCAAGTCAAAAAATGCCATTTCGAACCAAAGCTAAGCTTTTCCCGACATTTGTTTTAGAAGTTTTATTGCATATCAATTTTTATTTAATAATGAACAATTAACCTCAATATTTAAATTCAGTTTTTGAGTCTTTCTCGTAGTCATATCAGAGCTATTTCCAAAACTTTGATGCCTGAAAAATACAAAATTGTCCCTAAAAATTACTGACTTTTTGCCAAAACGGAGAAACACTAGACGGAGAAACACTAGCCTCCTCATCCAATTCATTTAATTAACATGAAAAATTATTAATAAATGATATATAATTAAACAGTAGCAAGGCTTAGTTTTTTTACTTCTCAAATCAGATTACTCTTATTCTCAGCTTAGACCAGCATACAAATCGGGTGGTTCCGAAGTCATGGAAGTTTAATATTGCGGATAGTTATCTAAATTAAAGACACAAATAATAGCCTAAATTACATTCTCATATAAAAAATGGTGTCACATTGACTGTATTTGTGGTGACAATGCTATAGGTTATCTTGATCCATTATGTTTTGCCCCCCCCCCCCCCTCCCCAGCTTAGTGGGTTTGTATCTTTTACAGCCCCCGGGTGAACGTGCTACTTTTACATAGTAGCATGCTATATAATAATATATAATTTGTAACGGGGGGACATTGGGAATGGGGGTTAGTTGGGGTTGGGGTAGGCGAGAGGACTAGTTGCGGGGGGGGGGATGGGTGGGCACGTTAGATAGGTTGGAGGGACTTAAATGGGATCAAACATTCTCAAAAAGACCTTTTCACCTTGAATATTTAATTTTTAATTGCTATACATTACAAACTAAGCTCATTTTGAAGTTCATGGTACACTTTGAAGTTCAAACTACACTAAAACGTTGCCTGTGAATATAAGTGTGGTCATTTAGACGCCAACAATTTTATCATTACTAAGCCTATACATCCTTCCATTTTGTCTAATACCTTTTTAAAATATAAAAACTAACATTTATGCCCTGACCAGTGATTTTTGATACGTGTTCGCTTATTTATAGGACCAGTTTCATCAATTTGGGACTAACAACAAACTATAGCATCAATAATTTGAACTACTATGTCGATGTTAGCTGTAACTTAATATTGATGCAGGTAACAAATATAACTTGATTAAAAAATATCTGAAAGCTAAAATTCTGCATCTAGCTATTGATTCACAAACTGAACAATTTGGAGAATATGGTTCAATAAAAAACAAAATGATCAATTTTTTGTTCAGTAATACAAGTGACTTGTGTTCTGAACTTAAAAGTATGAATTGGTTCTGAAATCTTCTTGTTTGACATTTGTTTTTGCAAAATCAGAATTAATCAAATGGTCAAGATCCCCAATTCTTTTTGTGGCCGAGGAAAGTATTTCATAAATTACATGTTTAATTGCTCATTTGGTTCTAATTTAAGTTAGTAAGTCCATTAATAAAATAAGGAATAAATGTTTGTTACATTATTAATAGTATTAATTGATGGAACTGTTTTCTTAACAATATTGATATTAGTAATATTAGTTTAGCGTCCCCTTCCTGTTCATTAATTTCATCAATTACTTCTCGGACTGAACGGCAAATCATTATCAGTATTGGGCGCCTCAAATTGCAAGTTTTATATCAGTACTGATTCAGAGCTATGATCATGTCACTTTTTACACTTATCAGTATAAATGCAAGTATTGGCCAAGACTTGGCACATGTGAAAAACGTATAAACTGCCAAAAAAACCGTCGAAATCAGCGAAAAATGACAAAAATAGCAAAAAACGTCAAATATAGCAAAAAAACTTCAAAAATAGCCGAAAAACGTCAAAAATAGCCGGGGAAAATGTCAAAAATAGGCAAACAAATATCTTCTTTCTTCCATCAACTTAGAGGCAATTTGTTCAAATCCCCTCTCATTCAGCTTCCAATTCCTTGGGGCCACTAATTGTCCACTCTAATTAGATTACTCTATGACTTCAAGTCAAAAAATGCCATTTCGAACCAAAGCTAAGCTTTTCCCGACATTTGTTTCAGAAGTTTTATTGCAAATCAATTTTTATTAAATAATGAACAATTAACCTCATTATTTAAATTCGGTTTTTGAGTCTCTCTCGTAGTCATATCAGAGCTATTTCCAAAACTTTGATTCCTGAAAAATACAAAATTGTCCCTAAAAATTACTGACTTTTTGCCAAAACGGAGAAGCACTAGACGGAGAAACACTAGACTCCTCATCCAATTCATTTAATTAACATGAAAAATTATTAATAAATGATATATAATCAAACAGTAGCCAGGCTTAGTTTTTTTACTTCTCAAATCAGATTACTCTTATTCTCAGCTTAGACCAGCATACAAATCGGCTGGTTCCGAAGTCATGGAAGTTTAATATTGCGGATAGTTATCTAAATTAAAGACACAAATAATAGCCTAAATTACATTCTCATATAAAAAATGGTGTCCCATTCACTGTATTTGTGGTGACAATGCTATAGGTTATCTTGATCCATTATGTTTTGCCCCCCCCTCCCCAGCTTAGTGGGTTTGTATCTTTTACAGCCCCCGGGTGAACGTGCTATTTTTACATAGTAGCATGCTATATAACAATATATAATTTGTAACGGGGGGGGGGGGACATTGGGAAGGGGGGTTAGTTGGGGTTGGGGTAGGCGAGAGGACTAGTTGAGGGGGGGGGGTGAGCACGTTAGATAGGTTGGAGGGGTTTATATGGGATCAAAAATTCTCAAAATGACCTTTTCACCTTGAATAGTTAATTTTTAATTGCTATACATTACAAACTACGCTAATTTTGAAATTCATTGTTCGAAAACAGAAGTTAACGTTCTAAAACAGATGTCAATGAACAACAAACTTTATTTCGGAGTGAGAGCAAATTAAATCACTCAGAAATCAAGAAGAAATACGTGAAATAGTACACGACAACCAAATTAAGCCCTTAAAATAAGCAACAATTGCTACTCTGCAATACAAGGTAGCGTTTTGGTGCTTAGTTTTTCGACTAAAAACGCAGTTAGAAAGACTAAAACTTATTGTTGGTGCGATGTCACATTCAATGATCATTTAAAAAGCTAATGTTTGGTAAATAGGCACCGAGGCAGAGGAGTATGCACCAAAAAGCAAATTGCTATATCCACAGCGAATCAAATGAGCATGCAATTTGATCAAAAAACCTTAACCAACTGACGTTGGAAATTGACAGGCAATTTAATTCAGGGGCTGTTGCCCAAATTAATTTTTCGTTATGGGTACCAAACTATCAGACGAAGTTGGGTCTCAAACCCCGACCACCTAATTCGATTCCATCGCCTCCACAAAAGCAGTAACCACTCTGCTAGCTTTGCTTTGTTATGGTCTTTCTAAAAATTGGTTTTGTTTAAACAGCAAACTTTATTTTGGAGTGAGAGCAATTGAAATCACTCAAAAACCAAGTGCGTAAAAACGTCAATTGAGAAGTCAAAGACTATTCTAGAAGAAAAGCGCGAAAACTGTCTAGTGAAAAATCTTCATAGAAAACATAGCCGGTAGAGAACTGGAAATGGCTCAATAGAGTTTTATATAAACCCTACCTATTTCAAAAATATGAAAAAAGAAATAACAAGTAATATACAGTAAGAAAAATTATCTATTTTTAGTGGGAAATTTTGGCAGGTAATTGGAAGGGGGGTTAGTTGGTGGTAGGTGGGGGCAAAGAGGTGTGTGTGTGTGGGGGGGGAGGGGGGTACGTTAGATAGGTTGGAGGTACTTATATGGAATAAAAAAATTTTCAAAATGATCTCTTCATCTTCGAATGTTACCATCAGTTCTTATTTACTATACACTACAAACTCAGCTACTTTTAACCCAATGTTCCACAACTGAAGTCAGCGTTCTAAAACAGAAGTCATTGTTCAAAGTCAGATCTTGTTCGAAGTCAGTCCAAGTCAGATCTTGAGCTTAGAAAAAAAGCATAGCCGGTAGAATACCGGAAACTACTCGAGTCTTGCAATATAAAAACTAAAATAAGCTGATCTAAAAAGCAAATATAAAAAAAAACAAGAAAATATCCTAATAAAACAATAGACATTATTTTAAAAAAATGAGGACTCATTTTTTTTGGTCTGGGTAGTCAGAGTGGGGTGGGGGGTAATTTTTTTTCTGGGGGGGGGGGTCTGTTGTTTAGCAAAACTGAAAATTACCTCTTCACTTTGAATGTTAACAACAGTCCCTTATTACTATAGCTTACAAACTAAGCTACTGTTAAATTCCAATGTTCAAAAAAATAAATCAAAAAACGACTTAAATGTTTGAAACGAAGGAAGTCAAATTGAAAATCATGAGCAAATTTTTTCTAGCTAAACAACATATCGAATACCAATACTACTCTTTGAGTCGTAAAAGGAGACGCACATTTATATGATTGCTTCTCATTCGAGAGCAATTCATTACCTTAACATAATCTAAAAACACATAGAAGTCTGACCGTGAGAGGTTAAAAAATTACGTCTAGTCTCCGAAATTTTTTGAATGGGACAACAAGCAGAGAAAAATGTTGATCTGGGATACAAACCTTCAAAATTCTGGCAATCTCAGGCTACTAAAAGTCTATAAAAACCTTGGTTTCTCTAAAATTAGCAGCCAATAATTCAAGGATATCATCACTTTTTCTGATAAAAGCAAATATCGTATCTTTTTGTGCTGCAAATAAAGATTTTCCGAGTATGGATACATTTGGGATCTATTCTATTGCGCCCCCCCGCTTAGTGAGCATAAATTTTTATGACCACCAGGCGCACGTGTTGTTTTCTTTAATAGTAACGTGCTATGTAACAACGTTTAATTTGTAACTGGGGTCATAAAAACACTGGGGGGGGGGGGTAAACAGAACACATCCAATTTTTGAAACTCGAAGAATCAATCTTATTGGCAATCTATCAGTTTAAATAAAAAAGAGTCTTTGAGCTCCCTTGCGCGAGAAATGATTGAACAAAGGCTTAGAAAATTACCCTCTTGGGTAATAAACCTTTAAAGCAAAAGTGGCGAGAAGTAATGATTTCGAACACGTGACGTTTCTTCATGCGCACCCTACAAATTGATATCTCTAGCAATCAACAAGACAGCAGAGGCAAGTATTGCTAGAACAGAACAACCTGCCTGAGCCAATCAAGTAAAAACTACGGAGAATCCTGAACAATAAACCCCCATAACCGCTTAAAATATCAAATAGGTTGCACGTCCTAACCAATTCCGATTTCAAAACTGCGAAAGGGTCAAAGGACTCTGGTAAAAAAAAATGGTCAAAACACTTAATCCGTAAGCATGCTGCCTGCTATGATTAAAATATACATTGTTCAAAAAGGCAGAAAAAAGACAATAAGTGACCCGGACAAGTCTAGGATTGCAATTCATTGCTGATTCAGGGCTAAAAGAAAAGGGGTTTAGTCGGGGCCATATTGCTCTGTTCTTGTCCCGCTTGTTAATTAACAGTCTGGTTTTTAGAGTTCGATTAGTCATTAAACAGACCTTTTTCTGAGCATGAAAGTTTTCAGCCTCTGTTATCTGTCTGGGCATGACTAAGGTATTTCTTCCTTCTGCCTGAGTACAGTTAATTGACAGCTGGTAACTATCTGATCATTAAGGGCTTAGTTACCAGCATTTATTAGCCGTCTCAAGAAGCAATTAAATTTTCATTAGTGCTTTTGTTTAAAAAAGCTAATATTGCCATTTTAAGAGTCACGTTTACGGGGCTTCAGGGGGGGGGGGGGAGCAAGTGGTTCGGTGTTCTGGTTCCAACTCTTTCTGGTTTCAACTCATGGTAGGACAACCAGCCACGTGGTATTAAAGAGCCGGTCTGCTATTAGCTGGCTTCTGGAATCTGGAAGATAGCGCTGAGGTGAGAGCATAGGCTTTTGCATCCTATTATATCTAATATTACTGCAATCTAGGAGATCGTCATTTAGTTTCATGATAAAAATGCAAGTTTTTGAAATTTTCGAAGACGGTTATTTCTGCACATACTGATATTTCAGATTATTTAGACTGTGCGTAAAACAACTCATTTTACAGTTGAACTGAGTACTGCCAATAGTCATGCGCATCGTTTTAATTACAGAATGAGATTTCTCTGACTTTCAGCTGGAAAGACTGAAATCAAGTTAACCTTCAAAGTCAATGAGGATCTATTCTATTTCGGCCCCCCAGTGTTTTTTATGACCGCCAGTTACAAATTATATGTTTGTAGGGTACAAATTATATGTTTGCGCCTGGGTTTTAAAGATTTATGCTCACTAAGCTGGGGGGGGGGGGGGACAGAATAGATCCGTCAATGATTTAGCATTGGTTAAAATTGAATGATAATTTAGCATTGATAATTTGAAGTATTGAAATGATATGAGACTAAGGTAAGGGGCAGAAAAAGGTCAATAGAGTGTAGAGAAAATTAGGACAAGGATTTCATTGGCGTTGAGATAGACTGTTTGATTTTTGTTTTTTATTTGATTCACTAAATGATTCAACGCTATTTCTCACCATGCGTTGAATTACAATTTATTGTGCTATCACTTACAGCAACTGGCATTGTGCTCTCTAATTTGGGCATCTCTTATGGCCTATTCTCTTGATGTTTTTTTGCCTTTCTCCACGAGACGTATACTTTAAAAGGAAAAAGGGAGTCTTTCCCATTAAAACCTCCCACACACAGCTTAGTGGTGAGATAACCTATACCCCAAATCATGGTAAATACACCATACGGGGGGCTATAATGGGAAAGACCCCCTTTTTTTCTTGTATAGGACACTTTTTACAAGTATAGCGTCTTGCCAAGCTGAGCCCAGTTTATTTCACGCACTATTTATCTCATCAAGACCAAGATTTTTAAAAATTACTCTGTAGTTTTTATTTTAGTCCAGTTACCAAAGTCCAGTTTATTTTTGTGAATCTCGGCAATTGTTTGTTCAGTCCTGGTTCCTCGAGACCCTTGTGGTAGCTTGGAAGGATGACCTCATCTTTGTCTCGGGTGAGAACTGCTCCAAATGCCCCGAATGTTCCGTACGTCATAATGACAACATCTGCCAGAGAGATTATTGCCAAGTCAACACCTGTAGTTTTTCATTTCCAATCAAAAACGATGACAAATTTTTTTTACATTTTTGGGGAAGTAATCTATGGCAAGTTTCTGCGTTTGCATATGCTGGTGCTATCTTACGTGAAAGAGATATAGGCAACTTGCTCTAGTGATTGACTTCGTTTTATTGCATTCAGGAAAAATGCGCAGAAGTCTGCTAAAAAAAGCAAAGATCCTTGTGTAATTATTCACAGAAAAGAAAGAACCTACTAAAAACCTTGTGTAATTAAGCGCTGAAAATGGTTAACTTTGTTAGTTTTAGTTGTTAAACGTTGAATGTAAATTGTTAAATACAGCATGGTACCAAAAAACTATGTACACTTAGACAATTTTTAAAAAGGGTCACAAATATCACAAGTTATACAGTATATCGAGTTCAAATGAAGTCCCTAGTAACAAGTCATTACGCGTTTAGCTATATAGATACTAGACGGTTTGTACAGTTTTCACACAATTTCATAACGACATAAATTTAACATAATTTTTCTATTGGAATCAGATGGGGACTGTTTGATGGGCATTCCGATATCTACCGCTCCTTTTCTTTGACGACAATGATTGCTATTTTTGATTTAGGCGCAAAAACTGAATATTTGATCACATGCTTGTCTTGCTTAAACATCTAACAAAAAGTTTTGGCCCATCTGAATGTGTTGTACTCTAAAAAGTAAGTGATTGCTTTGTGATTGTTTTTCAAATCGGACATCGCATCAGCTTGGCAAACAGTAGGAAAACAAAGCAGCCTAAACATATTTTTTGTGAAAAAGAGAATACGAGAATAAAAACTCAATTAATATTCCAAAAATTCACGCTTTTCTTCACGCTTTAGAGCAAATGAATTGCTTTGATCGAAACTAACGATTTAAGAGCACAAATAGTGCTGTAGGTAGCTGTCTTTAGTACCTTAGTGTATGCTAAAACTTTCGCTTTGTTCCTTGAAAAACTATGATTGTATTCGGTTCTTTCTCCTTTTTTCAACACAAAACATCGGCCACATTATGGTTTTTTGAATGGTTTTTCAATGGTTTTGAAAAGCATCCGAAGAATTTTTGTTTTGATTGTTCCGATCATCGAATGTTTTTTTTGGAGTTACAAACAACCGATGATTTTTTATAAAAGCAATTCTGGCTGTTCATCATCATGCTCATGAAAAACTGAATCGACTGCAGAAAATAATTTTTTTTAAATTTTTTTTATTTCCGAAGAGGAACAAAAATATTTTATTTTATAAAAGTGATATAAAAACAAAAATTGTAGTGAAAACCGCCGTTCTATTTTTCAAGTGTAATTTTTTTTTATTTTTTTTTTGACAAATTCACCTTTCATCTTTGTTAATTAACGCTTAATTAACGAAGATGAAACGTGAATCAACGCTTAAAATATGTGTTACGAGATGTAGGGTTTTATGTAAGAAGTAAAATTGACAATGGAACTAATTTCATTATGGAGAAGATTAAAAAAAACTTTTGAGTTGCAGATCAAAACATAACCAATTTTAGGTCAAAAATGCTCTGATAGAGTTGTCCATTCAAATGAAAAAATTTTAAATTGAATTTTTAACTCTGTTTAACTCTGTGAAATCTCAAAAGCAGCAAAAAGTTACACTTTTCGCCCTCCTGTGACGACCAGAGACTCATTCGAGGTGGAAACAGAACAGTCAAAACTCAATAAGAGTAACTTCAAGAGTTATTCTTGCTGAATAAACCTAAGAACAATCAACATGAAAGAACTGAAGATGTAGTAAAAAACCAGTGTGTTAGCTGCTGAAAAGGCAGAACACAAACGGAAACATCAACGATTTCAGATTTAGTTGAGGAGTGGTTGGTTACATGTTTCAGTAGCCTTTACAAAGGTTGGAGTGGACAATTTTGCTCCTTTCTTTAATTGGACGAAAGAACCGGGCAAAAGTATGGAATCAATGATGTTGTCCATTCACTTGTCTAAACGTTAGAATAGTACATACAGAGGTGGCACCCAAGTTGGACACAGAGAGTGGATTTGAAAATATAATGCAATTTATTGCAAGAACAGGCAAACCAGGGAAAAAACTCAGCGGCCCCTGGACAAAATTTGTTGGAAATTGACAAAAACTTGGTGAAAACTTTGCGGCACAGAATAAAAAAATTGCAGAGCATCTGATTCAACAAGGAATTAGACTCAAGTTCAATTCACCCGCTGCACTTGATTTTACCTGAGTAATGAAACAGTTGGTCAGAAGTTGCAAGAAGGCAAGGTATGTTGTAATCGGGAACGGATCAGTCACCGTGGACGATTTCTCAACAACAATTTTTGTCGATGATCACACATTGAACGCACGACCATTGACCCCAGTCAACAGTCAGTTTTGTGCTAAAGACTTAGGAGACCCAATCATTAGCTGCTCGGTATCCGGAAGAATTGCTTACACTACCTACAATGCGCAAAAATTTGTCCGTAATTAAAAACTTGTTCAACAAACTCCAATTTACTCTAAACTTTTTTGTACAGATTTTGTGAAGGTTACTTGCCTCAGTAAATTAATCGGCAAGCATCGCGACCTACGGCCAAGGCCAACAAAAATGTTTAAAGAGGGCAATCCCTACAGGTGGATCGAAGAAAAAGGTAAGTGGGGTTGCTATAATCTGGATCGAGTTACGGTGACAAACGATGGCGCAGGCGGTGTCATTCGGCCATCGATAAATTGAACAAAGCACGGAGTTTAAAAGAGACCAGCAGTGAGATACGATCCTGCAAAATCACACAAAAACAGTTTTTCGCCGATTGAAAACACGGTAGGCGATGTGAAGGCTGAGCTTCAAAAATAATCAAATCATCTGCATTCCAGATCAAGCAGTGGAGTTAGAATGGCGTGACAAGCAAAAATTGAAACTTAATTCTATCGCAACCAAAGTGATTCGTTCAATTTGCCGCCTTTTGCTATTAGTAACCGTTATGAAGACCTGATCGTTCTACATGAAGCGAAAATGGCACTCAAATTGACTCACATCACCAAATCATCCTTGCCACGTATTCTTAACTTATTAAATTGAATCGAATAGTGAAACGAGTTGAACTCAAAAAGAGTACAAAATTACAATTTTTGTATGCCACTCTCAGTAATTTTTTTTTGCTGATCATACCATTTCAGAGAGTATATTAAAAAGTTTCCCGAAGCACAAACTCGGTACATTTAGAGGATCTGAGGACATTGTTATCTCCAGTCAATAACTCAAAGTTGACGTTTAGAGCCTTATAAATAGAGCTTGAGAAGGTACCAAAAAAACAAAAGACTTTCTTTAATTTGGCTATATTAAATTGATATACAGTGCTTATTGAAACCAAATTCCGTGATCAAAATGTTCCTTGTCATCTTATTTAATTTTGACTCTTTGAAAAAAGAAGTACACTTGATATTTTCAAATGTCTTCTCTGGGAAACAAAATGACAAAGAAAGAAGCACTCTGCGCAAATCGTAGAGTTAGTTTCAAATCGTTGTTTCAAAGGCAAATTGCTCAAAACAACTTGTCGTTTAATTTAACTTAGATAATTCCATTTCCAATCTGATGTAGAATTTTTTTGTGTTTTGTCTCGAAGATCAATTCACCTTTATAATTCACATCCTAATTATTTGAAAACTTTTATGTATGGTATTTTTCTTCACTGCCAAGTTTGATGAGGTTTGAAACTTTTCGTACGGAGTAATTCAACTAATATGTTCTTACTCATATATTAGTGTTGGGTTTAAAAAAATGGCAGCTATATCAAAGCGATTTACTAAGTGTTGTTTAACCTTACTTCAGACACTAGGTGTACACAACATTGGCAATTTTGTGCAATATGAGCTCACGGGAACAAGTGGTTAATGAGATACATTGAAATATCTATAACTAAGCCAAAAATGGTTTGTTTAAAGTTTTGGATTTTTGCTTAATCCAAATCTACTGAGGGCAAATCAAGCCGTGAAGTTAGAATAGCATGACAAAAAATATAAGCTACATTCTATCGCAGACAAAATGATTCGTTCATTTAGTCGACTTTCATTATTATTAACTACTATTAATACCTGATTTTTTTTACATGAAGCGAAAATGAAACTCAAATTATTTCACTATCATTAAAGCATCCTTGACACTTATTCTTAACATATCAAATTGAATGGAATTTTGCAACGAGTTGAGTTCAATTGGGATGCAAAGTTACGACGGTTCAATGCCATTTTCATCGATTTTTTGCTAATCACACCAATTCACAGAGCTGGGTGCACGGTAAAAGTTTTCTCAAATCCCCAATTCGTCTATTTAGAGGATCTGACGACGTTTTAGTCTCTAGTGAGTCAACACGTCATGATTGACATTTGAAGACATATAATTAGAACTTGATAGAGTACCAAAAATTAGTTAAAACTCTTTATTTTGGCAATATTAAACTGACATAAAGCGCTTATTAAAACGAAATTTTGTGATAGAAAATTTCCGTGTTTTTGTGTCTTGTTTTTCTAAGTAATATTAGCCACTGGGCAGTCTTGATATATTTTTGACTTGTTGAAAAAGAAGTACATTTGATGTTTTCGAACGTTCTTTCTGCAAAACAATAGTGCAACGAGTTGAACTCAAAAAGAGGACAAAATTACAATTTTTGTATGCCACTCTCAGTAAATTTTTTTGCTGATCTTACCATTTCAGAGAGTATATGAAAAAATTTCCCGAAGCACAAACTCGGTACATTTAGAGGATCTGAGGACATTGTTATCTCCAGTCAATAACTCAAAGTTGACGTTTAGAGCCTTATAAATAGAGCTTGAGAAGGTACCAAAAAACAAAAGACTTTCTTTAATTTGGCTATATTAAATTGATATACAGTGCTTATTGAAACCAAATTCCGTGATCAAAATGTTCCTTGTCATCTTATTTAGTTTTGAGGCAAATTGCTCAAAACAACTTGTCGTTTAATTTAAATTAGATATTTCCATTTCCAATCTGATGTAAAGTTTTTTATGTTTTTTCTCGAAGATCAATTCACCTTTATAATTCACATCCTAATTATTTGAAAAATTTTATGTATTGTATTTTTCTTCACTGTCAAGTTTGATGAGGTTTGAAACTTTTCGTACGGATTAATTCAACTAATATGTTCTTCCTCATATATTAGTGTTGGGTTTAAAAAAATGGCAGCTATATCAAAGCGATGTACTAAGTGTTGTTTAACCTTACTCCAGACACTAGGTGTACACAACATTGGCAATTCTATGCAATATGAGCTCACGGGAACAAGTGGTTAATGAGATACATTGAAATATCTATAACTAAGCCAAAAATGGTTTGTTTAAAGTTTTGGATTTTTGCTTAATCCAAATCTACTGAGGGCCAAATCAAGCCGTGAAGTTAGAATAGCATGATAAAAAATATAAGCGACATTCTATCGCAGCCAAAATGATTCGTTCATTTTGTCGACTTTCATTATTAGTAACTACTATTAATACCTGATTTTTTTTACATGAAGCGAAAATGAAACTCAAATTATTTCACTATCATTAAAGCATCCTTGACACTTTTTCTTAACATATCAAATTGAATGGAATTTTGCAACGAGTTGAATTCAATTGGGATACAAAGTTACGACGGTTCGATGCCATTTTCATCGATTTTTTGCTAATCATACCAATTCACAGAGCTCGGTGCACGGTAAAAGTTTTCTCAAATCCCCAATTCGTCTATTTAGAGGATCTTACGACGTTTTAGTCTCTAGTGAGTCAACACGTCATAACTGACATTTGAAGACATAAAATTAGAACTTGATAAAGTACCAAAAATTAGTTAAAACTCTTAATTTTGGCAATATTAAACTGACATAAAGCGCTTATTAAAACAAAATTTTGTGATAGAAAAATTGCGTGTTATTGTGTCTTGTTTTTCTAAATAACATTAGCCACTGGGCAGTCTTGATATAATTTGGACTTGTTGAAACGGAAGTACATTTGATGTTTTCAAACGTTCTTTCTACAAAACAAAGTTACTAAAAAAGAAAAATTTTGTGCAATCGCAGAGTTAATTGCATAGTGGTTTCGGATAGGCAAAATGAGAAATTAAATTTGTTCATTAACTTAACTCAAAATTTTCAGATGTGAGGTAAAGTTTTTTGTTTTGTATCTCGAAGATCAAACAACCTTTACAATTCACTTCTTAATCATTTAATTTTTTAAGGTTGGACTTGACATTTCTGTCCACTGCCAAGTTTAATGAAGTTTGAATCTTTACCTACTAAGTAATTCAACTTTTAGTTTTTTGCTCACGTACTAGTGTTGGGATTAAAGGAGAAAAGGTAGCCACACCAACGCAATTTACCAAATGTTGTTTTATCTTACATCAGACATTGGGTATAAACAAATTTCATAACCCTGTGCATTTTTGTCTCACTGCCATGAGTGGTTAAATAGATAGCATCGGCAGATCGATGAATAGGCGGACAATTATTTTTTTGAAAGTGAAAGTTTGGGTTCCCGACAGATTTGAAACCGCTGAGACAAACTGGCGATGTAAAGTTTTCCTTATCTTTGATTGCAGAGCAGCCGTTTCAACTTGATAAAATCGCTTTCTACCACCCATGATGAGTTGCGCCACCCAAACCGGCTCTGATCAGACCCTCCAGACGAATATCGGCTCTGATGACACTGATTTTTTTTTGCACACTGGGGTTGCCAGACTTATATGAGTCGCAAATTTTTAGATGTGAGGCAAATTTTTTTTGGTTTATATCTCGAAGTTTAATCAATTTTAACAATTCACTTATTAATCAATTTATTTTTTTAGGTTTGACATAACATTTTTGTCGACTGCCAAGTTTGATAAAGTTTGAATCTTTACCTACAGAGTAATTCAACTTTTAATTTTTTGCTCATGAACTAAGATTGGGTTTAAAAGAGAAAAGGTAGCCACACCAACGCAATTTACCAAACGTTGTTTTATTGTACACAAGACAATGAGTATAAACAACTTCCATAAACCTGTGCAACATTATCTCACTGGCATGAGTGGTTAAATGGATAGCATCGACAGATCTATAAACAGGCGGACAATTGGTTGTTTGAAAGTTTGGGTTCCGGACAGATTTGGAACCGCTGAGACAAACTGGCGGTGCAAGGTTTTCCTTATCTTCGATAGCAGAGCAGCCGTTTCAACTTGAGATAATCGCTTTCTACCACCCATGATGAGTTGCGCTTCCCAAACCAGCTCTGATCAGACCCTCCAGACTAATATCGGCTGTGATGACACAGATTTTTTCGCTGTCTGCGGGTGCCAGATTATATGAGTCGCAAAATGGGGGTGCCATACCAACTTAAGTAGCCCACTGTGGGTGCCAGACCTACTTAAGTCGCGCACGGGGGTGCCAGACTGACACTTTTAACTGTTTAAATACCAATAATCATTGGTATAAATTATTAATTTTTGGAAAAGTTTACCTTATTTGATGTATGTTGTCTTTGAGTTCTTCAGTTAAAAATTTTAATTCGAATGAAAAAAAAAAATTTCAGCTCAACAACAATTAGCATAACTTAGTCTTTATCGTGTCCTTTGATGTTCATCAAGTAACCTTGGGAAATGCTCCTCAAAAACAGTCCCCTCGGTGGTTAACTGTCTGTTCTTCTTTTCAGGGGACTGGTCGTTTTGGGTTGGACCTCTTGGTCCTGATCGGACTTTCCAGACTCTGGAAAGGTTTCTGATTAGATCCTACAGATTCTGGAAAGAGCAAAGTTCAGGCTGTCCAGATCAGACCACAAAACTCTCCAGACCTAGACCACGCTATGATCAGACTATCCAGACTCTGGGTGGAGCCCTCCTGATCAGACCGTACAGACTGTTGATGAGGTCCGCATCAGACTATCCAGACCGTAGATAGTTCTGTCAGACTCCGTGGAGTGGTCGGGGTCCCCCCCCCCGTGCGCGACCCAAGTTGGTCTGATCAAGGTCGCGGTTTGCGTCGCCCACCTCATCCTGGGTAGGGAATAGAGAACAGATCCAGGACACTAACTAAATACATGAAATGTGTAACTTACCAAGAGCTTCTTTGTCGTTTGGCTCCAACGTCTGTCGCTTTTTGGATACCTGTACAACCCGGAACTGACTGAAGAACTTAGTGTGTCCTTTCAAATAGTTATCGATGTCTCTGTCAGTGTTTCCCAACACGAAAAAGACGGCATTCTGAAAAAAGATAAGCTGGATTATTTCACTACACAAGCCTGGACTTTCACATTATCTCACTATAGTTTCCCACTATATTACAACCCCCTATAGTGGTACGTTTACTCATTTTGGAGTGGTGTGTTCGTTGCATGACCACTATACGTTACATGATTGTGCTGGGGTCTAAAATGAAAGGCATGAAACACCAGGTAAATTAATAAAAAAACGTCACGTGCTTCGGGAGGGGGGGGGGGGGGTGCAAATAAAATGCACCCACTAAGCTGGGTGGTTGTGGGTGGGGGCACAATCGAAAAAGATGCAAACTTCCAAATACAGAAGAGTATAATCTGATTGAAGAGTATAATAGGTTTTTGTAGTTTTAGCCTTATCCTTTGTCTCTTTAAATAAGTTACAACATAAATTTTAGCCTCACTGGGACTGAGTGTACTTCTCACCTTGTTCGGCTAAAATTTTTGTCGCAACACATTCTTAGAGAGGATCTTCAAAATTGAATTGGCCCGAACAGAGGTCGAAACCAATTACTCAGATGAGCAGATGATAGTTTAAGTTTCATTTTACTTAAACTTTTTACAGCTTAAGACCTCAGAGAGGGCAATTCAAGTAGTATTTTCCGGAGATTTTCCATTTTTGTCCCCCAGCCTTGTGGTTGCATGTTGTTTGCACTCCCAGGCGCACGTGCAATAATTTTTTTGTAATAATTTACTATGTAATGACACGTGCTCTGTTCCTGTGGGATGCATAACGTGCTTGGGGGGGGGGGGGGGTCGGCACAAACGGAAAAGATCCAATATTCCGCATAATTTTTCCCACTTTCATGCATATATTGGCATATTTAACTGATCTCCCCAATTTAACTTTAAAATGAATTAATTGCGACTCACATGAGACAAATTTTAAATGATTTCTGGTAGAGGACTTAGCATGTTGACACCACAACACATGTCTTATAATTTGCTTTGTGGTATCATTATTTGTTCGTCTTATTATTTTTTAATAAGAACTCTCGGGTCAAGAATGCTGGTTTAATCGTAAGAACTTTGAAACCTCCTACAAACTAAGGCATCACCTAAGAAAATTTATGCCAAAAACAAACTAGTTAATCTTCCCGGATTTGAGTCTCAGAGCATTTCAGCGCTGAACCAGTGCATTTCAAGAGTAAAAAGTTAATTCAGTTATGAAACATTGCATCTCCATGATATTTTAAGTTTTTCGTCTGCAGTTTTTCTTCATTATGTTGCTCTTCATATATATATATTGAAGTCCTAGAAAAAATCCAGGCCCAACCCAAAAATTAAGTCTGAACAGATTAAAATCATACTTTTTAGCTAATATTTAGTAATTACTATAGCAGTATACCCACTATTTATACATAAACTAGTTTTTAAGCAATCACAGCAAAGCGCATTTAGCTTAGTAGTTAGGACCTGCTACGCAAACTAATAGATACAAGTATTAATAACGCGTAAATTCGATTCGCAAATAAAACAAACATTGTTGACGGCAGTAAAGTTGAATATGTGTTAAAAAACTTTATTTTTCATGCAGTAAATTTTACTCACAAATCAAGACTAGCCAGTTTAAATTGTAACATGATCAGTGTACTAGCCATCCTAAGAAACAGAATGTCTCTAGATTGAATCAGCCCTGCTTTGCTCTGCCACCAACCTCCGGGTTTCAGCTTCTAATTGTTTTCAAGTCCATCATTTGATGTACAAAAAACGTAAGAAGATAATTTTGTGCTCACTTTTCAACCAGGACTAAGATTTTACTCTTTGAGTAGTTTCCGACCACATTTGCTTTTGATCTTTTCCGAATGATGAAACACAAATAAGTTTGTTTGTTTTTTTTTATATTTGAAAAGCGCAAAATAAATTTTCTAATGTTTTAGGCTACATTTTAATTCAGAAACGCGTTCTCCATTGTCTTGCTCACATATCTTTTTGCCCTTCAAACAAGCTCGGAAATAATCTGAACCGGTTAATGGCATTCAATTCTAATAATCCTAGTGGCAGGCTGCTTTGTACACGCACACAAGTATTTGTAACAAACCAACTGTGGTATTGACCAACTCCATATACTGCTAAATAATTAGGGCTTACAGGATTCGAACCTACTGTCTCCAGAAGCGCCGCCAGCCGGACATGCTACCGTTGCACCAAAACTCTCTTGAAGTAGCGACTTTGTTAGATTGATATACCACAAGGTGGGTTATTACACTACTCCCTCCTCACAAGGTAATATAACACAAGGTAAGAGCCACTTAGCTAAGCTCTATCAATTGCAACAACCCAACTGTGGCATTAGCTAACTCTATAAAATTCTAAAAAATTAGAACTTAGTGGACTAGAACCTATGATCTCCAGACCCACTTCCTTCCAGGCATGCTACCGTTGCACCAAATCGCTGGTGAAGCAGCAACTTTGTTATTTTGATATACCCTAAGCTGGGTTAATACATATGTTCAAATATTTACAAACATTTCACAGCTTGTGCAGTTTTTTTTTTTATAAAATATACAGTCAAATATTTTGCGTACGCTATTGGAGAAAATTTTACGCATTTGCACACCAAAATGTCACTAACTGAGATTTGGCAATTAAACTCACAGTTTCATCATTTTATAATAATTTTTCTCAGATCTTTATCTCAGTATATTTCAAACTCGCAAAAATTCTGCTCAATTGTTTTAAAAGCATGCTAATGAATTCAGAGTGTTGTCCTTCTTTTATAACCAAAAATCATAGTTTAGCGCTTGATTATAAACTAGTTTCCATAAAGAATCCAAATTTTATTAAAAATTAAGACTGCGGTGAAAATTTATCATTTTTAATTGATGCAAACTTAAGCTTAGTAGAAAAAACTGAAGCGTGTTTTACGTCTTTTCTGAACAATTGTGTCGAAAGGTGAAGGCAATTGTCTCAACTTTTACTAAAATTGTTAGACAATTTTTTTTGTATATTAAAGGAGGTTTGATTCTGGCACGTACTTTGTAACGTGCAATTGTGTATTTGAATGCTTCTTGAAGGTAGTTTGTTTCCTTTGGAAGATTGGGACCAAAATTGCGAAACTTCAGAAACTTGTCATAATTTCCACCCCTGATGTGAACAACGACACACGTGCACTTTGACTCTTTCAGCGGAACCTTTTTTAAGATTTCTTCTTGTCTTTCTGCAATCGTAGGGCAGTGGTTCTCAACGCGAAGCAAGTTGAAAGTGACCTTTGCTTTTGCTACGGTTGAAGTTTTGAACTGAATTTGTTGACGAAAGTTGTCAAGGTACCCTAAAAAGATATTGAAACTCTCAGCTGCATAAAGTTCCACATCTCAGCCAGTGTCTGGAATACCGGATTTCCCATATTAAGTGCCAGATTTCAAGCTTGTTTAAGTGCTTTTTTCTAGCAATTTAATGTAACTCCTGTTGAAAGTCATTTACAAAATTGTGGCCTACATCTCAGTCAGTTTAACAGGAGTCAAATAAACCTTGCTTAAAAATTCGATACGTTCTCATTTTACCCCATAATAAGTATTTTAACACCCCCCCCCCCCGCCCGAAGACCTTAGACCGGATATCAGTGTTTGGGTGACGATTATTTATACAGTGCAAAATATCCAGCACATTGTAGGAGAATGGCATGGCGCTTTTTGACCTTTATTAGAACTTAAGTGAAGAAAATAAAAATTATTTTAAAAAAATTACATCTAAGGTCGAAGTTTATTCTCGAAATCAATTTTAACTTCGTTGTTTTTATTGAAATTGCTTTTTGGACTGATCATTTCAAGTGTGTGATCATCTCCTGAAAATGGAAAACCAAATAGTTTTTTCAATTGTAAAACTCTATACATAAATTTTTCACTTACCAATGTTACTCAGCGCTACTGTTAAAAGACTTTCTGATGATAGCCTCAAACGTTCCCTTACATGTTATATACATGAAGAGGCATAGCGCAAAAAAGCTGTCAAAAACCTTAAAAAGCAACAAATAAACTTAACGTTTGCTCTTAAAGAAGGTTTGAAATTTTGAAACCAAAAATGTGCTTACTGAAACCAGCTGGTTAAACATATGCGAGATTTCGAGAAACGATTTGTCTCATTTCAATAACGAAACATCAAAAATAAAAAAAAATGAATTGGAAATTTTCAAAAAAACAATTTAAATGTAAGACTCAATATTATAATTACCGACACATTTGCCTCAAGAAGTCCACATTTATTTGTCTAGACAAAACAAGCAAGGTTTGCATTAACGGTGGTGAACCAAAAGTAAAGACCAGCTGAAAAAAAATAATTTCTAATTTTTGTTTCTCTCTTGGTTTGTGTGTGTATTTGTCTCTGATCTTGTGTTTTTGTGTGCATGTAACGTGTGTGGTACATGTGTTTCAGACAGAGAGAAAAAATGATAGAAGTAGAAACAGAGAGAGATAATTTCTTCAATTATTAAACACATATAGAGGCAGAGTGCAAAAACTGTAAGAAAATTTAAAGAATTACAAAAATGACTTCATATTTGCAACGATTTATTTTTCAAATTATTTTCAATATGAGAAAAATGTTTTTTTTTAAATCTTGCTAGTAGCAATTGTCCAAGGCTTCGTTAATAAATAGTTCTTTCATCATTCTCATTAAACCTCAAAAATGGCAACAATTTTGAACTTAAAAAAATTGTCCTTACAAAGTTTAGTGACAAAGTTACAGTTACCAATTGAACTGCTTCAAACAAGTTAACTATAAGTTGAACTAGTCATTTAGGAAAAAACACAAAACACTTTAATGAGTGTTGACGAACCCTGAGTGAAGATTAGGTGCCAAAAGAATAATAAACACTTTTTTAGTGTCAGGGCTTGTTTATGTTTGTGTGTGTGTGTGTGTGTGTGTGTGAGTGAATGAGTGCGGTAGTGTGTATGTTTGTATGTATGTAATATGGGCGATGTAATTGTTTGTAACGTTTTCTGTGCCTTTTTAAAGAAGAAAATACAGAAGACCTAAATGATTAGTGACGAACTATGGGTAATTTGAACAATTGCCAAAAGGAAAGTTTTTAAAATGTTTTTGTTTATATCGGTGTTTTTTTGTGTAATATGTGGTGTGTGGTGGTATTGTTTTTTTTGTGTCTGGCTGTTTCAAATTGTGCTACACTTATCTTGCAGCAATCTAAGTTTTTGTTTTTGTCTGCCGATAAAATGCCAGCATTTTTTCGTTCATAAGGTACAAGTAACTTTCTCCAAAGCATAAAATTTGACTTCGGATACTCCCGATGGTTTATTTGACAGAAACCAATAGTTATCTTTGCAACCTTGAGAAGTATGTTGGATCAAATTGAGCTACGCACAGATTCGCAGGTTCCATCTTGTTTATTCAATTTTACAGATATACGTTTCGATTTATCAAATTAATTTTCATCTCTCTTCTGCTCTCCACCTATGCGTTTCCTCTCATAATCCCACGAAAAAATGGTTAGTTGGTCGGTTGGAACATTTTGCATGCAAAACACAGCCAATGGCAACCTTTAATGTCAATCTTTACTGTTGTACAGAAGCAATATTAATATAATTGCAAAGAATGGAAGGAAGCCTATATTCAATAGTAAAGATCAACAAGGAAGAATTTCATTCGCTCTGCTCAGCACGAATCGTTCCAACCTACCAAACCTACCAATATAACCATCTTTTGGTCTTTCCCATTATAGCCCCTCCTTGTGAAATTATAGCCCCCCAATATGTTATAATTACCATGATGGGGGTGGGCTATAGGTTATCTGACCACTAAGCTGGGGGGGGGGGGGGGTGTCGGGGTGTCTATAATGGGAAAGACCCCCTTTTTCTCTGGGGGTTTGAGAGAAAACGTATGAATGGAGTGCAAGAGAGCAATGTTTATTACTTTGACAAATCAAAAACCAGATTTAAAAGAAAAACACATACAAAGTCTCTGTTTGCAGCGACTAATAGAAAGATCAATCAGTCAATTTTAACAAACTCAGTGTTGGTTGTCGTTTTGATCTTTGCAGACATTAGTGGCGTCCGATCTGTTTTTTGTTTCTGTGTTCATATTGCTCAAAACCACAATCATCTATCAGTTTTAAAGTACAAAAATTTTTAAAATAGGATCTATTCTGTTCCCCCCCCCCCCCCAGCTTAGTGAGCATAAATCTTTTATGACCCACAGGCGTACGTGCTATTTTCGTACATAGTAACGTGCTATATAACAACATATAATTTGTAACTGGGGGTCATAAAAAACACTGGGGGGGGCGAAACAGAATAGATCCAAAAAACTTTAAAAAATTAAAAAGGAAGATATTAAGGAAGAACAAACCATCGAAAAGCCACGGTATATATTGAGGCCAACGAGGTAGGTGAACAACTTTCCCCGTGAGGTCAGAAGGAACTTCTCCCAGAGATTTGAGACCTTTTTCCCACAGTTTTTCAACGTCTGTTCGCACTATCGTCTTACCACGCGAAGTTAAACTGCAACCTAAACAAACAAAAAACTAATATTTATGGAGAAGCGTTTTCGAGGGCATAAGGCTGATCATAGAGAATTTTGCAAGGGAAGGAAGAAACAGAGAGTATATGACAGATTTCAGCTCACAAGCGTGGGATGGATATTTTTGACAATCATACAAATATCTTTTATAGTTCCGTACAAACATAACATTTCTTAGTAATATATTGCAATGTTTAGTAAGAATCATGTATGATCTCTTTATGATAAGTAAGAACAGGATATGATCTTTTTAGGACTAGTAACAACCATAAATGGTTCTTTGTTTGACAATAAGGTTTCAATTTTGAGCAGGTCAAATATAGTGATAAGATCATTTTTTGAAACCTTTTTAGAAATCTCTTTTTGCACCCCCCCCTCCAATTTTTGGTTTCTTTGGTTTCTTCCGCTTTTTTGATGCAAATCTTGTAAATTATGACCTAGTAAGATACTAAAATTAATATCGCAAGATCTTGTTGGAAAACATTTCAAGATGCCCGAAATCGGCTCGGATGCTTACCCGTCATTCTTACGATGCAGAAAGATGTCCCATCTGGGCGACAGATTTGATCAACGTCAAATGCATTTTTAAGAACAGTTTTCTGTCTCTGGTCCAGTACCAATTTCAACCCAAAATGTCTGTAAATAGCCAGCCCAATAGCCAGAACTCCCAACTGGTTGCCAAGAGCTGCCGGACAGTCCGAGAATGAATAACCGTTTTGGTTCAAATAGTTTTGGAACCGCGTGCAGGTTAAGTTCGAATCGGATGATTTCATCTCTGTGAAGCAATTTGGGAGTGTTTTTGGGGCATCTTGTAGCTTAGCTTGATCGAAAAGGCTTTTGTTTTGCTTAGTCCCAAAATAATCCGGTAGCAAAATTTTTTTGTAACAATAAAAAATTGCACAAAAAATTGTGGTGAAAGTTCTCAACAGCCAGCGAATGGAAATTGGTACATATTGCCAAGACAAGCCATATCTTGACAAACTTCACACAACTTGTGATCCCTTAAAAAGATCTTGTTAAACTAAATCCTCTTGAAAAATCTTGACATGTCTGAATAAAATATTTCTTGATATATTTCTTAAAATATTTCTAAATAATGTTTCCTGGTAACTTTTGTTTGGAAATTCGCATATATGGTGACGAATTCTTGCCAAGAATTGTGTCCAAATCTTAATTCGATAGTTTTCAATTTCACTTCTCAGGTTAAACTTACTTCACTGGTGAAATAAGGCAAGTAAAAGAGTAATGAAATTCCAAAACTATATTTAATGACAGCAACACCAAAATTCAGCTACCTCCGTCTTCCATTTGGTTTCCCGTTAGAAATTACTAAATAATATTTTTCGAGAAAATCAAAACAATTTTTAGTGTTTCCTATGGTAAACCAAAAACTAAACTCCAGAACTGCCACTTGAAGACTTCTCGAACTTCTATAAAAGCAGCTCAGTAAATCGTTGTTGAAAAACAAATGAAAACCTTACTTGTCAGTAAACAGTATTTTTCGCATGATCTATGCGTTTGAAAAACGCTTAAATTTGATTTTCTTTCGAGGTAAAATTACCACAAGATAGCATAGGCGTGATAGATTTCGATTAAAAAGCCGGAAGAAATTTTGGGAACTCACTCAATATTGATTCCCATTCACAAAAGCTTCTTTTATAAACTTAAAACTTGAAAAATATAATTTTGCTTCAAAAGAAGGAAAATAATTTCCTAATACTATAAACAAAACAAGAAGTGATTGCCAAGCAAAAGGTAATTTTCAGTGGGTCGAAATTATTCATGCGCAACTTAGGGAAAAATTTATTTGCAAGAAGTCACTTATGTGTATTACTCAAAAATGCCAAATTTAGCGCCCATTAAGATTTGGTGGCTTAAATTTATTGTAGTGGAGTATGTGGCAACAAAAAAATTAGTCGACTAGCGTCGGAAGAATTGTTCTCGAACGACTAGTGGGAGCTTTAATCTATTGCAGACTGCTTTAGAGGGAGGGGACTAAAATCACCAAAATGGCTTCAAATGACGTCATTAGAAGTTGCTATATACCATTATAACCACTAAAAACTTTTAAAGTAAAAATAAGGACCCCAGTTTTGGCGCCCTTTTCATTCGACATTTAGTAGTGAACTGCCGCCACTTGAGTTTAAAATAATCCCTTCAAACTGTTGTTTGAGAGTTATTAACAGCAATTTTGGTTCAATCACAGATAGTTATTGCTTACAGCAGTCACAATTTTAGATGTTTTTAGTGAGGGTGTGTTTTTTGGCACCAGAAACTCCAGAAGGCTTACAATAAACGGTTTAATGCTTTAGAGAAATCTTTTTCTTTTTCTGACTTGAATTTATATTGAGCCTCAGTGTTTTTGAAGGAATAAACAAATTGATAAGATAATGGATATTGATTTAAGACTGTTCAACAACGAGACGTTATAATTATATTCAATTTTTTACATTTTTTTGGTGCAAATTAATGAACTCTTGGTTCACAGCGGATCATTGCTGTTTTTAACAGTTCAGTTTGAATCAATAATTGAATCGCTCTCGTTAATGTCAACGAGAAATATTTTGAGGTGTTTTTCCTGTTATTGCTCCCAAGGGTTTGCCACCAATGACTTACGATCCGTATGAAAGGCATAAAAATTTGAACTCCTCACACTTTGGGTGAGACGTCAAAAAGGAATCAGTTTTTTTGTCCGTGTCCATTGGTTGACAAGTTTTTCAAAATTGACTGTTTTCAGTTTTTTGGGTGGTTTTGTTTTTTTGAACTACTTTTCTCAAATTGTTTAGCAAATAACTTTAGGTTTAATTGTGTCATTGGTTATATATTATATTAACTTTGTGTTAAATCGCTTCATAAGCCTGTGTTTTTTTCGGAATGACAATAATGACCATTGTATTATTCATTTTGCGGCACTTTTACGACGCTTTGACTAAGAATAAATAATTGTTATATTGATTTTGGGCACTTAGCATAAAAAACAATGCATCAGCTATATCATTCGGCAACATTGATGTTTTAATATTACTTTTATCAGAATTCGCAAAAAAAAATACAATATATTACGATATTAGATTTCTTCGCCAAAAATTTAATATTAAATCTTGAAAAACGCTGGCTAGTTATGGTTCGAAGATTCACTCTCATATCATAATTTTTGAACCATTTTTCCGTAACTTATTAATTGGTGCAAAATATATTCTGTGTTTCTTCGTAGAACTAATGTCGATCAAACGTATTCTGAATCCTGAGGGACAGAATGATTTGTTCAGCTGTCCATTTGTGAATAGAGTAAAGATTAACATGCATAATGTAACCAATAATAGTATCGACCGAACTCCTAAGAATCCAGTTGAAAATCTAACATACCATCCTGCTGATAACCAACCACTCATTTTTAATTTACTTATACAGATTATTTATAATAAATAACTCTTATACAAGCTAACCTGTGAAATTATTTGAAATGCTTTTAGTTTTCGTGTGAGACAATTGAAAAAAAATATTTAATTTATTTCAAGAAGATTAGTTGAAGATTCAACTGGAAATTATTTTTTCAATTTATTTTAATTTTCGAATTTAGACATAAAATTAATAATAATTCCTTGATATGGCGATTAGAATTGATCATTACAACAAACGGATAAGGAAAACTTTAATTGAATTTGCCCAGATCTGTCAAAAATTTTTCGTTTTGGATAATTCTGAAACTAAATAAGTGCCTTAATAAATGACTTCAGTATTAATTGTTCAATCATTTTGAGCAGAAATAGTTTGTGAAATGTTTTAACTACAGCGGAGCTATCTTTCGTCACCACAAATTATTTTTCTCAAATGATAAACAAAAAATAACTTATTCAATTTTCGAAGTCTATATCAAACTGAAACGCAGCTGTAACATGCTGTGAATTTGAACAAAAGCTTGACGTAGTTTAAGAATTTCCCTAATTCCATGTGGTTTGGCATTAATTTTTAATATCATACCAACACGAATCGTACAAATAATGCGCCACAGATTAAGATCTAACTTAGATATAGTTTTGGTCGACATAGATTGAATAAGAGCGTCACATGATTCTATGGGTGGTAAAGAATGTTGCCACATTTGCTCTTCACAGCATGAAATGCATCATATCAACATATCTGAAGTGACATTGCAGAGTGCCTGTCTTAGCACAAAAATATCTGCTTTAGCAAGCTGCGAAAACGGCGTTAGTTGTTTTTGAAACTAAATTCGAGAAGAACGTATTTTTTTACATTTCAGAGAAAAAAGTGAGTAAAAAATCTGATTAACACAATGAAGAGCCTTTAATATTAAGGCATGCCATTTGAGGGCTCCTTTTACAGCCTTAAAAGATAAAGGTTTGGGGCTACTTATTTCTGCGCGCAAAGTAGACTTACCTAGTTCTTTTAGACTAACCGACTCTGTAAAACACTGAAGATATACTTCAATTACAATGGTATAAAATATACATATCACAGGAGTCAAGGTGTAGAATATACACATAGTGCCACTATCTAATTCTACTAGACTGACTGAAGTCAGTCGTACAAGCACTATATATAAGAGAATAGAGCCTTCTGAGCCTCTGATTGATTGGAGGTGTACACTCACAATTTCATCTGCTATATCATGCCAAGCTTTGTGACTCTATTTTTTTAAAAGAAAAAGAGATTTCAAATAAACAATTTTTACCAACTTAAACCAGTTTAGATCGAAAGTCTTTTCTGTTGCTGTCGGGTTCGATTTGGCTTCTTCGAATCTGAAACTTGTTTATTCGCTATAGTCCACAAAAAATATGCGTTATCGATTGTGATAAACTTTTCATAAAAGAGAATTTTCCATAGCAAAAAATTGAGATTGTATAAATTCTTTTTATTCAGCTTACGTAATAACGTTTGCGATTATGCATTGTGCTCAATTACCTTTTGTTTGTTTTGGCAATAACCTTTCAAAACGAACATTGAATCCATCAATTTTTGGTTTTCACAAAAAACCTTGCAATTTTTACTTGGGTTGCTGATTGAATGAAAACCCGCACAGCAAGAAGGGGTGGGAGTGAAGGCGTGTTGATCTATTATAGAAGTTTTTGAGTTTTGTGCAAAAGATAGTTATTTTGTACGAACTTACAGTTTGAAGGCCACACGTACTCGAACATGTATATTGACGAATTAAGTTTTAAGATGTTGGCAAAATTGTTTCGGTCTATCTTCCTCTCACTGCCTCTTTCTGATGTATTGTTTCTAATTAATTTCAAATTTTGTCAGGGAATAGTTGCATGTTTGCAGCTATAACTAAGACTTTTTTCGAGGAAACTGAAGTTATCAAAAACTCAATTTTTTAATAGGCTACATCATCAGGCATGGTATTACTGCATCATTTCAACAACTATAACTAAATCTTGTCTACACCAGATGAATTTTCTAGAACAAGAAAAATTGTTTTTCATTCTTCCTGTTAATTTAATCATAATTTAAACCTTCAAGACTTTTCTGAAACAATTAGCAGTTGTTTTTGAAACAAATACCGGATTTAATCACTTATTGAATATTAAACTGATAAATCTTGTTGCGTATGAATATGTTTTATTAAATTTCCGTTATGGATTCTTCATTTCAGATCAAATGTCTTTTTTGAGAACTTGAAGTTTGTCATTGGTAACTTGAAAATTCTACAAAATAATGCTTACGATGCAGTTAGTTTTACAATGAAGTCAATTTTACGATAAATTCAGTTTTATTTATTTTTTTATTTTTTGGTACATCAAAGAGCGCAAATTGTACCGACATACAAAATGTATAAATGAACAGATTTGTTGTCAGAAAATTTGGAAATTATTTCATCAGTTTAGTTGAACTTGTAAGATTTCTGTTGTAACTTAACCTGTCTGATATTTAGTATCCCGCATTGGGAACGAATATCTGCTCATCATCTTCAGGTATTGCTAAACCATACTTTTTTGTTTTGTTTTTTTAAGTACAATATCAGTGGGTCAAATCTCGTAAATGCATTGGCTAAGCGAACGCCACAGTTGAACTTTGTAAAACGAACTCTCCTAGCAAAATCAATTTTAATTCCAAATGAAGAGAGCCAATTGTCTGTTTGCATCAACAACTCTAAACCTTATTAGACAGAAAACTGACAATATCAAAAACTCATTATGTTCAGCAGCTACATATATAGGCATCACTGCTTCATTTCAACAACTTTTACTAAATCTTATCTACACCAGATAAATTTTCTAAAACCGGACGAAATTTCTTTCAATCTACTTGTTAGTCTTATTAAAAATTAAACGTTTAAGACCTTTTTCGAATTGTTTTTAAAACAATTAGCAGGTTCAACTATCACATTGAATACTAAACTGATGATTCCGGTTGCAGATAAATATATTTCATCACATTTTCGTTATCGATTCTTCATTTCAGATCGAATATTTTTGGAGAACTTGAAAATTTTTATCGGTAAATTGAGGCTTCAGCCAAAAAATGTTTCGAGATGAATTTGATATTTTGTTTCTTTTTGGTACACCAAAAATAAAAAAATTGTAGCTACAAAATGAAAAAAATAGATAAAATGACTTTCGGATTTTGGCAAAACAACTTGTGAACTGATTTATCATCCTAGATGAAATCTTCAGGTTTATATTGTAAAATAAGATAACTTAAACAGCCGTAATAGACCCGAGAATTCATTGCAATTAAGATATTCAACTAAAACAGCGATATCACATTGTAACATTTGAGTTGTGAATTATCGTGTAAAAACAAAAAAACGCGAACAATTCCTAAAACAAAAAAAGCAATGCTGAAAATGCTGTTTAACAGATGGTGGCTATTAAACTGAATGCATTGTTCCAACGACTTCTACCATATGCTTAGTTCTAACTGAATTTTTTAATACCTTATTATTTCTGCTATAGCAGAAGAACAAATTAGACCTGATTTTTCCCCAATACGTTTTCGAAAAATCTTTAGATTCTTAGTTTCTGCCCATTCACACTACACTAATAGGATATTTGGACAAGCCGCCAATATTTAATTCAAATTTTTTAATTGACATCATTGTATTTATTTTAGGTAAAACGAAATAATAAATTTGCCAGTTTTGACTTCTAAACGGCATTTAATGTTAAACTTATACCAAAAGTTTCTGCAAGACTAGAATATAGCTTGAATCTGCCGATCCTTCACACTTGACAACTCAAATATTGATCTTGAAGAATTTTTTAATGATGAGAAACTGGGTGCTTAGCTGAAACAAAAAAGATTTTGTTTTGATGTATTGTTTCTAATTAAATTCAAATTTTGTCAGGGAATAGTTGCATGTTTGCAGCTATAACTAAGACTTTTTTCGAGGAAATTGAAGTTATCAAAAACTCAATTTTTTAATAGGCTACATCATCAGGCATGGTATTACTGCATCATTTCAACAACTATAACTAAATCTTGTCTACACCAGATGAATTTTCTAGAACAAGAAAAATTGTTTTTCATTCTTCCTGTTAATTTAATCAAAATTTAAACCTTCAAGACTTTTCTGAAACAATTAGCAGTTGTTTTTGAAACAAATACCGGATTTAATCACTTATTGAATATTAAACTGATAAATCTTGTTGCGTATGAATATGTTTTATTAAATTTCCGTTATGGATTCTTCATTTCAGATCAAATGTCTTTTTTGAGAACTTGAAATTTGTCATTGGTAACTTGAAAATTCTACAAATTAATGCTTACGATGCAGTCAATTTTACAATGAAGTCAATTTTACGATAAAGTCAGTTTTATTTATTTTTTGGTACATCAAATAGCGCAAATTGTACCGACATACAAAATGTATAAATGAACAGATTTTTTGTCAGAAAATTTGGAAAACATTTCATCATCTTAGTTGAACTTGTAAGATTTTTGTCGTAAATTAACCTGTCTGATATTTAGTATCCCGCATTGGGAACGAATATCTGCTCATCATCTTCAAGTATTGCTAAATCATACTTTTTTATTTTGTACTTTTTAAGTACAATCTCAGTGGGTCAAATCTCGTAAATGCATTTGCTAAGCGAACGCCAAAGTTGAACTTTGTACAACGAACTCTCCTAGCAAAATCAATTTTAATTCCAAATGAAGAGTGCCAATTGTCTGTTTGCATCAACAACTCTAAACCTTATTAGACAGAAAATTGACGATATCAAAAACTCATTATGTTCAGCAGCTACATATATAGGCATCACTGCTTCATTTCAACAACTTTTACTAAATCTTATCTACACCAGATAAATTTTCTAAAACCGGACAAAATTTCTTTCATTCTACTTGTTAGTCTTATTATAATTTAAACGTTTAAGACCTTTTTCGAATTGTTTTTAAAACAATTAGCAGGTTCAACTATCACATTGAATACTAAACTGATGATTCCGGTTGCAGATGAATATATTCCATCACATTTTCGTTATCGATTCTTCATTTCAGATCGAATATTTTTGGAGAACTTGAAAATTTTTATCGGTAAATTGAGGCTTCAGCCAAAAAATGCTTCGAGATGAATTTGATATTTTGTTTCTTTTTGATACACCAAAAATAAAAAAATTGTAGCTACAAAATGAAAAGATAGATAAAATGACTTTCGGATTTTGGCAAAACAGCTTGTGAACTGATTTATCATCCTAGATGAAATCTTCAGGTTTATATTGTAAAATAAGATAACTTAAACAGCCGTAATAGACCCGAGAATTCATTGCAATTAAGATATTCAACTAAAACAGCGATATCGCATTGGGACATTTGAGTTGTGAATTATCGTATAAAAACAAAAAAGCGCGAACAATTCCTAAAACAAAAAGAGCAATGCTGAAAATGCTGTTTAAGAGATGGTGGCTATTAAACTGAATGCATTGTTCCAACGACTTCTACCATATGCTTAGTTCTAACTGAATTTTTTAAATACCTTATTATGTTTGCTATAGCAGAAGAATAAATTAGACCTGATATTTCCCCAAAACGTTTTCGAAAAATCTTTAGATTCTTAGTTTCTACCCATTCACACTACACTAATAGGATATTTGGACAAGCCGCCAATATTTAATTCAAATTTTTTAATTGACAGCATTGTATTTATTTTAGGTAAAACGAAATAATAAATTTGCCATTTTTGACTCCTAAACGGCATTTAATGTTAAACCTATACCAAAAGTTTCTGCAAGACTAGAAAATAGCTTGAATCTGCCGATCCTTCACACTTGACAACTCAAATATTGATCTTGAATTTTTTATTGATGAGAAACTGGATGCTTAGCTGAAACAGAAAAGATGCAAATATTTCAAAAAATTAAAAACCAAACATCTTTTTGTTCTATTACGTGTCGAATTCAATTGTTTTTGAAAGACCTATTTTGAATTACTTTTTTAATGAGGGGCTTGTTTAATGTTCTTAATGGAACTCATTTTTCATTCTTTTTGTTCTTTTACAACAAACTCTGTTTATTTGTCTTGAAGAAGATCAGCTCCAGTGTAATGGCAGACGTTTGAAACAAAACAAATCAAAGTTTCAATAGAAAATTGTCAATAAAAATTTACAGACTACGCAATGGTTTCCGGGCAATCGATGAACCGAAATTGCTGGAATTTGCTGAATGCCGAATCTTGTATTTTGACAACAATTGAAAACAGGTAATTTGAGATCAAACTGCTTAACAGACTATTTTCAAAATTTTTCGAAGAATAGCAAAATGCTATTTGAATGGGAAATTTTTATGCCTGATTTCTTAAATATAATGAAGATAATTTTTTGTTGAGAGAAAGAAAAGTAGAGGTAATATAATTGAGATGTTTATATGTTTATAAGAATTGCTTATATTTATAATTTTCTTCGAAAAAATGGTTTTTGATCAAATTTAAGCAATCAGGAATGAAAAATATAGTTAAAAGTGCATTTTGTCAACCTCGAAAAATTTTGTAAATATCTAGTTCACTAAGATGTAATTTTGCTTAGACAAAGTTCAACTCAACTTTCTTTTGCAAAGTCTTTTATTAGACGCACATCTTACATATTTTTTGTGGCTTGGTTTTTTTTTGATTCATTAATTCACGATCAAATTTTGTTCATCCTCATTTGCTTAAATGATCTTTTCTTTCAATTGCCGGAAACGAAATACAGAGAGAATTTCAAGCTATTGTCAAATGATGATTCTAAGAAATCTTGTATTTTTCTCTCACCAGAAAATCGTCCGCCAATTATTGGGGCTGAGTGCAATTTTTGCCGCGCTCATGACACTCTCTGTGAATAAAACTTCTCTAAAATTCATAATTGTCATTATTTGCGATAATAAGCAACTGTGAAACAGCGATTATAAATAGAAATATGCAAAGATAATAAAGATAATTTGGTAAATTTGCCTCAAAATTGATCCACTTTTTTCTGGAACCTCGTTTTCAGAAATATTTTTTTGCTTTACCCATTAGGCAATAAATGCTAGTTTTTATCTTGGGAGCTAAGGCGAGCATCTTACTTAATATTGCCCTGTATTAAAGGTACCTGTTGCATTCCTAATTCGGGGTCTAAACCAGACAACAGGACATTATCTTCAATGAGCACTGCGTATCAACGCTATTTTTGCCAGACAATTCTTGGATTATAGAAATGGCTTTTGAAGATCAAAAAACTTTTCAAGTCTCCCTAGGGTTTTTACAAGACATTATCAGACAAACAGCCCTGAAATAAATAACTCACAAAATGGATATCTTGATATGACAGATTTTTAAAGTTTTAAGAGTATAATGCACACAGCACAGCCGCGTATGCATCTTCCCGTGCAGTTTCACGGAAAATCTCCTCTCTGTCCAGACTCCATTCGAAGCAGTCAATCATGACCAGGTTGTCATCGTCTTCCAAATATGGATATGCAACCCAGAGGTCTTGAAGAAACGAATCAATATTCGTGTATGAATATGTCTCGAACCACGCTCCATCTAGAGAACAAGAAAACTTGTTGAGACGAAATATGGAGTTTTTGGTCATGCTCTAATAGAAAATTAATGGACACTTTAAAAGTATTTGTAAATTTCTTTTAACTATTGTGAAACTTAAAAGTATTTATAAATTTGACTTTGATAGTTTTCATCTTATATTGAAATTTGAGAATTTTTTCAGTTTGAGGACAGACCACATTGGAAGTTTGTCAAACAAAAATCCAATTTATGTTTTTAAACTTGGCGTTAAAAACTTATATTCTTTATAAATCCCTTTAATTATTTTTCTATATCTTTGCAAATATTTTTGCTATTTATAATATTATTATTGAATAAATTTCAAAAACATTATGTGCGCTGCAATTTTTCTTTATATGTTAGGGAATCTAAGCAAGACCTTATTTACTGACAAACGGCCCATAAATGGTTTCAGACTAGCATCTCAACTAACGAGTATATTTTGCTTAATCATTAAACTGCTTGACAACGTCATGACTTGGATATTCAATCGCAGGTTAAAGTGCGCCAAGCTATCTCTGGGCCGACAAAAATCTGGCATCAAGTGTACGGTCTGAAAAATCTGGTAAAGGTTGCACTCAAGCCCAGCACGGTCCGATCATGACTGTATACAGACTGTTCATGGTCTAATTAGGGCAATATCTACGGTCTGAAAAGTCTGATCAAGCTCTATCCAGAATCTGAAAGGTCTGGTCAGAGTACTCTGGAGTCTGGAGGTGTATGGATAACCTGAACAGCGCACTTTCTGGAACTTTTTAACGTCTCATCAGCACTCTTTCCAGAGCCTAAATAGTCTGATCAGAATAAAAAAGTCAAGCCTCAGAAAACAAATAGAGCCCGGATTAAGAAGCATTAATTAGCCACTGAAGAGACATACAGCATTTAAAAAAATTGCCCAATCTTATTTGATGACAAAAAAACTACGCTGAACACCAACTATTGTCTTTTGCTTTCGAGCTGAACAACTTTGTTGTGAGAGATAATCTCTTCCATGAGCAGCTCAAAAATAGATTAAAAAGCAACCTCGTTTTTCTTGAGGAGATTACATTATACAAATTGTTACCCGGGTCGAGATGTGAGCGAATGTAAGCGGACAATTTTGCAAGAGATGCGCTGAATGCGCTGAAATTTTGCAAGGAATATGCTGAATGTGCTGAAAGTTTAGTTTTAGGTGCAGAATGTGCTGAATAAAAGTTTTTTCAGCGCTTGTCAACACATTACATAAATTCGGCACAATTTTCAGCACTTCTCTTGCAAAAACTCAAGCAATTCAAAAAAGTACCGCATTCAGCACTTTCAACACCATTCTTACAAAAATTCAGCACATCTTTCTTTCATTACATTCCTTACATAAAGTCAACACTTCAAAAATTCAGCAAAATTCTTGCATAATTTCAGCACTTCGGAAAAACAGAGAATTTCACCGGTTTCAGCACATTGCTGAATAAACTCAGCACATTTCTTAAAAAACTCAGCACTTCTTTCAACACAGTCTTCCGTACATAAATTCAACACTTTAAAACTCAGCACAATGCTTACATGATTTTAGCATTAAAAAAGAGAATTTCAGCGCTTTCAGCACATTCCTTATAAGAAATTTTATGTGCAATTTTTTTACTCACTATTGCCTCTAACGTAGCCAGTATGCACGGTCCGTCATCTTTTGCGATTTTGCAGAGTCATTAACCAATCAAAAATCTGCGCTGTTTTTTTAATGATAACTCATATTTTTAAAAAACAGAAAATCTGAAAAGCGCCACATTTTCACCTTATCTAACGGAATGAAGACAATTATGCTTAAATTTCCTGGTTTCTTTCAATCAGGTAAATTGGCTATATACTCCAGCTGAGATAACTGCCTTATCTTATGAGTTGACAAAATTCTTGCTTTAGGCAGATTTCCAAAAGTTTTTAGTTTGGACTCCTCTAGTGCACTGCTGTTTAGTCTTGCTCTGGTGCTGCTTCTGTATGTACAGAAGTAAAAAAAATTCCGATAAAGTTGGCATATATAAGATAAGTGCTGAAAGTGCCAAAAATGTCTAGGGAAGGCATTGAAATTATGTAAAATGAGTGGTTAAAAAACTGAACTATATGTAAGAAATGCACTGACAAGCGCTGAAAAAATTTTTTTCAGCGGATAAAGCTTACATTTTTATCCGCTCAATGTGTTGAAACGTGCTGAAATTGTATAAGAAATGTATTGAAACTTTAGTACATTAATCGGATAATTATGTAAGATTTATCTGCTGAAAAAATATTTTTTTCAGCGCTTGTCAGCGCATTTCTTACATAATTTTCGTGAAAAATCCCGATCCGGATACTTCTACTCCAATGATTAAACATTTATTCTGGTTTACCTCTAGTGCGCAACCGCAGCTTTTGATTTACGGGCTTGAGACATTTTTAGTCTGAATGGCGTGAGGTCCCATGCTCCACGCAAATTTTTAGGATCGCACACGTCAACCTGGCTTATAAGATTTTTCTGGCTCTTTTATGTTCTCAAAATGATATTAGGCATTATTAAGGTCTTTTCAAGTTTGAGTTTTGTCTAAATTTGTTTAATTCTAGGAAGAGAGTAAGCAGTCCCTTCTCAGACAATTGTAAACTGGCAAAGGTGAAAAGAGACATAAAGAATATATTTTATGAGGGAAACTTTGTAGTTAACAGATTGTAAAATTTGTTTAAAAAACTGATGGTACGTTTAATAAAAAATTTCAGAATTCTGAAAATGAAGTTCAAAATTTTTCGAAACATTGATGAAAAAGCTTTGATATAAATAATGAAAACAAAAAATATGAGAAAAAAATGATATTTTGTTTTCATGTGTTCAATTCAACAAAAAAATCGTTTAAGACATTATTTTTAAAACTGACTAAAAATTCTTTTGAAAGACAATCTTGTATTTTGTTCTCAAAAAGTTTCTGAAATTTTTTCAACATTTGACAACTGAACAAAGTCCGATTCTAATCTCTGATAAAAAAAAATCAACGAAAATTTTTGAGAAACAGCATGTCTCATTTCAAAAAATTTAGGTTTAAAATTAAAATTCCTTTCAAAAAAATTTTTTAGTGTTTTCATGTCTTAAACTTGTAATCGTGTTCCTTGTTTGTTTTTGATTTGAAAAACGGTTTAATTTATCTCATTATCTTGGCTTTCAAGCCTTCCTGTAAAAATTATTTTTTATAAGTTTTGTTTTCAATTTTAGAGACCAATAATGCAATAGATAAACCCGTTGTTTTGAGAAAAATCTCTGGCAGTTTTACAATATTCAATAGAGACAGTATTGGGTAGAAGTATAGGTAACAAAAAACAGTTAAAAAACAAATAATCATCAAAACTATTCTATCGTCAAACGAAAACAGGCCTTGCAAAAATTGGCAGCGATTAGGTTTTCTGTTCTAGCGTTATGTTGGATTATACAAGACCTGTATAATGCTGTAGTTTCGAATAACGAGGATGACGCTAGCAACAGAGAACATAACCCTTGCCAATTTTGGCATGGTTTGTTTGATGATAGAATATTTTCATTAAAATTTATTATGTGCATCGTTTTGTATCAAGAAAAGGTCAAAAATATGTTTGACAATGACCACGAAAATGATCACACAAGTTTTCGGTTTACGGGTGAATTCTGCAAAGCAAAACCAGAATGTTTTTTAGTGAAGATGAAAAAAACAATAATTTTTCTTGTTAAATTGTAAATATAAATTTTTCAAAGTGTTAGAATTTTGATTACAATTAAAAACAGCTTTCTTTGCAATTCTAATTATATATATTTACAAAAGATAATTTCTACAATTCAACAATTAAGTGAATTGTTTTTTCAACTTTGCCACAGAACAATCTGGTCTTGCTCTGCAGAGTTGACATGTAACACGAAATATATATATATATATATATATATATATATATATATATATATATATATATATATATATATATATATATATATATATATATATATATATATATCTATAATGAGAAGTGTTTGAGGAAGTTTTTGAGAAGTGTTTTACGAAAAGTTGAGACTGTGCCAGTTTTTCCGACAACAATTGAAGGATATAAATTTCCGTGTTTATTTGCGTGTAGATTTTGAAAGCGATCGTGGGAACAGGATAATATTGTCTGACTTGGCTTTACCATTACCCATCCTCTCCTAATGCTAAGTCAGCATCAGTATTGGGCAGGGGGTCCTATTAGATGACTAAATATCAGCACTGGTTCAGAATTATGATCATGACACTTTTTTTACTGGTCAGTTTTGCGAACGTCTTGGCTAAACTTGTAAAGACTAAAGACGTTCACAATTTTTTTTTCTGGAAATTCCCAGTAGAAAAACAGCTCCTGAGGAAGGAGTACATTGTACTTACCGCGATAGTTTAGGTTGAGCCATACAAATTGTGCTTCTGTGTCTTTGCATATGAACTGGAGCAGTCCTTCAGATCCATTCAAAAAATGGGAAGAGATATCCTCCTGTATAATAATGTGAGCGATTTCTTCTCCCTAGTTGACAAATTCATGTTCAAACTTTGAACAATTGAATGCTGAAACTATTTTGCAGAAGTCTATCGCTTATCATCTAAACTTGTTAAGCTTGTGAACGCCATTTTTTCGAGATAACATGCACTCTATAAATGTCTCGTGTCATATACCGCTATTTCAGGTGTAAGAACGGACGTGCTGGCGTACGCACGAAAGTCTGGACATGAACGCAATCTAGACATACAGGCGCTTTCAAGTCTCGGACAGTCTGGACATGGGTATGTTCTGTCTGGGTCGGTCTGGTTTTAAAAAAACTTATGGTGTGCCAACTCAGAATGGGACACACGTTAAATTGAAGACAATACAGACGGAAACTTGGGGTAACCACACGAGATGTCTCATAACAGTAGATTTTGTTGAGCCACATGAAACAAACTGAAAGTAAAGCCGTGTGACTTTTTACTCAAAAAATTGTTTTATTACATACCAGTCATTTTTAGAGCGCATGTTTTTTTTCCGGATTGAAAGAAAGAATGAAACAGTTCCAGGTTTTAAACTCAAAAAGGAGGCTCGGTAAAGTGCGTTGGCACATGATGTTCCGACCCCGCCCATCCAAGTTTTCATTTAATTGTCTAGCAGATGAGGAAAAAATTGAAAACTCTCCAAAAATTTACATATCCTTGAACAAACAACTAAGTAAATTAGGCTGGATTAGAGGCCCAATCAGACTTGACATTTATGGGAGTACTGGACAAGACAAACATAAAAATCAAATAATAGCAAACATTAACTACCACCAAAACTTGATGTCCATATATAACGAAAGAAAATGGAATCAGATAATATCTGAACTAAACAAGCTAACCTGTAGTTCACAAGATAAAATATGACACCTGTCAATAATGAGACTCGACAACAGGACGAAAAAGAAGAAGCAAAAAGGGGCAAAGTTCAAAAATACGTTTTTCTTTTAGAAAACAACGAAATTCAAACTGATTGAAATCACTTTGTATAAACTAGGCTCATTAGGAACACCATATTATACGTCATAGGAACCAACTGAGAATTGTCATCATCCGTAATATGTCAAAGGACTGTAAAAATGACAGCAAAAACGAAATAAAAACATGTGAATTTAACAAAACGCGGTGCAGCAATCGATGAAACCCACAGGCTTTTCATGGAGAGTATTGAACACCGTTAACTTTTCAGTTTGTCAACGCCAATTGGTCCACCCCATTAGTGTGATAATGTGGAAAGGAAACAAAATAACTCATGATGATCAAATTTTAAAAAATCGCACTTTTTTATGAAATTGCGAAGCCAAGAAACCATTAGATTATTAAAATTATAAAGATAGGACCTTGTTTTACTAAAAAGAGGATGCAACCTGTTGTTACAGAGACCAAGGTACAAAATTGAAAAAAAATAAACTGACAATGCTCAATAATACACTCATTTTTGTTAAGGAGATATTTTCAAAAGGTCAAAGTAAGCACAGGCTTTCTACTTAAAACACAAACAGATCAATTTGCAACTGCACAGGTATCCAGTTGTGCTTGTTATTATTGCAACCAAATTATAAGACGAAAAAATCTATAATACAGACAAAAACTAAAAAAAATTTCACATACAATTTTTCGAAGTTACATTGTTGAACCCATTATGTCTATAATAAAACTTTAATTTGAGGAAAGAAACTAAATGATTTGATTTGGTTTCTTTTGATTTTGAGGTCTTCTATGTAAAGGGTCTTTGTAGAAAAGACTAAAAGATCCACAACTATTGACCAGTATCGAAAACGAAAATTTTATGGAAACAGATTTCTATGCTAAATAGAAAATTTTCGAAACAAAACCAACTGCAAAATATCACTAGGATCAACAAAAACTGATGAGCTTTGTCAATAATAAGACTTAGTTACTTGTTGACGACAAGTAGAACAAAAAAGGGGAATAAAAAATGTTTTTTGTTTTAAAAAATGAAGCTCTTTTTAACTAGTAGCTATGAAGTGAAATCAGGAAATAGATTCAATTAAACAATCGTAGAAGCAATCAAGGCCTCTGATTGTCATAAATATACCGCACTACAAAAAATACGAAATATAGAGGCAAATACAAAAAATCCTAAAAAATATTGGGAGAGCACTGATGCGCAGCCGTTAAAACTATAGGCTATTCACTGAAGTCACTAAAAATTTTCTGTTTTGCACTCCTTCCATTCAGGTTGAAAATATCTTTAATGTGATGAGTTCAAAAGAGAACAAATAACAACCCCACATAAAGGAAATCATGCAAAAATTGTGATCTACAAAATTAGTTTCCTAAAACAAATTAATTGAAAGTCATTAAATCTTTTCGCTCTGATCCGAAATCAATAAAATACCTCACTTAAACAGCTATTAAAGCAATTAGTGCTTTTAATTTACAGGAGTATGCCGTACAAAATACAAAAGAAACACAATTACAGGCAAAGACAGTAGTCCAAATTTTGTGAGGAAAAGGCTTTGCAGTCGTCAAAACTATCAGCTATTCATGGAAATCATTAGATACGTTTATTTTGCGCTTCTTTCAATGCCAATTAGCGCTATATTTGTTTTGATTAGCTGAAATGGGAATAAAAAACCATCTAAAATACAGGAAAATACGCAAAAAATCACAAAATTTTTTGAAAATTTGCAATAAGGAACCCAAAAAATTACTAGAATATAAAACCAATAAAAGTATTTTTTCCTTCACTTAGAATAAAGTTTGCGCTGCAAAAACTTAGACTAAGCTACATGTGGACACAAATACGATCAAAAATTACAAATTTCTAAACTTCTCGATTATTCTCTTATAACGAAATTTTTCAATGTCATAAGAGGCATTAGATAACAACTGAAGGCATTGTATAGGCTCAACTGCATCTCTCAGAGAACCTAATTGAAAATTGAACCTTTAATAACAAAACGTGCTCATTAGGCTGCAAAAAGAATGACATATGGATCCAAAACAAAATGAAATCTCAAAATGAAATGTCAAAGCCATAAAACTATGAGATTTTCTCTGGAGACAACCTACATTCTCGTATGGCCTTACTTTGTAGTAAATAGGATATGTTCTTGATAAGGCTGTGATTTGATTTATTTTTTGCCAGTAATCGTTATAAAAAATAAAACTGCGAAAAAAATTGAAATTATCGCGCTATAATATAATCCGGACAATGAAGCTATGTAATGTGCATTTGCACATGAAATTCCACCCCGCTCGTCTTCATTTTTAGCCTAAAGGTATACCAAGTCAGGAACAGATAGAAAAACCCAACAAAGTCAAAATTTTTTCAAAAAAAAAGAAGAAAAAAAAAGTTGAATGAACAAAAACATGAATGCCTCCGACGCAGATAACTCAGTGGACAACAAAACAACAAATATTAATTACATCCAAAAACTATGCTCATTTAATTGAAAAAGCAAAATCTATAAGCAAGGTCAAAGTAGCGTCAGATAAAACTGAATTTGAACACAACAACTTGTAGCTCACTAGAAAAAGTGTGGGACCACTCTATAATTAGGCGGGGTAACAATTAGAAAATAAAGAACAAAAAAAGCAAAATTTAAAAAATTTGCGTATATTTTTGAAAACCATTAGTTTCAAAGTAGTGAAGAAAACTTTTAGATAGCATTTGAGACTATCCAACATGTTTTTGATCACCTATGCTTTTATTGGAGGGCAGTAGGACCTGATTTCAGTCAAATTTTTTTGCGGTCACAAAATGAACACCAAATAGAGACAACAAACAAGAATTCAATAAAAACTTGAGAAAAAACGCTGTCGCAGCCGTAAAGGCATATTTTGCCCCTCAAAATATGCTTAATTGAACAATTCTCACATGCCAATATTGTGATATGCAAGCTCTCTTTGATGAGAATAGGTATTAATTCGACAAAAACGAGAAACAATAGCAAAATTAAGCAATACTTTATGTATTCTTCGAAAACGATTAAACTCAAAATCATAAACGTCATTAGCTACAAAATGAAATACTTAAATGAGTTAGATTTCTCTCCAGAGGAAGCGTATTCCTCGAAAACGATTAAATTCAAAATCATAAAAGCCATTAGTTACAAAATGAAATACTTAAATGAGTTCGATTTCTCTCCTGAGGAAGCGTTTGAGACCTGTAAATAATCAGAATATGTCTTAAGATCTGTAATTGTTTAGAATATTTCTCACGTCTACGAAAAGTGCGTCAAATTAAGACAAAATTCAAAATAATATCTTTGAAAACGTTAGATTTTAGACACTTGCACTTTCTTTTGTCTAGGACAATGTTATATGGGACCTGTAATAAAGGAGACTACGTAACAAACAGACAAAAAAAACAAAAAGTTAAAACAAATGTTTTAAAAAATTTGAAATCAATTGTTTTCAAAGTCATGAAAGCTATCAGCTATCTATTCAAATAAGAATATAGTCTCTTTTATTCCTCCATAAAAAGCCTGGCAAAATCAAGGAAATGACAAACAAAAAACAAACAATGGCAAGGAAAAAATACAATTAAGTACAAATGTCAGAAAATCATTTAAATTCTACAAGAAAAATGTGTCGAAGCCGTTGTTAAAACCCTTATCGATGCCATTATCAAAAAATTGTCAGTATCCAAACCACAAAACCATAACTTATAGCGCAAAAAATACTAATATTCAAATCAGTAAAAAAGAGGAAGAAAAAGCCTTCTTTCTTTGCTGGCGCTAAGCTACCAGTTGACCAAATGAAGAAAAAAAGCTACAAATGTTTTATAAGCAATTGTTTATTTAAAAATCAAACATTTTAAAGGTCAAAAGGACCAAAACTATTCGAGTAATGAAATCAGATTCATTACTTTGGAACTGCTTATAAAGCCAATTGGACCTATCAACACTGAGAATTAATTTGAATTGTTCTTCCTTTAATTAACATACAAAAGAGAGATTTTTTTTTAAAAAAAAGACCGACTGCTTACGATCTGAACTCCTTTTAGATTTCAACAATCTGAATTATTTTAGTCCGAAGTTGGACTAAAACCAGCCTTGCTAATGCTGTTTGTCTATTAGGAACACTTAATTGTTCCGAATCTTATAGAAATAGATACCTTGTTAGTTAAGAAGTTAGAAATAATTAGTGCGTTTTTGATAAACATCGAGTAATTTTAGTTCCAGAATACGCTTAAGGGGAGTGAAAGTAGAAATAGATCTATTGTCATAGCGGAATAAATAAGCTTATTCTGGGAAATAGTCGATGAAGAAGGCTGATTTTTGAATTATTTATCCAGAGTGTTAGCAAAATAAATCAAAATAGATAACAATATCATTTGACTTTAAAAAAACCAACAGTAAATTTGTTATCAATCTTCACATATTTTAGAAAAAGTGACAATTTTTAGGCAATGCTCCAGAAAATAAGAACAAAAACAACCCAAACAGGTCTAATAATCACAAAAATTTAATCCACGATAGCTCGCTCCAGAAAACGAAATTCCACAACTGATCTTTTCAATGACACCACAACTCTCTACGTTGAATATGTTGATTGGTCAAAATTGTCTCAACAAAAGAAAACCCAGCTGAAAATATAGCTCCTCCCTCCTCAAATGGGGGCGGAACAATAAATTTTGATTGTAAGAATCCATGATGAGGTCAAACATGGCCTTCATTTTTCTCAGCGTCCGACAAAAAACAATTGATTATTCCATATCTTTACAAAATAGGTCAGCTAGCAGATGAAAAATTTCAATAAACTAAAAATAAATAATGCATTTTGTATCATTATTAGTATTATTTTTCGAAAAACCGGCAACGAATTAATTGCAGAAATCTCCTATAGGAAGTGAATGTAAAACTACGATTTTGGAGTTTTCAAAGATTCTGTCAGCAGATGTCGGGTCTCTTTTTCCTGCAATTTTAAACGAAGTAGGAAAACAAAAGCGTTTTAAAAAGTCTCAAGTTCGAAAAATTTTGCAGAATTTTGAACGAGAAAACTCGGATAATAAGAATTGGGGAGCTTTTTTTCTCTTATCCGTAAAACCTGTAATAATGTTTTAACAAATTTTATTTATTCTTAGCAAAATTGACGAAAAATTGGTCAAACATTACGGGAAATGTGAGCAAAAACCAGGCAGTTCTCTCTAATTTTCTCAAAAATTTTAAACTCGATGACTCCCTGTATGAAGCAAAAAATTATTTTTTAATTCCAACTTTTTCGCTAGACGAGCTTTATAATGATACCACTCTCAACTATCAAGACGAATATATCGATGGAGCACAATTTTCTGAGCAAAAAACCCATTTGAGTAGGTGGTTCCTCCCCCCACTAGTGGATCGGAACAATTAAACCATATAAATCTAATCACACAAACTCTATACAAGTGGTTCCTCTTTCATCATGAGTAACGACTAACGAGAAATATGTATTGGTGAGGTTAGAGGGGCACGCAGAATACGCAGCTGTTTGGAATATCAATTTAGTGTTGTTTGATTATGGGTGGCAAATATACGTAGTAAATCAGCTTATATAAATAGTGTAAATTACCCACCAAAGCTTGATCTGGATTTGTGGAGTTTGCTCGAAGTTAGAGCATGTGCTTTCTCACTTTCAACGTTCGGAGTCATGCTGAAACACCTCCCTTCGAGCTAGGTTTCACCAAGGAGACATGTACAAAATTGTGAGTATTTCATATCCCAAGCTTTTTGGTCAGAATATATGCAGGCATGTTTTCTGGTGACAAATATGACAGTTCAAGTTTCTGGTTTTCTTGCACAAAGTGCAGTTTTAAGGCAAAGTGTTTAGCTCTTCCTTGATGCATAGAATGTTTACTTAATGCAATACAAGCCTGATCATCGACAAAAACTTTAAGAGGTAGTTTTCAGAGAATTCCTAGAATTGCAGATAGATGGATGGTTTTTTACTCGCCTCAACAACAGAGTTAGATTAAGCTGTTGAAGTGGCAACAGTCTTTGGGCCTTACAACCCCATTTTTGACTCAAGACAGATTAACTTAGAACAAAAACCTGAAGTACTCCTCATGCTATCTATGTTCCCTGCCCAATCAGCATCAGTAAAAGTCAGCAAATACAGAACCTGATTCTTACGGAAAGTTGAAGTCTGATCCACTGTTCCTCTTAAGTATCTGAGAACACACTTGGCTGCTTTCCAATGAAATTCTCCGGGATTTTCATCAAACGAACTTAGAGCAATAGCAGCAAAACAAATATCGGGTCTACTCGACAAAACTAAAAAATTAAGACAACCTATCAAACGCCGGAAATTAGTTTTGCTCATTCTAAGTTGCTCCTCACAACCCTCTTGAGGACAATCCTTTTTTGAAAAATTACACTTTTCTTCGAATGGTGAGCCAAATGGCCTATAATCCATTGTGAAAGTTTCTAAAATTCTTTCTATGTATTTCTCTTGGCTAATTTTTATTTTCTATGAAGTGTTTTCAATTTTCTTTCATAAAGTCCACGTCAAATTTGAATAATCAGTAATTTTAATTTTCTTGGAAACTTCAGCGTGAACCAATCACAAAAATTTTCAGAAATGACACCAACTATTAAGTCATCTACCCACAAGCAAAGAAAACCAGTTATTTTTTCATCCTGCTTTTTATAAACAAACAATTGTCATGAAACGAGTTAACAAAACTCGAGTGTAATCAAGGAAGCCTTAAAAGTCAAAAAACAGTTTCTTCCAGATTGTTTCAAACCGTACAAGCTCTTTTTCAACTTACAAACAAAGGGTTTCCCAATTTCATCCAAAATTTCAAAACCTTCAGGTTTTTTAATGACTACATCTTCTTCAGTTGGAGCATTTAAATAAACAGTTTTTTGTCAATTTGTTAAAGCTTATAATCGTTAGAAATAACCAGAGACATCAAAATTCTAATTGTTGACATTTCAGTTGTTGGTGAGTATGTTCCATAAAAATTTTTTCCGAAAAATTGGCTAAAACCGTTTGCAACAAAACAAGCTTTATTGCGACAAGTATCACCATCAGGACCAAAATCAATGCAAAATGCCATCTACTTCCTACTGGTTTTTCATCACTTTTCGCTAAGGACCAAACATTGTTTTCAACCAAAGGGTGGTACTCATTTTTCATTGCTTCAAATCAATTTGGATTTTGCAAAGCCTCATCAACATTTTTTAGAAGCAGATTATCGATAGCGAGTTGGCTCAAAAAAGAGACTTCATTTAAATTATTATCAATGTCTTCGATCAATGTTTGTGTTTTCATATGTTTGAAGAAAATTTCATTTTCATTAAATCTAACATCTCTCCTTTTTCAATTTTGAGTTCCTCTTTTTCGTCTGGAAAACCAATCAAATAACAATTACTATTATCAAATTGACCAAGAAAAATTCCTTTTTTTGAAGTGTGATCTATTTTTTGCGAAATAGTTTTTCAATATGCATAAATGCCAAACAATCAAAAAAATTGACAAAGAATAAATTAGATTTTTCATTCTACATCACTTCAAAAGGTGTTTTCTCAAGAGTTGAATTGAAAGGCTTGCATTTGACGTAAAAAGCCATGATCAAAGCATACGTCCAATATTTTTTGTCCAAGCAAGCGTCGTCTAAGAAACAGCGAGCCATAGCATCAAAAGTTCACCAAATTCTTTCAATTTTTCTGTTTTCTTATGGAAAATATGGAGCAGAGTTTTCAAAACGAATTCCTTGGTTCCTGCAATCGGGCTTAAACTCATTTGAAAGATAGTCTCCACCTCAATCAGAAACTAAAATTCCCGGTTTTCCAACATCAGCACAAAACTATTTAAACTTATCCAAGACCTCGTCTCTTGTTTTTAAGAAGTAAACTTTTGAGAAACGACTGAATCTATCTACAAATCCAAAGGTTTAACAATGGGCATCAACAGCTTCAGGAGAAAATTTTCCTAAGATATCTTTATGCACTATGTTGTTTTTTCGAACTATTTATCTCACAAGTTCACAACATTCAATTTTTGAATCACCTAATTTTGTACTCTCGACAAATTCTGGCAGACGTTTCAAATCAGAAAAATTTTTACATCCGATCTTTGCATGCCACATTTGTAAACTCTCAACTTTAAATTCTTCAACTCTAATTTTCATTAGAACAAGGAAAAGTTTTCCTCACAAACATTTCATGTTCAACTTCAAAAGGAAACGAGACTTTATTAAAAGCAAGTTTAAGTTTATCACCGAAAAACATCAACACCCGCTTCTTTAAGTTTTGACTTAGAAACTAAGTTTTTTGAGTTATCAGGTACAAATAAAGCATCGTTTAAAACAATTTTTTTCCAATTCTTCATTGCTATTTTTAGCGAAAAACTCAAACTCCCCTTTTCCTAATATTGCGGTGTGCGTTTTGTTGTCATTTTGAATTATGCCAGAAAAGTTTTAATCCAGGTTAGCAAAAACACTTTTTTCTTTAATCATGTAGTTTTTTTTTGCCAGAGTCAATGATATAATCGTGATGTTCAACACAATTCTCACTCGGGAACAAGCTAATACTTTCTTCTGCTTGTTCTTCAGTTAAAAAAAATGACTTTCTTTAGAATTATTTTTTCGTTCAATTTTCAATGCATGGGATTCAAGTCTTTTTATTAAAGGCAATATGTCCAATTTTTTTGCACTTAAAGCATGTTAATTTTGGTTTAGATGTTCCGCTGTGAGGTTTCTGTCATTAAGCGCGACAAAATTTTAAAATATGTCCCCCTTTATGACAATTAAAACAAGTTAGATCTTTGGCAAAGAAAACGGATTCTAATTTCTCTGTGTTTCTTCCGTTGCTCTTCTCATTTTCAAAATTAATCAAATCGCGTTTAATTTCATCCAAGGTTTTATCGTGACCATATTTTACCAGAGTACAAAAACTTTCAAATTCACAAGGAAGTCCCTTCAAAAGTATCGAGAAAAACGTTTTTTCACTTACTATACAAGTGGTAGTAAGTTTAGATTCAGCTGTTGAAGTGATTCAGCTGTTGAAGTGGCGACAGTCTTTGGGCCTTACAACCCCATTTTTGACTCAAGACAGATTAACTTAGAACAAAAACCTGAAGTACTCCTCATGCTATCTATGTTCCCTGCCCAATCAGCATCAGTAAAAGTCAGCAAATACAGAACCTGATTCTTACGGAAAGTTGAAGTCTGATCCACTGTTCCTCTTAAGTATCTGAGAACACACTTGGCTGCTTTCCAATGAAATTCTCCGGGATTTTATCAAACGAACTTAGAGCAATAGCAGCAAAACAAATATCGGGTCTACTCGACAAAACTAAAAAATTAAGACAACCTATCAAACGCCGGAAATTAGTTTTGCTCATTCTAAGTTGCTCCTCACAACCCTCTTGAGGACAATCCTTTTTTGAAAAATTACACTTTTCTTCGAATGGTGAGCCAAATGGCCTATAATCCATTGTGAAAGTTTCTAAAATTCTTTCTATGTATTTCTCTTGGCTAATTTTTATTTCCTATGAAGTGTTTTCAATTTTCTTTCATAAAATCCACGTCAAATTTGAATAATCAGTAATTTTAATTTTCTTGGAAACTTCAGCGTGAACCAATCACAAAAATTTTCAGAAATGACACCAACCATTAAGTCATCTACCCACAAGCAAAGAAAACCAGCTATTTTTTCATCCTGCTTTTTATAAACAAACAATTGTCATGAAACGAGTTAACAAAACTAGAGTGTAATCAAGGAAGCCTTCAAAGTCAAAAAACAGTTTCTTCCAGATTGTTTCAAACCGTACAAGCTCTTTTTCAACTTACAAACAAAGGGTTTTCCAATTTCATCCAAAATTTCAAAACCTTCAGGTTTTTTAATGACTACATCTTCTTCAGTTGGAGCATTTAAATAAGCAGTTTTATGTCAATTTGTTAAAGCTTATAATTGTTAGAAATAACCAGAGACATCAAAATTCTAATTGTTGATATTTCAGTTGTTGGTGAGTATGTTCCATAAAAATTTTTTCCGAAAAATTGGCTAAAACCGTTTGCAACAAAAGAAGCTTTATTGCGACAAGTATCACCATCAGGACCAAAATCAAAGCAAAATGCCATCTACTTCCTACTGGTTTTTCATCACTTTTCGCTAAGGACCAAACATTGTTTTCAACCGAAGGGTGGTACTCATTTTTCATTGCTTCAAATCAATTTGGATTTTGCAAAGCCTCATCAACATTTTTTAGAAGCAGATTATCGATAGCGAGTTGGCTCAAAAAAGAGACTTCATTTAAATTATTATCAATGCCTTCGATCAATGTTTGTGTTTTCTTATGTTTGAAGAAAATTTCATTTTCATTAAATCTAACATCTCTCCTTTTTCAAATTTTGAGTTCCTCTTTTTCGTCTGGAAAACCAATCAAATAACAATTACTATTATCAAAATGACCAAGAAAAATTCCTTTTTTTGAAGTGTGATCTATTTTTTGCGAAATAGTTTTTCAATATGCATAAATGCCAAACAATCAAAAAAATTGGCAAAGAATAAATTAGGTTTTTCATTCTACATCACTTCAAAAGGCGTTTTCTCAAGAGTTGAATTGAAAGGCTTGCATTTGACGTAAAAAGCCATGATCAAAGCATACGTCCAATATTTTTTGTCCAAGCAAGCGTCGTCTAAGAAACAGCGAGCCATAGCATCAAAAGTTCACCAAATTCTTTCAATTTTTCTGTTTTCTTATGGAAAATATGGAGCAGAGTTTTCAAAACGAATTCCTTGGTTCCTGCAATCGCGCTTAAACTCATTTGAAAGATAGTCTCCACCTCAATCAGAAACTAAAATTCCCGGTTTTCCAACATCAGCACAAAACTATTTAAACTTATCCAAGACCTCGTCTCTTGTTTTTAAGAAGTAAACTTTTGAGAAACGACTGAATCTATCTACAAATCCAAAGGTTTAACAATGGGCATCAACAGCTTCAGGAGAAAATTTTCCTAAGATATCTTTATGCACTATGTTGTTTTTTCGAACTATTTATCTCACAAGTTCACAACATTCAATTTTTGAATCACCTAATTTTGTACTCTCGACAAATTCTGGCAGAAGTTTCAAATCAGAAAAATTTTTACATCCGATCTTTGCATGCCACATTTGTAAACTCTCAACTTTAAAGCAATTTTCATAAGAACAAGGAAAAGTTTTGCTCACAAACATTTCATGTTCAACTTCAAAAGGAAACGAGACTTTATTAAAAGCAAGTTTAAGTTCATCACCGAAAAACATCAACACCCGCTTCTTTAAGTTTTGACTTAGAAACTAAGTTTTTTGAGTTATCAGGTACAAATAAAGCATCGTTTAAAACAATTTTTTCCAATTCTTCATTGCTATTTTTAGCGAAAAACTCAAACTCCCCTTTTCCTAATATTGCGGTGTGCGTTTTGTTGTCATTTTGAATTATGCCAGAAAAGTTTTAATCCAGGTTAGCAAAAACACTTTTTTCTTTAATCATGTAGTTTTTTTCGCCAGAGTCAATGATATAATCGTGATGTTCAACACAATTCTCACTCGGGAACAAGCTAATACTTTCTTCTGCTTGTTCTTCAGTTACTAAAATATGACTTTCTTTAGAATTATTTTTTCGTTCAATTTTCATTGCATGGGATTCAATTTTTTTTATTAAAGGCAATATGTCCAATTTTTTTGCACTTAAAGCATGTTAATTTTGGTTTAGATGTTCCGCTGTGAGGTTTCTGTCATTAAACGCGACAAAATTTTGAAATGTGTCCCCCTTTATGACAATTAAAACAACTTAGATCTTTGGCAAAGAAAACGGATTCTAATTTCTCTGTGTTTCTTCCGTTGCTCTTCTCATTTTCAAAATTAATCAAATCGCGTTTAATTTCATCCAAGGTTTTATCGTGACCATATTTTACCAGAGTACAAAAACTTTCAAATTCACAAGGAAGTCCCTTCAAAAGTATCGAGAAAAACGTTTTTTCACTTACTATACAAGTGGTATTAACGAACTATGGCCAAAATTAGCGGAAAAATTTCAAAAAGAACGAAATTTTCAAGTCTAAAAATAAGGAGAGAAAAGCGAGCAGAAAATTTTTGACAACGAAATATGTTTGTTGTTCTACAGAACAAACTTAGATAGAAAATGTTGTTGTTTTGGCACTGGAACACGTCTGCTATTGTTGGCTAACACATTCTGAGGGTCAAATAATTGAAAAAAAGACAACTTAGTGTGATATTAACAAAAAAAAGATGGTCCATTTTTGAAGAACAAGAGTACCTAATTCTTCTAACACGGAAATCTAGAAAAACAAAATAGAATCCGAGTTTTATTCCAAAATTGAGCGTCGAAATAGACCTACAAAACCACCAGCGAAACAGAAAACCGCTAAAAGCTAACACATTTCGCTCTGGGTAGCCAAACGTTGTTTGAAGAATTTTTTCCACGGAAAAATCACAGAAAAGGTACAAATTTCTAAAATTTTTCAAAAAAGACAATTCTGACACTTTAATTTCGCCAATTAGCTCTTTACAAATGGTATCAACGAATTATAACCAAAAATAGCGGAAAAATTCCATAAAGAACGAAATTTTCAAGTCTAAAAATTAGGAGAGAAAAGCGAGCGGAAAAATTCCGACGACGAAATATGTTTTTTAGTCTACCGAACAAACTTAGTTAGAAACTGTTGTTGTTTTCGCATTTGAACACGCCTTCTATTGTTGACAAATACCTTCTGACGGTCAAATATCCGAAAGAAAGAGAACTTAGTGAGATATTAACCAAAAAGATGCTCTGATTTTGAAGAACAAGAGCACCTAATTCTTCTCACATGGAAATCCAGAAAAAAAATACAATCCAACTTTTGTTGAAAAATTGGGCGTCATAATAGACCTACAAAACCACTAGTGCAACAGAAAACCGCTAAAAGCTAACACATTTCGCCCTGGGTAGACAAACGTTGTTGGAAAATTTTTTCCACGGAAAAATCAGAGAAAAGCTAAAAATTTCTATAATTTTTGCAAAAAAGACAATTCTGACACTTTATTTGCGGCAATTAGCTTTATACAAATGGTATCAACGAATTACGACCAAAAATAGCGGAAAATTTCCATAAAGAACGAAATTTTCAAGTCTAAAAATTAGGAGAGAAAAGCGAGCGGAAAAATTTTGACCACGAAATTTGTTTTTTAGTCTACAGAGCAAACTTAGTTAGAAACTGTTGTTGTTTTGGCATTGGAACACGTCTGCTATTGTTGGCTAACACATTCTGACGGTCAAGTAATTGAAAAAAAGACAACTTAGTGTGATATTAACAAAAATATGGTCAATTTTTGAAGAACAGGAGTACTAAATTCTTCTAGCATGGAAACCTAGAAAAAAAAAATAGAATTCGAGTTTTGTTCCAAAACTGAGCGTCACAATAGGCATACAAAACGACTAGTGCAACATAAAACGGCTAAAAGCTAACACTTTTCGCTCTGGGTAGCCAAACGTTGTTGGGAAAAGTTTTTTCCCTGGAAAAAGCAAAGAAAAGGTAAAAATATCTTAAAGGTTTGCAAAACAAGTCAATTCTGACCACTTAATCACACCAATTCCCTCTATACAAGCGTTATTAACGAACTATGGCCAAAATTAGCGGAAAAATTCCAAAAAGAACGAAATTTTCAAGTCTAAAAATAAGGAGAGAAAAGCGAGCAGAAAATTTTTGACCACGAAATATGTTTGTTGTTCTACAGAACAAACTTAGATAGAAACTGTTAGTGTTTTGGCACTGGAACACGTCTGCTATTGTTGGCTAACACATTCTGAGGGTCAAATAATTGAAAAAAAGACAACTTAGTGTGATATTAACAAAAAAAAGATGGTCCATTTTTGAAGAACAAGAGTACCTAATTCTTCTAACACGGAAATCTAGAAAAACAAAATAGAATCCGAGTTTTATTCCAAAATTGAGCGTCGAAATAGACCTACAAAACCACCAGCGAAACAGAAAACCGCTAAAAGCTAACACATTTCGCTCTGGGTAGCCAAACGTTGTTTGAAGAATTTTTTCCACGGAAAAATCACAGAAAAGGTACAAATTTCTAAAATTTTTCAAAAAAGACAATTCTGACACTTTAATTTCGCCAATTAGCTCTTTACAAATGGTATCAACGAATTATAACCAAAAATAGCGGAAAAATTCCATAAAGAACGAAATTTTCAAGTCTAAAAATTAGGAGAGAAAAGCGAGCGGAAAAATTTCGACGACGAAATATGTTTTTTAGTCTACCGAACAAACTTAGTTAGAAACTGTTGTTGTTTTCGCATTTGAACACGCCTTCTATTGTTGACAAATACCTTCTGACGGTCAAATATCCGAAAGAAAGAGAACTTAGTGAGATATTAACCAAAAAGATGCTCTGATTTTGAAGAACAAGAGCACCTAATTCTTCTCACATGGAAATCCAGAAAAAAAATACAATCCAACTTTTGTTGAAAAATTGGGCGTCATAATAGACCTACAAAACCACTAGTGCAACAGAAAACCGCTAAAAGCTAACACATTTCGCCCTGGGTAGACAAACGTTGTTGGAAAATTTTTTCCACGGAAAAATCAGAGAAAAGCTAAAAATTTCTATAATTTTTGCAAAAAAGACAATTCTGACACTTTATTTGCGGCAATTAGCTTCATACAAATGGTATCAACGAATTATGACCAAAAATAGCGGAAAATTTCCATAAAGAACGAAATTTTCAAGTCTAAAAATTAGGAGAGAAAAGCGACCGGAAAAATTTTGACCACGAAATTTGTTTTTTAGTCGACAGAGCAAACTTAGTTAGAAACTGTTGTTGTTTTGGCATTGGAACACGTCTGCTATTGTTGGCTAACACATTCTGACGGTCAAGTAATTGAAAAAAAGACAACTTAGTGTGATATTAACAAAAATATGGTCAATTTTTGAAGAACAGGAGTACTAAATTCTTCTAGCATGGAAACCTAGAAAAAAAAATAGAATTCGAGTTTTGTTCCAAAACTGAGCGTCACAATAGGCATACAAAACGACTAGTGCAACATAAAACGGCTAAAAGCTAACACTTTTCGCTCTGGGTAGCCAAACGTTGTTGGGAAAAGTTTTTTCCCTGGAAAAAGCAAAGAAAAGGTAAAAATATCTTAAAGGTTTGCAAAACAAGTCAATTCTGACCACTTAATCACACCAATTCCCTCTATACAAGTGTTATTAACGAACTATGGCCAAAATTAGCGGAAAAATTCCAAAAAGAACGAAATTTTCAAGTCTAAAAATAAGGAGAGAAAAGCGAGCAGAAAATTTTTGACCACGAAATATGTTTGTTGTTCTACAGAACAAACTTAGATAGAAACTGTTAGTGTTTTGGCACTGGAACACGTCTGCTATTGTTGGCTAACACATTCTGAGGGTCAAATAATTGAAAAAAAGACAACTTAGTGTGATATTAACAAAAAAAAGATGGTCCATTTTTGAAGAACAAGAGTACCTAATTCTTCTAACACGGAAATCTAGAAAAACAAAATAGAATCCGAGTTTTATTCCAAAATTGAGCGTCAAAATAGACCTACAAAACCACCAGCGAAACAGAAAACCGCTAAAAGCTAACACATTTCGCTCTGGGTAGCCAAACGTTGTTGGAAGAATTTTTTCCACGGAAAAATCACAGAAAAGGTACAAATTTCTAAAATTTTTCAAAAAAGACAATTCTGACACTTTAATTTCGCCAATTAGCTCTTTACAAATGGTATCAACGAATTATAACCAAAAATAGCGGAAAAATTCCATAAAGAACGAAATTTTCAAGTCTAAAAATTAGGAGAGAAAAGCGAGCGGAAAAATTTCGACGACGAAATATGTTTTTTAGTGTACCGAACAAACTTAGTTAGAAACTGTTGTTGTTTTCGCATTTGAACACGCCTTCTATTGTTGACAAATACCTTCTGACGGTCAAATATCCGAAAGAAAGAGAACTTAGTGAGATATTAACCAAAAAGATGCTCTGATTTTGAAGAACAAGAGCACCTAATTCTTCTCACATGGAAATCCAGAAAAAAAATACAATCCAACTTTTGTTGAAAAATTGGGCGTCATAATAGACCTACAAAACCACTAGTGCAACAGAAAACCGCTAAAAGCTAACACATTTCGCCCTGGGTAGACAAACGTTGTTGGAAAAGTTTTTCCCACGGAAAAATCAGAGAAAAGCTAAAAATTTCTATAATTTTTGCAAAAAAGACAATTCTGACACTTTATTTGCGGCAATTAGCTTTATACAAATGGTATCAACGAATTATGACCAAAAATAGCGGAAAATTTCCATAAAGAACGAAAATTTCAAGTCTAAAAATTAGGAGAGAAAAGCGAGCGGAAAAATTTTGACCACGAAATTTATTTTTTAGTCTACAGAGCAAACTTAGTTAGAAACTGTTGTTGTTTTGGCATTGGAACACGTCTGCTATTGTTGGCTAACACATTCTGACGGTCAAGTAATTGAAAAAAAGACAACTTAGTGTGATATTAACAAAAATATGGTCAATTTTTGAAGAACAGGAGTACTAAATTCTTCTAGCATGGAAACCTAGAAAAAAAAAATAGAATTCGAGTTTTGTTCCAAAACTGAGCGTCACAATAGGCATACAAAACGACTAGTGCAACATAAAACGGCTAAAAGCTAACACTTTTCGCTCTGGGTAGCCAAACGTTGTTGGGAAAAGTTTTTTCCCTGGAAAAAGCAAAGAAAAGGTAAAAATATCTTAAAGGTTTGCAAAACAAGTCAATTCTGACAACTTAATCACACCAATTCCCTCTATACAAGTGTTATTAACGAACTATGGCCAAAAATAGTGGAAAAGTTTTATAAAGAACGAAATTTTCTAGTCTAAATATTAGGAGAGAAAAGCGAGCGGAAAATTTTTGACCACGAAATATGTTTTTTGTTCGACAGCACAAACTTAGATAGAAACTGTTGATGTTTTGGCATTTGAGCACGTCTACTATTGTCGACTGACACCTTTTGACGGTCAAATATCCGAAAAAAGACAACTTAGTGAGATATTAACAAAAAAAATGCTCAATTTTTGAGGACCAAGTGTACCTATTTCTTCTAACATGGAAATCTGGAAAAAAATAGACTCCAAGTTTTGTTCCCAAATTGGGCTTCAAAATAGACCTAAAAAACTACTGGTGAAACAGAAAACGGCTAAAAGCTAACACATTTCGCTCTGAGTAGTCAAAAGTTGTTGGAAGAGTTTTGTCCCTTGGAAAAATCAAGGAACAGGTAAAAATTTCTATAATTTTTTGCAAAAAAAACAATTCCGACGTTTTGTTTGCACCAATTAGCTCTATACAAATAGTATCAGCGAATTATCTTCACAAATAGCGGAAAAACTTTTATAAAGAACGAAATTTTCAAGTCTTAATATTAGGAGAGAAAAGCGAGCGGAAAATTTTTGACCACGAAATATGTTTGTTGTTCTACAGAACAAACTTAGGTAGAAACTGTTGTTGTTTTGGCATTGGAACACGTCTACTATTGTTGGCTAACACGTTCTGGCGGTCAAATATTTGAAAAAAAAAGAAAACTTAGTGTGATATTAACAAAAAAATATGGTCCATTTTTGAAGAACACGAGTACCTAATTCTTCTAACATGGAAATCTAGAAAAAAAAGAGAGTCCGGGTCTTGTGCTAAAATTGAGCGTCAAAACAGACCTACAAAACGACTAGTGCAACATAAAACGGCTGAAAGCTAACACATTTCGCTCTCGGTAGCCGAACGTTGTTGGAAGAGTTTGCAAAATTTTTGCAAAAAAGACAATTCTGACGCTTTAATTGCTCCAATTAGCTCTATACAAACGGTATCAACCAATTATGACCAAAATTAGCGCAAAAATTCCATAAAGAACGAAATTTCCAGGTCTAAAAATTAGGAGAGAAAAGCGAGCGGAAAATTTTCGACCACGAAATATGTTTTTTAGTCTACAGAACAAACTTAGGTAGAAACTGTTGTTGTTTTCGCATTTGAAGACGTCTTCTATTGTTGGCTAACACATTCTGACGGTCAAATAATTGAAAAAAAACAACTTAGTGTGATATTAACAAAAAAATATGGTCAATTTTTGAAGAACAGGAGTACTGAATTCTTCTAGCATGGAAATCTAGAAAAAAATAGAATTCGAGTTTTGTTCCAAAAAATGAGCGTCACAATAGGCCTAAAAAACTACTAGTGCAACATAAAACGGCTAAAAGCTAACACATTTCGCTCTGGGTAGCCAAACGTTGTTGGAAATGTCTTTTTCCCTGGAAAAAGCAAAGAAAAGGTAAAAATTTCTAAAATGTTTGCAAAACAAGTCAATTCTGACAGCTTATTCACACCAATTCTCTCTATACAAGTGGTATTAACGAACTATGGCCAAAAATAAGGGAAAATTTTCATAAAGAACGAAATTTTCTAGTCTAAAAATTAGGAGAGAAAAGCGAGCGGAAAATTTTCGACCATGAAATATGTTTTTTGTACTACAGCACAAACTTAGGTAAAAACTGTTGTTGTTTTGGCATTGTAACACGTCTGCTATTGTTGGCTAACACATTCTGACGGTCAATTAATCGAAAAAAAGACAACTTAGTGTGATATTAACAAAAAAAGATGGTCCATTTTTGAAGAACAAGAGTACCTAATTCTTCTAACATGGAAATCTAGAAAAAAAATAGAATCAGGGTTTTGTTCTAAAATTGAGCGTCAAAACAGACCAACAAAACGACTATTGCAACATAAAACGGCTAAAAGCTAACACATTTCGCTCTGGGTAGCCAAACGTTGTTGGAAGAGTTTTTTCCACGGAAAAATCAGAGAAAAAGTAAAAATTTCTAAAATTTTCGCAAAAAAGACAATTCTGACGCATTAATTGTTCCAATTAGCTCTATACAAATGGTATCAACGAATTATGACCAAAATTAGCGGAAAAATTCCGTAAAGAACGAAATTTTCAAGTTTAAAAATTAGGAGAGAAAAGCGAGCGGAAAATTTTCGACCACGAAATACGTTTTTTGTTCTACAGCACAAACTTAGGTAGAAACTGTTGTTGTTTTCGCATTTGAAGACGTTGTCTATTGTTGACTAATACCTTCTGACGGTCAAATATCCGAAAGAACGACAACTTAGTGAGATATTAACAAAAAAAATGCTCTATTTTTGAAGAACAGGAGTACCTAATTCTTCTAACATGCAAACCTAGAACCAACATACAATCCAACTTTTGCTCCAAAATTGGGCGTCACAATAGACCTACAAAAGCACTAGTGCAACAGAAAACGGCTAAAAGCTAACACATTTCGCTGTGGGTAGCCAAACGTTGTTGGAAGAATTTTTTCCTCGGAAAAATCACAGAAAAGGTACAAATTTCTAAAATTTTTGCAAAAAAGACAATTCTGACACTTTATTTTTGCCAATTAGCTCTATACAAATGGTATCACCGAGTTGTGACCAAAATTAGCGGAAAAATTCCAAAAAGAACGAAATTTTCAAGTCTAAAAATTAGGAGAGAAAAGCGAGCGGAAAATTTTTGACCACGAAATATGTTTGCTGTTCTACAGAACAAACTTAGGTAGAAACTGTTGTTGTTTTGGCATTGGAACACGTCTGCTATTGTTGGCTAACACATTCTGATGGTCAAATAATTGAAAAAAAAGACAACTTAGTGTGATATTATCAAAAATATGGTCCATTTTTGAAGATTAAGAGTACCTAATTCTTCTAACATGGAAATCTAGAAAATAAATAGAATCCGAGTTTTGTTCTAAAATTGAGCGTCAAAACAGACCTACAAATCCATTTGTGAAACAGGAAACCACTAAAAGCTAACACATTTCGCTCTGGGTAGCCAAACGTTGTTGGAAGAGTTTTTTCCACGGAAAAATCAGAGAAAAGGTAAAAATTTCTATAATTTTTTGCAAAAAAGACAATTCCGACGTTTTGCTTGCACCAATTAGCTCTATACAAATGGTATCAACGAATTATAACCAAAAATAGCGGAAAAATTCCATAAAGAACGAAATTTTCAAGTCTAAAAGTTAGGAGAGAAAAGCGAGCGGAAAAATTTCGACCACGAAATATGTTTTTTAGTCTACAGAACAAACTTAGTTAGAAACTGTTGTTGTTTTGGCATTTGAACACACACGTCTACTATGATTGACTAACACCTTCTGATGGTCAAACATTTGAAAAAAAGACAACTTAGTGTGATATTAACAAAAAAAGATGGTCCATTTTTGAAGATTAAGAGTACCTAATTCTTCTAACATGGAAATCTAGAAAATAAATAGAATCCGAGTTTTGTTCTAAAATTGAGCGTCAAAACAGACCTACAAATCCATTAGTGAAACAGGAAACCACTAAAAGCTAACACATTTCGCTCTGGGTAGCCAAACGTTGTTGGAAGAGTTTTTTCCACGGAAAAATCAGAGAAAAGGTAAAAATTTCTATAATTTTTTGCAAAAAAGACAATTCCGACGTTTTGTTTGCACCAATTAGCTCTATACAAATGGTATCAACGAATTATAACCAAAAATAGCGGAAAAATTCCATAAAGAACGAAATTTTCAAGTCTAAAAATTAGGAGAGAAAAGCGAGCGGAAAAATTTCGACCACGAAATATGTTTTTTAGTCTACAGAACAAACTTAGTTAGAAACTGTTGTTGTTTTCGCATTTGAAGACGCCCTATATTGTTGACAAATCTCTTCTGACGGTCAAATATCCGAAAGAAAGAGAACTTAGTGAGATATTAACCAAAAAGATGCTCTGATTTTGAAGAACAAGAGTACCTAATTCTTCTCACATGGAAATCCAGAAAAAAATACAATCCAACTTTTGTTCAAAAATTGGGCGTCATAATAGACCTACAAAACCACTAGTGCAACAGAAAACCGCTAAAAGCTAACACATTTCGCCCTTGGTAGCCAAACGTTGTTGGAAAAGTCTTTTTCCCTGGAAAAAGCAAAGAAAAGGTAAAATTTTCTAAAATGTTTGCAAAACAGGTCAATTCTGACAGCTTATTCACACCAATTCTCTCTATACAAGTGGTATTAACGAAAAATGGCCAAAATTAGCGGAAAAATTCCAAAAAGAACGAAATTTTCAAGTCTAAAAATTAGGAGAGAAAAGCGAGCGGAAAATTTTTGACCACGAAATATGTTTTTTGTTCTACAGAACAAACTTAGATAGAAACTGTTGTTGTTTTGGCATTGGAACACGTCTGCTGTTGTTGGCTAACACATTCTGACGGTCAAATAATTGAAAAAGAGACAACTTAGTGTGGTATTAACTAAAAAGATGGTCCAATTTTGAAGAACAAGAGTACCTAATTCTTCTAACATGGAAATCTAGAAAAATAAAATAGAATCCGAGTTTTATTCCAAAATTGAGCGTCAAAATAGACCTACAAAACCACCAGCGAAACAGAAAACCGCTAAAAGCTAACACATTTCGCTCTGGGTAGCCAAACGTTGTTGGAAGAGTTTTTTCCACTGAAAAATCAGAGAAAAGGTAAAAATTTCTGTAATTTTTGCAAAGAAGACAATTCTGACGCTTTGTTTTCACCAATTAGCTCTATACAAATGGTATCAACGAATTATAACCAAAAATAACGGAAAAATTCCATAAAGAACGAAATTTTCAATTCTAAAAATTAGGAGAGAAAAGCGAGCGGAAAAATTTCGACCACGAAATATGTTTTTTAGTCTACAGAACAAACTTAGTTAGAAATTGTTGTTGTTTTGGCATTGGAACACGTCTGCTGTTGTTGGCTAACACATTCTGACGGTCAAATAATTGAAAAAAAGACAACTTAGTGTGATATTAACAAAAAAGATGGTCCAATTTTGAAGAACAAGAGTACCTAATTCTTCTAACATGGAAATCTAGAAAAATAAAATAGAATCCGAGTTTTATTCCAAAATTGAGCGTCAAAATAGACCTACAAAACCACCAGCGAAACAGAAAACCGCTAAAAGCTAACACATTTCGCTCTGGGTAGCCAAACGTTGTTGGAAGAGTTTTTTCCACGGAAAAATCAGAGAAAAGGTAAAAATTTCAATAATTTTTTGCAAAAAAGACAATTCCGACGTTTTGTTTGCACCAATTAGCTCTATACAAATGGTATCAACGAATTATAACCAAAAATAGCGGAAAAATTCCATAAAGAACGAAATTTTCATGTCTAAAAATTAGGAGAGAAAAGCGAGCGGAAAAATTTCGACCACGAAATATGTTTTTTAGTCTACAGAACAAACTTAGTTAGAAACTGTTGTTGTTTTTGCATTTGAAGACGCCCTATATTGTTGACAAATCTCTTCTGACGGTCAAATATCCGAAAGAAAGAGAACTTAGTGAGATATTAACCAAAAAGATGCTCTGATTTTGAAGAACAAGAGTACCTAATTCTTCTCACATGGAAATCCAGAAAAAAATACAATCCAACTTTTGTTCAAAAATTGGGCGTCATAATAGACCTACAAAACCACTAGTGCAACAGAAAACCGCTAAAAGCTAACACATTTCGCCCTTGGTAGCCAAACGTTGTTGGAAAAGTCTTTTTCCCTGGAAAAAGCAAAGAAAAGGTAAAATTTTCTAAAATGTTTGCAAAACAGGTCAATTCTGACAGCTTATTCACACCAATTCTCTCTATACAAGTGGTATTAACGAAAAATGGCCAAAATTAGCGGAAAAATTCCAAAAAGAACGAAATTTTCAAGTCTAAAAATTAGGAGAGAAAAGCGAGCGGAAAATTTTTGACCACGAAATATGTTTTTTGTTCTACAGAACAAACTTAGATAGAAACTGTTGTTGTTTTGGCATTGGAACACGTCTGCTGTTGTTGGCTAACACATTCTGACGGTCAAATAATTGAAAAAAAGACAACTTAGTGTGATATTAACAAAAAAGATGGTCCAATTTTGAAGAACAAGAGTACCTAATTCTTCTAACATGGAAATCTAGAAAAATAAAATAGAATCCGAGTTTTATTCCAAAATTGAGCGTCAAAATAGACCTACAAAACCACCAGCGAAACAGAAAACCGCTAAAAGCTAACACATTTCGCTCTGGGTAGCCAAACGTTGTTGGAAGAGTTTTTTCCACTGAAAAATCAGAGAAAAGGTAAAAATTTCTGTAATTTTTGCAAAGAAGACAATTCTGACGCTTTGTTTTCACCAATTAGCTCTATACAAATGGTATCAACGAATTATAACCAACAATAACGGAAAAATTCCATAAAGAACGAAATTTTCAAGTCTAAAAATTAGGAGAGAAAAGCGAGCGGAAAAATTTCGACGACGAAATATGTTTTTTTAGTCTACAGAACAAATTTAGTTAGAAACTGTTGTTGTTTTCGCATTCGAAGACGCCTTCTGTTGTTGACTAATACCTTCTGACGGTCAAATATCTGAAAGAAAGAGAACTTAGTGAGATATTAACCAAAAAGATGCTCTGATTTTGAAGAACAAGAGTACCTAATTCTTCTCACATGGAAATCCAGAAAAAAATACAATCCAACTTTTGTTCAAAAATTGGGCGTCATAATAGACCTACAAAACCACTGGTGCAACAGAAAATCGCTAAAAGCTAACACATTTCGCCCTGGGTAGACAAACGTTGTTGGAAAAGTTTTTTCCACGGAAAAATCAGAGAAAAGCTAAAAATTTCTATAATTTTTGCAAAAAAGACAATTCTGACACTTTATTTGCGGCAATTAGCTTTATACAAATGGTATCAACGAATTATGACAAAAAATAGCGGAAAAATTCCATAAAGAACGAAATTTTCAAGTCTATAAATTAGGAGAGAAAAGCGAGCGGAAAAATTTCGACCACGAAGTTTGTTTTTTAGTCTACAGAGCAAACTTAGCTAGAAACTGTTGTTGTTTTGGCATTGGAACACGTCTGCTATTGTTGGCTAACACATTCTGACGGTCAAGTAATTGAAAAAAAGACAACTTAGTGTGATATTAACAAAAATATGGTCAATTTTTGAAGAACAGGAGAACTAAATTCTTCTAGCATGGAAACCTAGAAAAAAATAGAATTCGAGTTTTGTTCCAAAACTGAGCGACACAATACAAAACGACTAGTGCAACATAAAACGGCTAAAAGCTAACACATTTCACTCTGGGTAGCCAAACGTTGTTGGGAAAATTTTTTTTCCCTGGAAAAAGCACAGAAAAGGTAAAAATATCCAAAAGATTTGCAAAACAAGTCAATTCTGACAACTTACTCACACCAATTCCCTCTATACAAGTGTTATTAACGAACTATGGCCAAAAATAGTGGAAAAGTTTTATAAAGAACGAAATTTTCTTGTCTAAAAATTAGGAGAGAAAAGCGAGCGGATAATTTTCGAGCACGAAATTTGTTTTTTGTTCGACAGCACAAACTTAGGTAGAAACTGTTGATGTTTTGGCATTTGGGCACGTCTACAATTGTTGACTGACACCTTTTGACGGTCAAATATCTGAAAAAAGACAACTTAATGAGATATTAACAAGAAAAAATATGCTCAATTTTTGTGGACCAAGTGTACCTATTTCTTCTAACATGGAAATCTGGAAAAAATAGACTCCGAGTTTTGTTCCCAAATTGGGCTTCAAAATAGACCTAAAAAACTACTAGTGAAACAGAAAACGGCTAAAAGCTAACACATTTCGCTCTGAGTAGCCAAAAGTTGTTGGAAGAGTTTTGTCCCTGGAAAAATCAAGGAAAAGGCAAAAATTTCTAAAAAATTTGCAAAAATGACAATTCTGACAGTTTATTTGCACCAATACAGTCTATACAAATAGTATCAATGAATTATTTCCAAAAATAGCGGAAAAACTTTTATAAAGAACGAAATTTTCAAGTCTTAATATTAGGAGAGAAAAGCGAGCGGAAAATTGTTGACCACGAAATATGTTTGTTGTTCTACAGAACAAACTTAGGTAGAAACTGTTGTTGTTTTGGCATTTGAAGACGTCTACTATTGTTGGCTAACACGTTCTGGCGGTCAAATATTTGAAAAAAAAGAAAACTTTGTGTGATATTAACAAAAAAATATGGTCCATTTTTGAAGAACACGAGTACCTAATTCTTCTAACATGGAAATCTAGAAAAAAAAATAGAATCCAAGTTTCGTTCCAAAATTGAGCGTCAAAATAGACCTACAAAACCACTAGTTCAACAGCTAAAAGCTAACACATTTCCCTCTGGGTAGCCAAACCTTGTTGTAAGAGTTTTTTCCCCTAGAAAAATCAAAGAAAAGGAAAAATTTCAAAAATTTTTGCAAAAATGTCAACTCTGACAGTTTGTTCATACGACTTTGCTCTATACAAATGGTATTACCTAATTATGGCCAACAATAGCGGAAAAATTGCATAAAGAACGAAATTTTCAAGTCTAAAAACGAGGAGAGAAAAGCGAGCGGAAAACATTCGACCACGAAATATGTATTTTGTTCTACAGAAACAGCTTAGATAGAAACTGTTGTTTTTTCCCATTTGAATACGTCTACAATTGTTGACTAACACCTGACTGTCAAATATCCGAAAAAAGACAACTTAGTGAGATATTAACAAAAAAAGATGCCCTAATTTTGAAGAACAAGAGTACCTAAATCTTCTCACATTGAAATCTAGAAAAAAAATACAATCCGGCTTTTGTTCAAAAATTGGGTGTCACAATAGACCTACAAAACCACTAGAGCAACATAAAACGGCTAAAAATTAACATATTTCACTCTGGGTAGCCAAACCTTGTTGTAAGTCTTGTTGAAAAATCAAAGAAAAGGAAAAATTTCAAAATTTTTTGCAAAAATGTTACTTCTGGCAGTTTGTTCATACCAATTCACTCTATACAAATAGTATCAACTAATTATGGCTAAAAAAGTAGAAAACTTGCATAAAGATCGAAAATTTCAGGTCTAAATACGAGGAGAGAAAAACGAGCGGAAAACTTTCGACCACGAAATATGTTTTTCAGTCTACAGAACAAACTTAGGTAGAAACTGTTTTTGTTTTCGCATTTGAAGACGTCTTTTTTTGTTGACTAATACCTTCTGACGGTCAAATATCCAAAAGAAAGACAACTTAGTGAGATATTAACAAAAAGATGTTCTGATTTTGAAGAACAAGAGTACCTAATTCTTCTAACATGGAAATCTAGAAAAAAAAAATAGAATCCGAGTTTTGTTCCGAAATTGAGCGTCACAATAGACCTACAAAACGAAATGTGCAACATAAAACGGCTAAAAGCTAACAAATTTCGCTCTGGGTAGCCGAACTGTGTTGGAAGAGTTTTTTCCACGGAAAAATCAAAGAAAAAAAAAATTCAAAAAGTTTTGCAAAAAAGTAGATTCTGACAGTTTATTTGCACCAATTCACTCAATACAAATGGTATCAACGAATTATGCCCAAAAAAGCGGAAAAACTTTATAAAGAACGAAATTTGCAAGTCTAAAGATTAGGAGAGAAAAGTGAGCGGAAAATTGTTGACCACGAAATATGTTTGTTCTTCTACAGAACAAACTTAGGTAGAAACTGTTGTTGTTTTTGCATTGGAACACGTCTGCTATTGTTGGCTAACACATTCTGACGGTCAAATAATCGAAAAAAAAAGACAACTTAGTGTGATATTAACAAAAAATGGTCCATTTTTGAAGAACAAGAGTACCTAATTCTTCTAACATGGAAATCTTGAAAAAAAAAATAGAATCCCAATTTTGTTCTAGAATTGAGCGTAGAAAAACAGACCTACAAAACCGCTAGTGAAACAGAAAACCGCTAAAAGCTAACACACTTCGCTCTGGGTAGCCAAATGTTGTGGGAAGAGTTTTTTTCCACTGAAAAATCAGAGAAAAGCTAAAAATTTCAAAAATTTTTGCAAAAAAGTCAATTCTGACAGTTTATTTGCACCAATTCACTCTATACAAATGGTATCAACGAATTATGTCCATAAAAAGCGGAAAAACTTAATAAAAAACGAAATTTGCAAGTCTAAAGATTAGGAGAGAAAAGCGAGTGGAAAATTTTTGACCGCGAAATATGTTTTTTGTTCTACAGAACAAACTTAGGTAGAAACTGTTGTTGTTTTTGCAATTGAACACGTCTACTGTGATTGACTAACAACCTCTGATGGTCAAATATTCGAAAAAAAGACAACTTAGTGTGATATTATCAAAAAAAGATGGTCCATTTTTGAAGAACAAGAGTACCTAATTCTTCTAACATGGAAATCTAGAAAATAAATAGAATCCGAGTTTTGTTCTAAAATTGAGCGTCAAAACAGACCTACAAATCCACTAGTGAAACAGAAAACCGCTAAAAGCTAACACATTTCGCTCTGGGTAGCAAAACGTTGTTGGAAGAGTTTTTTTCCACGGAAAAATCAGAGAAAAGGTAAAAATTTCAAAAATTTTTGCAAAAAAGTCAATTCTGACAGTTTATTTGCTTCAATTCACTCTATACAAATGGTATCAAGGAATTATGCCCATAAAAAGCGGACAAACTTAATAAAAAACGAAATTTGCAATTCTAAAGATTAGGAGAGAAAAGCGAGTGGAAAATTTTCGACCGAGAAATATGTTTTTTGTTCTACAGAACAAACTTAGGTAGAAACTGTTGTTGTTTTTGCATTTGAACACGTCTACTGTGATTGACTAACAACTTCTGATGGTCAAATATTCAAAAAAAGACAACTTAGTGTGATATTATCAAAAAAAATGTTCCATTTTTGAAGAACAAGAGTACCTAATTCTTCTAACATGGAAATCTAGAAAATAAATAGAATCCGAGTTTTGTTCTAAAATTGAGCGTCAAAACAGACCTACAAATCCACTAGTGAAACAGAAAACCGCTAAAAGCTAACACATTTCGCTCTGGGTAGCAAAACGTTGTTGGAAGAGTTTTTTTCCACGGAAAAATCAGAGAAAAGGTAAAAATTTCAAAAATTTTTGCAAAAAAGTCAATTCTGACAGTTTATTTGCATCAATTCACTCTATACAAATGGTATCCACGAATTATGCCCAAAAAAGCGGAAAATTTTATAAAGAACGAAATTTGCAAGTCTAAAGATTAGGAGAGAAAAGCGAGCGGAAAATTTTTGACCACGAAATATGTTTTTTGTTCTACAGAACAAACTTAGGTAGAAACTGTTGTTGTTTTTGCATTTGAATACGTCTACTGAGATTGACTAACAACTTCCGATGGTCAAATATTTGAAAAAAAGACAACTTAGTATGATATTATCAAAAAAAGATGGTCCATTTTTGAAGAACAAGAGTACCTAATTCTTCTAACATGGAAATCTAGAAAAAGAAATAGAATCCGAGTTTTGTTCTAAAATTGAGCTTCAAAACAGACCTACAAATACACTAGTGAAACAGAAAACCGCTATAAGCTAACACATTTCGCTCTGGGTAGCCAATCGTTGCTGGAAGAGTTTTTTTCAACGGAAAAATCAGAGAAAAGGTAAAAATTTCTAAAATTTTTGCAAAGAAGACAATTCTGACACTTTATTTGCGCCAATTAGCTCTATACAGATGGCGTCGACGAATTTTGACCAAAAAAGCGGGAAAATTCCATAAAGAACGAAATTTTCAAGTCTAAAAATTAGGAGAGAAAAGCGAGCGGAAAATTTTTGACCACGAAATATGTTTTTTAGTCTACAGAACAAAGTTAGGTAGAAACTGTTGTTGTTTTCGCATTTGAAGACGTCTTCTATTGTTGACTAACACCTTCTGACGGTTAAATATCCGAAAAAAAGACAACTTAGTGAGATATTAACAAAAAATATGCCCTAATTTTGAAGAACAAGAGTACCTAATTCTTCTCACATGGAAATCTAGAAAAAAATGCAATCCGACTTCTGTTCAAAAATTGGGCGTCACAATGGACCTACAAAACCTTTAGAGCAACATAAAACGGCTAAGAGCTAACATATTTCGTTCTGGGTAGCCAAACCTTGTTGTAAGTCTTTTTTTCCTGGAAAAATCAAAGAAAAGGAAAAATTTCAAAACATTTTGCAAAAATGTTACTTCTGGCAGTTTGTTCATACCAATTCACTCTATACAAATAGTATCAACTAATTATGGCCAAACAAGTAGAAAATTTTCATAAAGATCGAAAACTTCAAGTCTAAATACGAGGAGAGAAAAACGAGCGGAAAAATTTCGACCACGAAATATGTTTTTCAGTCTACAGAACAAACTTAGGTAGAAACTGTTTTTGTTTTCGCTTTTGAAGACGTCTTTTATTGTTGACTAATACCTTCTGACGGTCAAATATCCAAAAGAAAGACAACTTAGTGAGATATTAACAAAAAGATGCTCTGATTTTGAAGAACAAGAGTACCTAATTCTTCTAACATGGAAATCTAGAAAAAAAATAGAATCCGAGTTTTGTTCGGAAATTGAGCGTCACAATAGACCTACAAAACGAAATGTGCAACATAAAACGGCTAAAAGCTAGCAAATTTCGCTCTGGGTAGCCGAACTGTGTTGGAAGTGTTTTTTCCTCGGAAAAATCAAAGAAAAAGTAAAAAATTCAAAAAGTTTTGCAAAAAAGTCGATTCTGACAGTTTATTTGCACCAGTTCACTCTATACAAATGGTATCAACGAATTATGCCCAAAAAAGCGGAAAAACTTCATAAAGAACGAAATTTGCAAGTCTAAAGCTAAGGAGAGAAAAGTGAGCGGAAAAATTTTGACCACGAAATATGTTTGTTCTTCTACAGAACAAACTTAGGTAGAAACTGTTGTTGTTTTTGCTTGGAACACGTCTGCTATTGTTGGCTAACACATTCTGACGGTCAAATAATCGAAAAAAAAGACAACTTAGTGTGATATTAACAAAAAAATGGTCCATTTTTGAAGAACAAGAGTACCTAATTCTTCTAACATGGAAATCTAGAAAAAAAATAGAATCCGAGTTTTGTTCTAAAATTGAGAGTAGAAAAACAGACCTACAAAACCGCTAGTGAAACAGAAAACCGCTAAAAGCTAACACACTTCGCTCTGGGTAGCCAAATGTTGTGGGAAGTGTTTTTTTCTACTGAAAAATCGAGAAAAGCTAAAAATTTCAAAAATTTTTTGCAAAAAAGTCAATTCTGACAGTTTATTTGCACCAATTCACTCTATACAAACGGTATCAACGAATTATGCCCATAAAAAGCGGAAAAACTTTATAAAAAACGAAATTTGCAAGTCTAAATATTAGGAGAGAAAAGCGAGTGGAAAATTTTCGACCGCGAAATATGTTTTTTGTTCTACAGAACAAACTTAGGTAGAAACTGTTGTTGTTTTTGCATTTGAACACTTCTACTATGATTGACTAACACCTTCTGATGGTCAAACATTTGAAAAAAAGACAACTTAGTGTGATATTAACAAAAAAAGATGGTCCATTTTTGAAGATTAAGAGTACCTAATTCTTCTAACATGGAAATCTAGAAAATAAATAGAATCCGAGTTTTGTTCTAAAATTGAGCGTCAAAACAGACCTACAAATCCACTAGTGAAACAGAAAACCGCTAAAAGCTAACACATTTCGCTCTGGGTAGCCGAACGTTGTTGGAAGATTTTTTTCCACGGAAAAATCAGAGAAAAGGTAAAAATTTCAAAAATTTTTGCAAAAAAGTCAATTCTGACAGTTTATTTTCACCAATTCACTCTATGCAAATGGTATCCACGAATTATTCCCAAAAAAGCGGAAAATTTTATAAAGAACGAAATTTGCAAGTCTAAAGATTAGGAGAGAAAAGGGAGCGGAAAATTTTCGACCACGAAATATGTTTTTTGTTCTACAGAACAAACTTAGGTAGAAACTGTTGTTGTTTTTGCATTTGAACACGTCTACTGTGATTGACTAACAACTTCTGATGGTCAAATATTCGAAAAAAAGACAACTTAGTGTGATATTATCAAAAAAAGATGGTCCATTTTTGAAGAACAAGAGTACCTAATTCTTCTAACATGGAAATCTAGAAAATAAATAGAATCCGAGTTTTGTTCTAAAATTGAGCGTCAAAACAGACCTACAAATCCACTAGTGAAACAGAAAACCGCTAAAAGCTAACACATTTCGCTCTGGGTAGCCAAACGTTGTTGGAAGAGTTTTTTTCCAAGGAAAAATCAGAAAGGTAAAAATTTCAAAAATTTTTGCAAAAAAGTCAATTCTGACAGTTTATTTGCACCAATTCACTCTATACAAATGGTATCCACGAATTGTGCCCAAAAGGCGGAAAATTTTATAAAGAACGAAATTTGCAAGTCTAAAGATTAGGAGAGAAAAGCGAGCGGAAAATTTTCGACCACGAAATATGTTTTTTGTTCTACAGAACAAACTCAGGTAGAAACTGTTGTTGTTTTTGCATTTGAACACGTCTACTGTGATTGACTAACAACTTCTGATGGTCAAATATTCGAAAAAAGACAACTTAGTGTGATATTATCAAAAAAAGATGGTCCATTTTTGAAGAACAAGAGTACCTAATTCTTCTAACAAGGAAATCTAGAAAATAAATAGAATCCGAGTTTTGTTCTAAAATTGAGCGTCAAAACAGACCTACAAATCCACTAGTGAAACAGAAAACCGCTATTAGCTAACACATTTCGCTCTGGGTAGCCAATCGTTGCTGGAAGAGTTTTTTTCAACTGAAAAATCAGAGAAAAGGTAAAAATTTCTAAAATTTTTGCAAAGAAGACAATTCTGACACTTTATTTGCGCCAATTAGCTCTATACAGATGGTGTCAACGAATTATGACCAAAAATAGCGGGAAAATTCCATAAAGAACGAAATTTTCAAGTCTAAAAATTAGGAGAGAAAAGCGAGCGGAAAATTTTCGACCACGAAATATGTTTTTTAGTCTACAGAACAAAATTAGGTAGAAACTGTTGTTGTTTTCGCATTTGAAGACGTCTTCTATTGTTGACTGACACCTTCTGGCGGTTAAGTATCCGAAAAAAAGACAACTTAGTGAGATATTAACAAAAAAGATGCCCTAATTTTGAAGAACAAGAGTACCTAATTCTTCTCACATGGAAATCTAGAAAAAAAACAATCCGACTTTTGTTCAAAAATTGGGCGTCACAATAGTCCTACAAAACCACTAGTGCAACAGAAAACAGCTGAAAGCTAACACATTTCGCTCTGGGTAGACAAACGTTGTTGGAAGAGCTTTTTTCCCTAGAAAAATCAAAGAAAAGGAAAAATTTCAAAAATTTTTGCAAAAATGTCAACTCTGACAGTTTGTTCATACGAATTCGCTCTATACAAATGGTATTACCTATTTATGGCCAAATATAGCAGAAAATTTGTATAAAGCACGAAATTTTTAAGTCTAAAAACGAGGAGAGAAAAGCGAGCGGAAAACATTTGACCACGAAATATGTATTTTGTTCTACAGAAACAGCTTAGGTAGAAACTCTTGTTGTTTTGCATTTGAACACGTCTACTGTGATTGACTAACAACTTCTGATGGTCAAATATTTGAAAAAAAGACAACTTAGTGTGATATTATCAAAAAAGATGCTCTATTTTTGAAGAACAAGAGTACATAATTCTTCTAACATTGAAATCTAGAAAAAAAATACAATCCGACTATTGTTTCAAAATTGGGCATGAAAATACATCTACAAAACCACTATTGCAACAGAAAACGGCTAAAAGCTAACACATTTCGCTCTGGGTAGGCAAACGTTGTTGGAAGAGTTTTTTCAATTGAAAAACAAAGGATTTGTGAAATTTAGGTGTTACTCTTCCCTTTTAAAGCAAACAAACCAACTTTGTGTAGTAATTGTTGTACGTCACAACTGAGTCACTATTGTGGCCACAATTGAAACGCATTATTAATTGAATAAATTGAAATTAAGAGGTATGGGATGAAAACAAGGAGGGCTAACTTTCTGCAAAAATTGCACGAATATTCAATTCCATGTGCAAAAATGAGCAACAAACAATCTTCAACAAGGCTCTACGCTGGGTCACTATTGTGGCCCCAACGAAAATCAATTATTACCAACACACAAAAGAACAAAACATCAAAAGTAATACATGTGGCCAATAAAGTTATCAACGACGGACAAAAGTTCAGCGTATCCAGCTTTCGTCAAGTGGACCTGATTGCTAGCAAAGTTTTCGTCAGAATCCATATCGTGCGTGACAAAATAGTGTTCTCTTTGATCAATCTGTCTCTTATTGAGCATGCTTATCGCTTCAGCATGCGAACTACATTTTTGTCTACTGACAACCTTCACTACGTATTCCTCCTTGCCCTCCTGTCGGCAGAAACGCATTAGGGCACAGAGATGTTGCGCTGTTTGACCAATGGGCAGTTTATCGCAAACAAATTTGTTGGGATGCTGACTAACATCGTTTCCTCCCATTTGGATCACAACGACCTCCGCTTTCGAGCGTTGAATTACGTTCCCAGAATTCAATATCCAATCGTGTGCCTGCGCACCTCCAATGCCAACAAACTCAATTTGCAACCCTCATGAGCTTCCTTCTCCAATTTTGCGATATGAGAGTCACCTACGAAGAGCACACTTTTAATTTTCTTCTTAGGGCCATTCAGTTTGAAACTAATTGGGGCAGGTCTTTCCATTGAGAACTGAAATAGCAGGTTTTGAGCTAAAGACAAAAACGAACCATCATTTCAAATACACTCTTAAGCCTATCTTAAGGCTCGCCAAATTTGTGGGAGCTCAGCGACAACCCGCGCAGTTAGGTAGTCTCTTCCGGGTATCCATGCAGGTTGCTTTTGCCCGGTAAATGTAGCTACTACGTGAGAGAGAACACTACTAGGATTGGGTGAATGGAAGTCATGCATGAAATCATGCATGACCTCCACTCAACCAAGCCGAGTAGTGCACTCACCCAGCCCGCTGTACACTTTCCGCTCAAAAGCAAAAAGAAGTTCAACCTTATTTTATCCGCTCTAAAGAACACGTTCCACAAAATTCATGGACACATATATTAAACATTGAGAACAAAGTGTTGAAGAAGACAAGAACTCGCAAGATGTCGAAACGCAGCTCAGCGAACGAACCACATCCCCGGCATGAGGTGCAAAAACAAAACCAAAGCGGGGGTACCAGAGGCTTCAACTACGGGGCAGGGGGGGTGTGCACCTCATGTGGGCGAAATGCCCTCACCTTAGAATAATAGTAGTAAATAGTAATTCACCAACACCCAAACTATAATTATAATCAGATACGTGACGTGGCATGCAAAAGTGGCATACAGAGGATCTCTGAGACCAGTCCTATTGACACCATTTGTCAATTTTACTCACTTTCACAAGTGAATTACCACATTATGAGCACCAAATCAGAGGGTTGGGGGGTCATTTGCAGAATGAAAATTGACCCCCTAGATCTTGGAAAACCCCATACAAAATAAATATGGGGAGACTCCATCGGTTCACTCTACGAGAAGTTATTCCAACATAAATGTACCTTACCAAATGACCCATTTCGGGTCCTGTTTCGCGTTATAAATGTTATAAAAATCAACTGTTATCAATAATAACAAGCCATAACTATAACCAGGGCACCCATAACCAGGGCACCTATAACCAGGTGACCCAATCTGATAGTTTTCACATCTTCCCAGGTGAATAACCTGATTCTAAGCATAAAATTAGGGGGTTGGGGGGGGTCACTTGCAGAGTGAAAATTGACCCCCTAGATCTCGGAAAAACCTATACAAAATATATATGGGGAGCTTGCCCGTTACAAATGGAGTTCAATGCACCTAAATTCGCTTTCAAAATCAATAATTTTCAACATTTCACAAGTTGAACCACGAAAGGTACCGGACACGAATTGGTCAAAATGGAGGTATGTGTCCTGGCCAATTTCTCGAAAACGGCTGAAAGAAACAAAACGCCATTTACAGAGATTCAAGTACGGCTCAAGCTGAGTTCAAATCAACAAACAGATCAAAAATCGGTTCTCTCTACAAGGAGATATTGCAACGTAAAGGTACCGTACCAAATGCCAAAATCTCCCAAGTACGGGTCAGGTTTCGCTAAAATACACCATAAGCGTTCGGAACACCATGCTACAAATTTATATGGGGAGACTCTCCACTAACTGAGGATTCTAAAACAATAAAATTTGCAAGATAGTTCAAAGCTTCAAGGCTTCAAGGTGGCAATGGTGTCAACGGGTGTCAACCGCTTCTGGTGCTAAAACCGAGGGCAAGTTTAATGCCAATTTCTCCAAAACGGCGGAATAAAAACAACCCCCTTCACACGGTTTGTAGCACTGCTCGAGATACGCATCAAATTAAAAAATGAGCACAATCGGTACGTTCTTCAAGGAGATATAGCAATTATAAGGTACCGTACCAAATGCCCAAAAAAGCGAGGTGACCGCCATTCAGAGCCAAAATTGATGGCCTCAACTACATAAAATACCAATAAAATATATATTGGGATACTCCCCACTATCTGGGGATTCTAAAACACTAACATTTGTTGGGTAAATTGCGCGTTTTGTTGTACCGAAGTTTGGGTCACCCAGAACAGCCCAAAAATTCGACTTTTTTTCAAATTTAAACATTAATAACTTTCTGATAAGACCGATTTGAGAAACCAACCAAATACTGCAAGCAAGACCGGTTCAGTGCCAACAAAATGCGACTACTGCCGTTTAATTTGGTCTAGTACTTTAGCAGATATTAACAAAATACTGTTCTGTACCCCATTTTTTGGGCTAAAATCGAAGCCCAAGGTCTCCGGAACCGATGTAAAACAACAAGAAACAGCGTTCCCAGCGTATTTGTGGGTGTAATTCTGGTCCACTTCCACGTTCTAGGTCACGGCGAACCTTCATGGTGAGGTGGGAAAAAATTTCCCAACTCACCTTGAAAGCTATGATGTTTTGTGTGTTTTGACATAAAACAACATCCACAGAATTTTGATGAAATCGCGAAAAAAGATAAATTGTTGAATTAACCCCAATATTTGACACAATTAGCTTCAACAACTTAAATAGTCTCTAGAAAACACAAAAGACACGCCGAAAAAACTTCATCAATTGCGCATAACACCACTCAGCCATAAAATTTGAGAAAGGATTTTAGTTTTCGGCATTCATCATTAAATGAGTGTTCTAAAGAAAATTTTCAGGAATGTGACTAGCCATTTAAATACCAATAAAATATATATGGGGATACTCCCCACTATCTGGGGATTCTAAAACACTAACATTTGTTGGGTAAATTGCGCGTTTTGTTGTACCGAAGTTTGGGTCACCCAGAACAGCCCAAAAATTCGACTTTTTTCAAATTTAAACATTAATAACTTTCTGATAAGACCGATTTGAGAAACCAACCAAATATTGCAAGCAAGACCGGTTCAGTGCCAACAAAATGCGACACTGCCGTTTAATTTGGTCCAGTACTTTAGCAGATATTAACAAAATACTGTTCTGTACCCCATTTTTGGGCTAAAATCGAAGCCCAAGATCTCCGGAACCGACGTAAAACAACGTGAAACAGCGTTCCCGGCGTATTTGTGGGTGTAATTCTGGTCCACTTCCACGTTCTAGGTCACGGCGAACCTTCATGGTGAGGTGGGAAAAAATTTCCCACCTCATCATGAAAGCTATGATGTTTTGTGCGTTTTGACATAAAACAACATCCACAGAATTTTGATGAAATCGCGAAAAAAGATAAATTGTTGAATTAACCCTAATATTTGACACAATTAGCTTCAACAACTTAAATAGTCTCTAGAAAACACAAAAGACACGCCGAAAAAACTTCATCAATTGCGCATAACACCACTCAGACATAAAATTTGAGAAAGGATTTTAGTTTTCGGCATTCATCATTAAATGAGTGTTCTAAAGAAAAATTTCAGGAATGTGACTAGCCAATTCAGAGAAGAACGTCTTAACAGCAACAGATTAAGCCACTAATCACTCGTTTTGGTCAGAATTGGAATGAGAAATTCAAAAATGACCAAAATTGATCCCAAATGACGAAAAATTGCAATTTTTCTCAAAGTTTGGACATAGATAACTTTTTGCGGGTATTGATTCAGAAATACAACTAAAAACAGCAATCAAGAGAGTTTCAGTAGCAACAAAACGCGCCTATGCCCGTTAAATTTGGTACAGTAGTTTTTGAGAAATCAGCAAAGCACTTAAATGTACCTCATTTTTTCGCTATAAGCAAAGCCCGAGTTCTTGATAAAAATGCGCAAAGCGGCTTGAAACATCACTTGCCGAGTGTTTCTGGACGCATATTTAGTGCGCTGCCGAGGGAAACAAACTACAGTCAACATGTAAGGATAAAAACAGTTTTTGTGAGAGGATCTTTTGGGTGGCCCACTTTACCCCCTTTTTTGCGATTCATTGTGTTTTCTCTACAACTATTCCTTGAAAAAGGGTTAAAATAAGACCAAATCAAGAATGGCAGCTCTTTCTGAACCAAAGCTAAAGGTTTAGCCGTTGTAAGTCATCTTAGAGCAACATTTGCTGATGTGGCTATTTCGGATTTTTCAGTCTGGGTTGTAGTTCAATATGTTTTAGCAGGTTCTCCATAAAAATTCTGTCAAAAACTTTTCAAAAAATGATTTTATTCAATTTATCCGTACATTTGTGTGAATTCACTTAGGAGAAGCAAGTCAAAACGCTAGAAGCACTTTTTCTTTGCTTTTCCGGTTATGAAACTCATAAAAAATACTGTTGTCAAAACAGAAAGAAGTGATTCCTCTTTATCAAATAAAAATTTCAGGTCGTGGCTCCGGTCGGAGTAATTCATAAATATAAGGCTCAAAGGCAATTAACTGCTAATATTCAGCTTGACTGAAAAACTACAGTCAACACATAAGGATAAAAACAGTTTTTGTGAGAGGATCTTTTAGGTGGCCCACTTTACCCCACTTTTTGCGATTCATTGTGTTTTCTCTACAACTATTCCTTGAAAAAGGGTTAAAAGACGACCAAATCAAGAATGGCAGCTCGTTATGAATCACAGCTAAAGAGTTAGCCGTTGTAAGTCATCTTAGAGCAACATTTGCTGATGTGGCTATTTCGGCTTTTCAGTCTGGGTTGTAGTTCAATATGTTTTAGCAGGTTCTCCGTAAAAACTATGTCAAAAACTTGTCAAAAAAAGATTTTAATCAATTTATCCGTACATTTGTGTGAATTCCCTTAAAATAAGCAAGAAGAAACGCTAGAAAAACTTTCTCTTTGCTTTTCCGGTTATAAAACTCAAAAATAAAAACTATTGTCAAAACAGAAAGAAGTGATTCCTCTTTATCAAATAAAAACATCAGGTCGTGGCTCCGGTCAGAGTTATTCAAAAATTTAAGGCTCAAAGGCCATTAACTGCTAAAAATCAACTTGACTGACAAACTACAGTCAACACATAAGGATAAAAACAGTTTTCGTGAGAGGATCTTTTAGGTGGCCCACTTTACCCCACTTTTTGCGATTCATTGTGTTTTCTCTTCAACTATGCCTTGAAAAAGTGTTAAAAGATGACCAAATCAAGAAAGGCAGCTCGTTATGAATCACAGCTAAAGAGTTAGCCGTTGTAAGTCATCTTAGAGCAACATTTGTTGATGTGGCTATTTCGTCTTTTCAGTCTGGGTTGTAGTTCAATATGTTTTAGCAGGTTCTCCGTAAAAATTCTGTCAAAAAATTGTCAAAAAAAGATTTTATTCAATTTATCCGTACATTTGTGTGAATTGACTTAGACGAAGCAAGTCAAAACGCTGGAAGAACTTTTTCCTTGCTTTTCCGGTTATGGAACTCAAAAACAAATACTATTGTCAACACAGAAAGAAGTGATTCCTCATTATCAAATAAAAACGTCAGGTCGTGGCTCCTGTCAGAGTTATTCATAAATATAAGACTCAAAGGCTATTAACTGCTAATATTCAGCTTGAATGACAAACTACAGTCAACACATAAGGATAAAAACAGTTTTTGTGAGAGGATCTTTTATGTGGCCCACTTTACCCCACTTTTTGCGATTCATTGTGTTTTCTCTACAGCTATTCCTTGAAAAAGGGTTAAAAGATGACCAAATCAAGAATGGCAGCTTGTTATGAGTCACAGCTAAAGAGTTAGCCGTTGTAAGTCATCTTAGAGCATCATTTGCTGATGTGGGTATTTCGGCTTTTCAGTCTAGGTTGTAGTTCAATATGTTTTAGCAGGTTCTCCGTAAGAATTCTGTCAAAAACTTGTCAAAAAAAGATTTTATTCAATTTATCCGTACATTTGTGTGAATTCACTTAGGAGAAGCAAGTCAAAACGCTAGAAGAACTTTTTCCTTGACTTTCCGGTTATGAAACTCAAAAATAAATACTATTGTCGAATCAGAAAGAAGTGATTCCTCTTTACCAAATAAAAACGTCAGGTCGTGGCTCCGTTCAGAGTTATTCATAAATATAAGGCTCAAAGGCCATTAACTGCTCATATTCAGCTTGACTGACGAAATACAGTCAACACATAAGGATAAAAACAGTTTTTGTGAGACGATGTTTTAGGTGGCCCACTTTACCCCACTTTTTGCGATTCATTGTGTTTTCTCTACAACTATTATTTGAAAAAATGTTAAAAGATGACTAAATCAAGAATGGCAGCTCGTTATGAATCACAGCTAAAGAGTTAGCCGTTGTAAGTCATCTTAGAGCAACATTTGCCGATGTGGCTATTTCGGCTTTTCAGTCTGGGTTGTAGTTCAATATGTTTTAGCAGGTTCTCCGTAAAAATTCTGTCAAAAACTTGTCAAAAAAGATTTTATTCAGTTTATCGTAACATTTGTGTGAATTCACTTAGAAGAAGCAAGTCAGAACGCTAGAAGAACTTATTCCTTGCTTTTCCGTTTATGAAACTCAAAAAAAATACTATTGCCAAAACAGAAAGAGGTGATTCCTCTTTATCAAATAAAAACGTCAGGTCGTGGCTCTGGTCAGAGTTATTCAAAAAAATAAGGCTCAAAGGCCATTAACTGCTAATATTCAGCTTGACTGACAAACTACAGTCAACACATAAGGAAAAAAACAGTTTTTGAGAGAGGATATTTTAGGTGGCCCACTTTACCCCACTTTTTGTGAGTCATTGTGTTTTCTCTACAACTATTCGTTGAAAAATGGTTAAAAGATAACCAAACCAAGAATGGCAGCTCATTCTGAACCAAAGCTAAAGATTTAGCCGTTGTAAGTCATCTTAGAGCAACATTTGCTGATATTGCTATTTCGGCTTTTCAGTCTGGGTTGTAGTTCAATATGTTTTAGCAGGTTCTCCATAAAAATTCTGTCAAAAACTTGTCAAAAATGATTTTATTCAATTTATCCGTACATTTGTGTGAATTCACTTAGGAGAAGCAATTCAAAACGCTAGAAGAATTTTTTCCTTGCTTTTCCGGTTATGAAACTCAAAAATAAATACTATTGTCAAATCAGAAAGAAGTGATTCCTCTTTATCAAATAAAAACGTCAGGTCGTGGCTCCGGTCAGAGTTATTCATAAATATAAGGCTCAAAGGCCATTAACTGCTAATATTCAGCTTGACTGACAAACTACAGTCAACACATAAGGATAAAAACAGTTTTTGTGAGAGGATCTTTTAGGTGGCCCACTTTACCCCACTTTTTGCGATTCATTGTGTTTTCTCTTCAACTATTCCTTGAAAAAGGGTTAAAATATGACCAAATCATTAAAGGCAGCTCGTTATGAATCACAGCTTAAGAGTTAGCCGTTATAAGTCATCTTAGAGCAACATTTGTTGATGTGGCTATTTCGGATTTTTCAGTCTGGGTTGTGGTTCAATATGTTTTAGCAGGTTCTCCAAAAAAATTCTGTCAAAAACTTTTCAAAAAATGATTTTATTTAATTTATTCGTACATTTATGTGAATTCACTTAGGATTAGCAAGTCAAAACGCTAGAAGAACTTTTTCCTTGCTTTTCCGGTTATGAAACTCATAAAAAAATACTATTGTCAAATCAGAAAGAAGTGATTCCTCTTTATCATATAAAAACGTCGGGTCGAGGCTCTGGTCAGAGTTGTTCAAAGATAAGGCTCAAAGGCCATTAACTGCTAATATTCAATTTGACTGACAAACTACAGTCAACTTATAAGGATAAAAACAGTTTTTGTGAGAGGATCTTTTAGGTGGCCCACTTTACCCCACTTTTTGCGATTCATTGTGTTTTCTCTACAACTATTCCTTGAAAAAGGGTTAAAATATGACCAAATCAAAAATGGCAGCTCGTTATGAATCACAGCTAAAGAGTTAGCCGTTGTAAGTCATCTTAGAGCAACATTTGCTGATATGGCTATTTCGGATTTTTCAGTCTGGGTTGTAGTTCAATATGTTTTAGCAGGTTCTCCATAAAAATTCTGTCAAAAAATTTTCAAAAAATGATTTTATTCAATTTATCCGAACATTTGTTTGAATTCACTTAGGAGAAGCAAGTCAAAACGCTAGAAGAACTTTTTCCTTGCTTTTCCGGTTATGAAACTCATAAAAAATACTATTGTCAAATCAGAAAGAAGTGATTCCTCTTTATCAAATAAAAACGTCAGGTCGTGGCTCCGGTCAGAGTTATTCATAAATATAAGGCTCAAAGGCCATTAACTGCTAATATTCAGCTTGACTGACAAACTACAGTCAACACATAAGGATAAAAACAGTTTTCGTGAGAGGATTTTTTAGGTGGCCCACTTTACCCCACTTTTTGCGATTCATTGTGTTTTCTCTTCAACTATTCCTTGAAAAAGGGTTAAAATATGACCAAATCAATAAAGGCAGCTCGTTATGAACCACAGCTTAAGAGTTAGCCGTTATAAGTCATCTTAGAGCAACATTTGCTGATGTGGCTATTTCGGATTTTTCAGTCTGGGTTGTGGTTCAATATGTTTTAGCAGGTTCTCCATAAAAATTCTGTCAAAAACTTTTCAAAAAATGATTTTATTTAATTTATTCGTACATTTGTGTGAATTCACTTAGGATTAGCAAGTCAAAACGCTAGAAGAACTTTTTCCTTGCTTTTCCGGTTATGAAACTCATAAAAAAATACTATTGTCAAATCAGAAAGAAGTGATTCCTCTTTATCATATAAAAACGTCGGGTCGAGGCTCTGGTCAGAGTTATTCAAAGATAAGGCTCAAAGGCCATTAACTCCTAATATTCAGCTTGACTGACAAACTACAGTCAACACATAAGGATAAAAACAGTTTTTGTGAGAGGATCTTTTAGGTGGCCCACTTTACCCCACTTTTTGCGATTCATTGTGTTTTCTCTACAACTATTCTTTGAAAAAGGGTTAAAAGATAACCAAATCAAGAATGGCAGCTCGTTCTGAACCAAAGCTAAAGATTTAGCCGTGGTAAGTCATCTTAGAGCAACATTTGCTGATATTGCTATTTCGGCTTTTCAGTATGGGTTGTAGTTCAATATGTTTTAGCAGGTTCTCCATAAAAATTCTGTCAAAAACATGTCAAAAATTATTTTATTCAATTTATCCGTACATTTGTGTGAATTCACTTAGGAGAAGCCATTCAAACGCTAGAAGAACTTTTTCCTTGCTATTCCGGTTATGAAACTCAAAAATAAATACTATTGTCAAATCAGAAAGAAGTGATTCCTCTTTATCAAATAAAAACGTCAGGTCGTGGCTCCGGTCAGAGTTATTCATAAATATAAGGCTCAAAGGCCATTAACTGCTAATATTCAGCTTGACTGACAAACTACAGTCAACACATAAGGATAAAAACAGTTTTCGTGAGAGGATCTTTTAGGTGGCCCACTTTACCCCACTTTTTGCGATTCATTGTGTTTTCTCTTCAACTATTCCTTGAAAAAGGGTTAAAATATGACCAAATCAATAAAGGCAGCTCGTTATGAATCACAGCTAAAGAGTTAGCCGTTGTAAGTCATCTTAGAGCAACATTTGCTGATGTGGCTATTTCGGCTTTTCAGTCTGGGTTGTGGTTCAATATGTTTTAGCAGGTTCTCCATAAAAATTCTGTCAAAAACTTTTCAAAAAATGATTTTATTTAATTTATTCGTACATTTGTGTGAATTCACTTAGGATTAGCAAGTCAAAACGCTAGAAGAAATTTTTCCTTGCTTTTCCGGTTATGAAACTCATAAAAAAATACTATTGTCAAATCAGAAAGAAGTGATTCCTCTTTATCATATAAAAACGTCGGGTCGAGGCTCTGGTCAGAGTTATTCAAAGATAAGGCTCAAAGGCCATTAACTGCTAATATTCAGCTTGACTGACAAACTACAGTCAACACATAAGGATAAAAACAGTTTTTGTGAGAGGATCTTTTAGGTGGCCCACTTTACCCCACTTTTTGCGATTCATTGTGTTTTCTCTACAACTATTCTTTGAAAAAGGGTTAAAAGATAACCAAATCAAGAATGGCAGCTCGTTCTGAACCAAAGCTAAAGATTTAGCCGTGGTAAGTCATCTTAGAGCAACATTTGCTGATATTGCTATTTCGGCTTTTCAGTCTGGGTTGTAGTTCAATATGTTTTAGCAGGTTCTCCATAAAAATTCTGTCAAAAACATGTCAAAAATTATTTTATTCAATTTATCCGTACATTTGTGTGAATTCACTTAGGAGAAGCCATTCAAACGCTAGAAGAACTTTTTCCTTGCTTTTCCGGTTATGAAACTCAAAAATAAATACTATTGTCAAATCAGAAAGAAGTGATTCCTCTTTATCAAATAAAAACGTCAGGTCGTGGCTCCGGTCAGAGTTATTCATAAATATAAGGCTCAAAGGCCATTAACTGCTAATATTCAGCTTGACTGACAAACTACAGTCAACACATAAGGATAAAAACAGTTTTCGTGAGAGGATCTTTTAGGTGGTACACTTTACCCCACTTTTTGCGATTCATTGTGTTTTCTCTACAACTATTCTTTGAAAAAGGGTTAAAAGATAACCAAATCAAGAATGGCAGCTCGTTCTGAACCAAAGCTAAAGATTTAGCCGTTGTAAGTCATCTTAGGGCAACATTTGCTGATACTGCTATTTCGGCATTTCAGTCTGGGTTGTAGTTCAATATGTTTTAGCAGGTTCTCCATAAAAATTCTGTCAAAAACTTGTCAAAAATGATTTTATTCAATTTATCCGTACATTTGTGTGAATTCACTTAGGAGAAGCAATTCAAAACGCTAGAAGAACCTTTTCCTTGCTTTTCCGGTTATGAAACTCAAAAATAAATACTATTGTCAAATCAGAAAGAAGTGATTCCTCTTTATCAAATAAAAACGTCAGGTCGTGGCTCCGGTCAGAGTTATTCATAAATATAAGGCTCAAAGGCCATTAACTGCTAATATTCAGCTTGACTGACAAACTACAGTCAACACATAAGGATAAAAACAGTTTTCGTGAGAGGATCTTTTAGGTGGCCCACTTTACCCCACTTTTTGCGATTCATTGTGTTTTCTCTTCAACTATTCCTTGAAAAAGGGTTAAAATATGACCAAATCAATAAAGGCAGCTCGTTATGAATCACAGCTAAAGAGTTAGCCGTTGTAAGTCATCTTAGAGCAACATTTGCTGATGTGGCTATTTCGGCTTTTCAGTCTGGTTGTAGTTCAATATGTTTTAGCAGGTTCTCCATAAAAATTCTGTCAAAAACTTGTCAAAAATGATTTTATTCAATTTATCCGTACATTTGTGTGAATTCACTTAGGAGAAGCAATTCAAAACGCTAGAAGAACTTTTTCCTTGCTTTTCCGGTTATGAAACTCAAAAATAAATACTATTGTCAAATCACAAAGAAGTGATTCCTCTTTATCATATAAAAACGTCAGGTCGTGGCTCCGGTCAGAGTTATTCGTAAATATAAGGCTCAAAGGCCATTAACTGCTAATATTCAGCTTGACTGACAAACTACAGTCAACACATAAGGATAAAAACAGTTTTCGTGAGAGGATCTTTTAGGTGGCCCACTTTACCCCACTTTTTGCGATTCATTGTGTTTTCTCTTCAACTATTCCTTGAAAAAGGGTTAAAATATGACCAAATCAATAAAGGCAGCTCGTTATGAATCACAGCTAAAGAGTTAGCCGTTGTAAGTCATCTTAGAGCAACATTTGCTGATGTGGCTATTTCGGCTTTTCAGTCTGCTTGTAGTTCAATATGTTTTAGCAGGTTCTCCATAAAAATTCTGTCAAAAACTTGTCAAAAATGATTTTATTCAATTTATCCGTACATTTGTGTGAATTCACTTAGGAGAAGCAATTCAAAACGCTAGAAGAACTTTTTCCTTGCTTTTCCGGTTATGAAACTCAAAAATAAATACTATTGTCAAATCACAAAGAAGTGATTCCTCTTTATCATATAAAAACGTCAGGTCGTGGCTCCGGTCAGAGTTATTCGTAAATATAAGGCTCAAAGGCCATTAACTGCTAATATTCAGCTTGACTGACAAACTACAGTCAACACATAAGGATAAAAACAGTTTTTGTGAGAGGATATTTTAGGTGGCCCACTTTACCCCACTTTTTGTGAGTCATTGTGTTTTCTCTACAACTATTCTTTGAAAAAGGGTTAAAAGATAACCAAATCAAGAATGGCAGCTCGTTTTGAACCAAAGCTAAAGATTTAGCCATTGTAAGTCATCTTAGAGCAACATTTGCTGATGTGGCTATTTCGGATTTTTCAGTCTGGGTTGTGGTTCAATATGTTTTAGCAGGTTCTCCATAAAAATTCTGTCAAAAACTTTTCAAAAAATGATTTTATTTAATTTATTCGTACATTTGTGTGAATTACTTAGGATTAGCAAGTCAAAACGCTAGAAGAACTTTTTCCTTGCTTTTCCGGTTATGAAACTCATAAAAAAATACTATTGTCAAATCACAAAGTGATTCCTCTTTATCATATAAAAACGTCGGGTCGAGGCTCTGGTCAGAGTTATTCAAAGATAAGGCTCAAAGGCCATTAACTGCTAATATTCAGCTTGACTGACAAACTACAGTCAACACATAAGGATAAAAACAGTTTTTGTGAGAGGATCTTTTAGGTGGCCCACTTTACCCCACTTTTTGCGATTCATTGTGTTTTCTCTACAACTATTCTTTGAAAAAGGGTTAAAAGATAACCAAATCAAGAATGGCAGCTCGTTCTGAACCAAAGCTAAAGATTTAGCCGTTGTAAGTCATCTTAGAGCAACATTTGCTGATATTGCTATTTCGGCTTTTCAGTCTGGGTTGTAGTTCAATATGTTTTAGCAGGTTCTCCATAAAAATTCTGTCAAAAACTTTTCAAAAAATGATTTTATTTAATTTATTCGTACATTTGTGTGAATTCACTTAGGATTAGCAAGTCAAAACGCTAGAAGAACTTTTTCCTTGCTTTTCCGGTTATGAAACTCATAAAAAAATACTATTGTCAAATCAGAAAGAAGTGATTCCTCTTTATCATATAAAAACGTCGGGTCGAGGCTCTGGTCAGAGTTATTCGAAGATAAGGCTCAAAGGCCATTAACTGCTAATATTCAGCTTGACTGACAAAACTACAGTCAACACATAAGGATAAAAACAGTTTTTGTGAGAGGATCTTTTAGGTGGCCCACTTTACCCCACTTTTTGCGATTCATTGTGTTTTCTCTTCAACTATTCCTTGAAAAAGGGTTAAAATATGACCAAATCAATAAAGGCAGCTCGTTATGAATCACAGCTTAAGAGTTAGCCGTTATAAGTCATCTTAGAGCAACATTTGCTGATGTGGCTATTTCGGATTTTTCAGTCTGGGTTGTGGTTCAATATGTTTTAGCAGATTCTCCATAAAAATTCTATCAAAAACTTTTCAAAAAATGATTTTATTTAATTTATTCGTACATTTGTGTGAATTCACTTAGGATTAGCAAGTCAAAACGCTAGAAGAACTTTTTCCTTGCTTTTCCGGTTATGAAACTCATAAAAAAATACTATTGTCAAATCAGAAAGAAGTGATTCCTCTTTATCATATAAAAACGTCGGGTCGAGGCTCTGGTCAGAGTTATTCGAAGATAAGGCTCAAAGGCCATTAACTGCTAATATTCAGCTTGACTGACAAACTACAGTCAACACATAAGGATAAAAACAGTTTTTGTGAGAGGATCTTTTAGGTGGCCCACTTTACCCCACTTTTTGCGATTCATTGTGTTTTCTCTACAACTATTCCTTGAAAAAGGGTTAAAATATGACCAAATCAAAAATGGCAGCTCGTTATGAATCACAGCTAAAGAGTTAGCCGTTGTAAGTCATCTTAGAGCAACATTTGCTGATGTGGCTATTTCAGATTTTTCAGTCTGGTTTGTAGTTCAATATGTTTTAGCAGGTTCTCCATAAAAATTCTGTCAAAAAATTTTCAAAAAATGATTTTATTCAATTTATCCAAACATTTGTGTGAATTCACTTAGGAGAAGCAAGTCAAAACTCTAGAAGAACTTTTTCCTTGCTTTTCCGGTTATGAAACTCATAAAAAATACTATTGTCAAATCAGAAAGAAGTGATTCCTCTTTATCAAATAAAAACGTCGGGTCGAGGCTCTGGTCAGAGTTATTCATAAATATAAGGCTCAAAGGCCATTAACTGCTAATATTCAGCTTGACTGACAAACTACAGTCAACACATAAGGATAAAAACAGTTTTTGTGAGAGGATCTTTTAGGTGGCCCACTTTACCCCACTTTTTGCGATTCATTGTGTTTTCTCTACAACTATTCCTTGAAAAAGGGTTAAAATATGACCAAATCAAGAATGGCAGCTCGTTCTGAACCAAAGCTAAAGATTCAGCCGTTGTAAGTCATCTTAGAGCAACATTTGCTGATGTGGCTATTTCGGATTTTTCAGTCTGGGTTGTAGTTCAGTATGTTTTAGCAGGTTCTCCATAAAAATTCTGTCAAAAACTTTTCAAAAAATGATTTTATTCAATTTATCCGTCCATTTGTGTGAATTCACTTAGGAGAAGCAAGTCAAAACGCTAGAAGAACTTTTTCTTTGCTTTTCGGGTTATGAAACTCATAAAAAATACTGTTGTCAAATCAGAAAGAAGTGATTCCTCTTTATCAAATAAAAACGTCGGGTCGAGGCTCTGGTCAGAGTTATTCATAAATATAAGGCTCAAAGGCCATTAACTGCTAATATTCAGCTTGACTGACAAACTACAGTCAACACATAAGGATATAAACAGTTTTTGTGAGAGGATCTTTTAGGTGGCCCACTTTACCCCTTTTTTTGCGATTCATTGTGTTTTCTCTACAACTATTCCTTGAAAAAGGGTTAAAATATGACCAAATCAAAAATGGCAGCTCGTTATGAATCACAGCTAAAGAGTTAGCCGTTATAAGTCATCTTAGAGCAACATTTGTTGATGTGGCTATTTCAGATTTTTCAGTCTGGGTTGTAGTTCAATATGTTTTAGCAGGTTCTCCATAAAAATTCTGTCAAAAAATTTTCAAAAAATGATTTTATTCAATTTATCCAAACATTTGTGTGAATTCACTTAGGAGAAGCAAGTCAAAACGCTAGAAGAACTTTTTCCTTGCTTTTCCGGTTATCAAACTCATAAAAAATACTATTGTCAAATCAGAAGGAAGTGATTCCTCTTTATCAAATAAAAACGTCGAGTCGAGGCTCTGGTCAGAGTTATTCATAAATATAAGGCTCAAAGTCCATTAACTGCTAATATTCAGCTTGACTGACAAACTACAGTCAACACATAAGGATAAAAACAGTTTTTGTGAGAGGATCTTTTAGGTGGCCCACTTTACCCCACTTTTTGCGATTCATTGTGTTTTCTCTACAACTATTCCTTGAAAAAGGGTTAAAATATGACCAAATCAAGAATGGCAGCTCGTTCTGAACCAAAGCTAAAGATTTAGCCGTTATAAGTCATCTTAGAGCAACATTTGCTGATGTGGCTATTTCGGATTTTTCAGTCTGGGTTGTAGTTCAATATGTTTTAGCAGGTTCTCCATAAAAATTCTGTCAAAAACTTTTCAAAAAATGATTTTATTCAATTTATCCGTCCATTTGTGTGAATTCACTTAGGAGAAGCAAGTCAAAACGCTAGAAGAACTTTTTCTTTGCTTTTCGGGTTATGAAACTCATAAAAAATACTGTTGTCAAATCAGAAAGAAGTGATTCCTCTTTATCAAATAAAAACGTCGGGTCGAGGCTCTGGTCAGAGTTATTCATAAATATAAGGCTCAAAGGCCATTAACTGCTAATATTCAGCTTGACTGACAAACTACAGTCAACACATAAGGATAAAAACAGTTTTTGTGAGAGGATCTTTTAGGTGGCCCACTTTACCCCACTTTTTGCGATTCATTGTGTTTTCTCTACAACTATTCCTTGAAAAAGGGTTAAAATATGACCAAATCAAGAATGGCAGCTCGTTCTGAACCAAAGCTAAAGATTTAGCCGTTGTAAGTCATCTTAGAGCAACATTTGCTGATATTGCTATTTCGGCTTTTCAGTCTGGGTTGTAGTTCAATATGTTTTAGCAGGTTCTCCGTAAAAATTCTGTCAAAAACTTGTCAAAAAAAGATTTTATTCAATTTATCCTTACATTTGTGTGAATTCACTTAGGAGAACCAAGTCAAAACGCTGAAGAATTTATTCCTTGCTTTTCCGGTTATGCAACTCATAAAAAATACTATTGTCAAATCAGAAAGAAGTGATTCCTCTTTATCAAATAAAAACGTCAGGTCGTGGCTCCGGTGAGAGTTATTCATAAATATAAGGCTGAAAGGCAATTAACTGCAAATATTCAGCTTGACTGACAAACTACAGTCAACACTTAAGGATAAAAACAGTTTTTGTGAGAGGATCTTTTAGGTGGCCCACTTTACCCCACTTTTTGCGATTCATTGTGTTTTCTCTACAACTATTCCTTGAAAAAGGGTTAAAATATGACCAAATCAAGAATGGCAGCTCGTTATGAATCACAGCTAAAGAGTTAGCCGTTGGAAGTCATCTTAGAGCAACATTTGCTGATGTGGCTATTTCGGATTTTTCAGTCTGGGTTGTAGTTCAATATGTTTTAGCAGGTTCTCCATAAAAATTCTGTCAAAAACTTTTCAAAAAATGATTTTATTCAATTTATCCGTCCATTTGTGTGAATTCACTTAGGAGAAGCAAGTCAAAACGCTAGAAGAACTTTTTCTTTGCTTTTCGGGTTATGAAACTCATAAAAAATACTGTTGTCAAATCAGAAAGAAGTGATTCCTCTTTATCAAATAAAAACGTCGGGTCGAGGCTCTGGTCAGAGTTATTCATAAATATAAGGCTCAAAGGCCATTAACTGCTAATATTCAGCTTGACTGACAAACTACAGTCAACACATAAGGATAAAAACAGTTTTTGTGAGAGGATCTTTTAGGTGGCCCACTTTACCCCACTTTTTGCGATTCATTGTGTTTTCTCTACAACTATTCCTTGAAAAAGGGTTAAAATATGACCAAATCAAGAATGGCAGCTCGTTCTGAACCAAAGCTAAAGATTTAGCCGTTGTAAGTCATCTTAGAGCAACATTTGCTGATATTGCTATTTCGGCTTTTCAGTCTGGGTTGTAGTTCAATATGTTTTAGCAGGTTCTCCGTAAAAATTTTGTCAAAAACTTGTCAAAAAAAGATTTTATTCAATTTATCCTTACATTTGTGTGAATTCACTTAGGAGAACCAAGTCAAAACGCTGAAGAATTTATTCCTTGCTTTTCCGGTTATGAAACTCATAAAAAATACTATTGTCAAATCAGAAAGAAGTGATTCCTCTTTATCAAATAAAAACGTCAGGTCGTGGCTCCGGTGAGAGTTATTCATAAATATAAGGCTGAAAGGCAATTAACTGCAAATATTCAGCTTGACTGACAAACTACAGTCAACACTTAAGGATAAAAACAGTTTTTGTGAGAGGATCTTTTAGGTGGCCCACTTTACCCCACTTTTTGAGATTCATTGTGTTTTCTCTACAACTATTCCTTGAAAAAGGGTTAAAATATGACCAAATCAAGAATGGCAGCTCGTTATGAATCACAGCTAAAGAGTTAGTCGTTGTAAGTCATCTTAGAGCAACATTTGCTGATGTGGCTATTTCGGATTTTTCAGTCTGGGTTGTAGTTCAATATGTTTTAGCAGGTTCTCCATAAAAATTCTGTCAAAAACTTTTCAAAAAATGATTTTATTCAATTTATCCGTACATTTGTGTGATTTCACTTAGGAGAAGCAAGTCAAAACGCTAGAAGAACTTTTTCCTTGCTTTTCCGGTTATGAAACTCATAAAAAATACTATTGTCAAATCAGAAAGAAGTGATTCCTCTTTATCAAATAAAAACGTCGGGTCGAGGCTCTGGTCAGAGTTATTCATAAATATAAGGCTCAAAGGCCATTAACTGCTAATATTCAGCTTGACTGACAAACTACAGTCAACACATAAGGATAAAAACAGTTTTTGTGAGAGGATCTTTTAGGTGGCCCACTTTACCCCACTTTTTGCGATTCATTGTGTTTTCTCTACAACTATTCCTTGAAAAAGGGTTAAAATATGACCAAATCAAGAATGGCAGCTCGTTCTGAACCAAAGCTAAAGATTTAGCCGTTGTAAGTCATCTTAGAGCAACATTTGCTGATGTGGCTATTTCGGATTCTTCAGTCTGGGTTGTAGTTCAATATGTTTTAGCAGGTTCTCCATAAAAATTCTGTCAAAAACTTTTCAAAAAATGATTTTATTCAATTTATCCGTCCATTTGTGTGAATTCACTTAGGAGAAGCAAGTCAAAACGCTAGAAGAACTTTTTCTTTGCTTTTCGGGTTATGAAACTCATAAAAAATACTGTTGTCAAATCAGAAAGAAGTGATTCCTCTTTATCAAATAAAAACGTCGGGTCGAGGCTCTGGTCAGAGTTATTCATAAATATAAGGCTCAAAGGCCATTAACTGCTAATATTCAGCTTGACTGACAAACTACAGTCAACACATAAGGATAAAAACAGTTTTTGTGAGAGGATCTTTTAGGTGGCCCACTTTACCCCACTTTTTGCGATTCATTGTGTTTTCTCTACAACTATTCCTTGAAAAAGGGTTAAAATATGACCAAATCAAAAATGGCAGCTCGTTATGAATCACAGCTAAAGAGTTAGCCGTTGTAAGTCATCTTAGAGCAACATTTGCTGATGTGGCTATTTCAGATTTTTCAGTCTGGATTGTAGTTCAATATGTTTTAGCAGGTTCTCCATAAAAATTCTGTCAAAAAAATTTCAAAAAATGATTTTATTCAATTTATCCAAACATTTGTGTGAATTCACTTAGGAGAAGCAAGTCAAAACGCTAGAAGAATTTTTTCCTTGCTTTTCCGGTTATCAAACTCATAAAAAATACTATTGTCAAATCAGAAAGAAGTGATTCCTCTTTATCAAATAAAAACGTCGGGTCGAGGCTCTGGTCAGAGTTATTCATAAATATAAGGCTCAAAGGCCATTAACTGCTAATATTCAGCTTGACTGACAAACTACAGTCAACACATAAGGATAAAAACAGTTTTTGTGAGAGGATCTTTTAGGTGGCCCACTTTACCCCATTTTTTGCGATTCATTGTGTTTTCTCTACAACAATTCCTTGAAAAAGGGTTAAAATATGACCAAATCAAGAATGGCAGCTCGTTCTGAACCAAAGCTAAAGATTTAGCCGTTGTAAGTCATCTTAGAGCAACATTTGCTGATGTGGCTATTTCGGATTTTTCAGTCTGGGTTGTAGTTCAATATGTTTTAGCAGGTTCTCCATAAAAATTCTGTCAAAAACTTTTCAAAAAATGATTTTATTCAATTTATCCGTCCATTTGTGTGAATTCACTTAGGAGAAGCAAGTCAAAACGCTAGAAGAACTTTTTCTTTGCTTTTCGGGTTATGAAACTCATAAAAAATACTGTTGTCAAATCAGAAAGAAGTGATTCCTCTTTATCAAATAAAAACGTCGGGTCGAAGCTCTGGTCAGAGTTATTCATAAATATAAGGCTCAAAGGCCATTAACTGCTAATATTCAGCTTGACTGACAAACTACAGTCAACACATAAGGATAAAAACAGTTTTTGTGAGAGGATCTTTTAGGTGGCCCACTTTACCCCACTTTTTGCGATTCATTGTGTTTTCTCTACAACTATTCCTTGAAAAAGGGTTAAAATATGACCAAATCAAGAATGGCAGCTCGTTCTGAACCAAAGCTAAAGATTTAGCCGTTGTAAGTCATCTTAGAGCAACATTTGCTGATATTGCTATTTCGGCTTTTCAGTCTGGGTTGTAGTTCAATATGTTTTAGCAGGTTCTCCGTAAAAACTCTGCCAAAAACTTGTCAAAAAAGGATTTTATTCAATTTATCCTTACATTTGTGTGAACTCACTTAGGAGAACCAAGTCAAAACGCTGAAGAACTTTTTCCTTGCTTTTCCGGTTATGAAACTCATAAAAAATACTATTGTCAAATCAGAAAGAAGTGATTCCTCTTTATCAAATAAAAACGTCAGGTCGTGGCTCCGGTCAGAGTTATTCATAAATATAAGGCTCAAAGGCCATTAACTGCAAATATTCAGCTTGACTGACAAACTACAGTCAACACTTAAGGATAAAAACAGTTTTTGTGAGAGGATCTTTTAGGTGGCCCACTTTACCCCACTTTTTGCGATTCATTGTGTTTTCTCTACAACTATTCCTTGAAAAAGGGTTAAAATATGACCAAATCAAGAATGGCAGCTCGTTATGAATCACAGCTAAAGAGTTAGCCGTTGTAAGTCATCTTAGAGCAACATTTGCTGATGTGGCTATTTCGGATTTTTCAGTCTGGGTTGTAGTTCAATATGTTTTAGCAGGTTCTCCATAAAAATTCTGTCAAAAACTTTTCAAAAAATGATTTTATTCAATTTATCCGTACATTTGTGTGATTTCACTTAGGAGAAGCAAGTCAAAACGCTAGAAGAACTTTTTCCTTGCTTTTCCGGTTATGAAACTCATAAAAAATACTATTGTCAAATCAGAAAGAAGTGATTCCTCTTTATCAAATAAAAACGTCGGGTCGAGGCTCTGGTCAGAGTTATTCATAAATATAAGGCTCAAAGGCCATTAACTGCTAATATTCAGCTTGACTGACAAACTACAGTCAACACATAAGGATAAAAACAGTTTTTGTGAGAGGATATTTTAGGTGGCCCACTTTATCCCACTTTTTGCGATTCATTGTGTTTTCTCTACAACTATTCCTTGAAAAAGGGTTAAAATATGACCAAATCAAGAATGGCAGCTCGTTCTGAACCAAAGCTAAAGATTTAGCCGTTGTAAGTCATCTTAGAGCAACATTTGCTGATATTGCTATTTCTGCTTTTCAGTCTGGGTTGTAGTTCAATATGTTTTAGCAGGTTCTCCGTAAAAATTCTGTCAAAAACTTGTCAAAAAAAGATTTTATTCAATTTATCCTTACATTTGTGTGAATTCACTTAGGAGAACCAAGTCAAAACGCTAGAAGAACTTTTTCCTTGCTTTTCCGGTTATGAAACTCAAAAATAAATACTATTGTCAAATCAGAAAGAAGTGATTCCTCTTTATCAAATAAAAACGTCAGGTCGTGGCTCCGGTGAGAGTTATTCATAAATATAAGGCTGAAAGGCAATTAACTGCAAATATTCAGCTTGACTGACAAACTACAGTCAACACTTAAGGATAAAAACAGTTTTTGTGAGAGGATCTTTTAGGTGGCCCACTTTACCCCACTTTTTGCGATTCATTGTGTTTTCTCTACAAATATTCCTTGAAAAAGGGTTAAAATATGACCAAATCAAGAATGGCAGCTCGTTATGAATCACAGCTAAAGAGTTAGCCGTTGTAAGTCATCTTAGAGCAACATTTGCTGATGTGGCTATTTCGGATTTTTCAGTCTGGTTTGTAGTTCAATATGTTTTAGCAGGTTCTCCATAAAAATTCTGTCAAAAAATTTTCAAAAAATGATTTTATTCAATTTATCCGTACATTTGTGTGATTTCACTTAGGAGAAGCAATTCAAATCGATAGAAGAACTTTTTCCTTGCTTTTCCGGTTATGAAACTCAAAAATAAATACTATTGTCAAATCACAAAGAAGTGATTCCTCTTTATCATATAAAAACGTCAGTTCGAGGCTCTGGTCAGAGTTATTCATAAATATAAGGCTCAAAGGCCATTAACTGCTAATATTCAGCTTGACTGACAAACTACAGTCAACACATAAGGATAAAAACAGTTTTTGTGAGAGGATATTTTAGGTGGCCCACTTTACCCCACTTTTTGCGATTCATTGTGTTTTCTCTACAACTATTCCTTGGAAAAGGGTTAAAAAATGACCAAATCAAGAATGGCAGCTCGTTCTGAACCAAAGCTAAAGATTTAGCCGTTGTAAGTCATCTTAGAGCAACATTTGCTGATATTGCTATTTCTGCTTTTCAGTCTGGGTTGTAGTTCAATATGTTTTAGCAGGTTCTCCGTAAAAATTCTGTCAAAAACTTGTCAAAAAAAGATTTTATTCAATTTATCCTTACATTTGTGTGAATTCACTTAGGAGAACCAAGTCAAAACGCTAGAAGAACTTTTTCCTTGCTTTTCCGGTTATGAAACTCAAAAATAAATACTATTGTCAAATCAGAAAGAAGTGATTTCTCTTTATCAAATAAAAACGTCAGGTCGTGGCTCCGGTCAGAGTTATTCATAAATGTAAGGCTGAAAGGCAATTAACTGCAAAAGTTCAGCTTGACTGACAAACTACAGTCAACACTTAAGGATAAAAACAGTTTTTGTGACAGGATCTTTTAGATGGCCCACTTTACCCCACTTTTTGCGATTCATTGTGTTTTCTCTACAACTATTCCTTGAAAAAGGGTTAAAATATGACCAAATCAAGAATGGCAGCTCGTTATGAATCACAGCTAAAGAGTTAGCCGTTGTAAGTCATCTTAGAGCAACATTTGCTGATGTGGCTATTTCGGATTTTTCAGTCTGGGTTGTAGTTCAATATGTTTTAGCAGGTTCTCCATAAAAATTCTGTCAAAAACTTGTCAAAGTTGATTTTATTCAATTTATCCGTACATCTGTGTGAATTCACTTAGGAGAAGCAAGTCAAAACGCTAGAAGAACTTTTTCCTTGCTTTTCCGGTTTTGAAACTCATAAAAAATGCTATTGTCAAATCAGAAAGAAGTGGTTCCTCTTTATCAAATAAAAACGTCAGGTCGGGGCTCCGGTCAAAGTTATTCATAAATATAAGGCTCAAAGGCCATTAACTGCTAATAATTAGCTTGACTGACAAACTACAGTCAACACATAAGGATGAAAACAGTTTTTTTGAAAGTATCTTTTAGGTGGCCCACTTTACCCCACTTTTTGCGATTCATTGTGTTTTCTCTATAACTATTCCTTGAAAAAGGGTTAAAAGATGACCAAATTAAGAATGGCAGCTCGTTATGAATCACAGCTAAAGGGTTAGCCGTTGTAAGTCATCTTAGGGCAAAATTTGCTGATGTGGCTTTTTCGGCTTTTCAGTCTGGGTTGTAGTTCAATATGTTTTAGCAGGTTCTCCGTAAAAATTCTGTCAAAAACTTGTCAAAAAAAGATTTTATTCAATTTATCCGTTTATTTGTGTGAATTCACTTAGGAGAAGCAAGTCAAAACGCTAGAAGAACTTTTTCCTTGCTTTTCCGGTTTTGAAACTCATAAAAAATGCTATTGTCAAATCAGAAAGAAGTGGTTCCTCTTTATCAAATAAAAACGTCAGGTCGAGGCTCCGGTCAAAGTTATTCATAAATATAAGGCTCAAAGGCCATTAACTGCTAATAATTAGCTTGACTGACAAACTACAGTCAACACATAAGGATGAAAACAGTTTTTTTGAAAGTATCTTTTAGGTGGCCCACTTTACCCCACTTTTTGCGATTCATTGTGTTTTCTCTATAACTATTCCTTGAAAAAAGGGTTAAAAGATGACCAAATTAAGAATGGCAGCTCGTTATGAATCACAGCTAAAGGGTTAGCCGTTGTAAGTCATCTTAGGGCAAAATTTGCTGATGTGGCTTTTTCGGCTTTTCAGTCTGGGTTGTAGTTCAATATGTTTTAGCAGGTTCTCCGTAAAAATTCTGTCAAAAACTTGTCAAAAAAAGATTTTATTCAATTTATCCGTTTATTTGTGTGAATTCACTTAGGAGAAGCAAGTCAAAACGCTAGAAGAACTTTTTCCTTGCTTTTCCGGTTATGAAATTATAATAAATACTATTGTCAAATCAGAAAGAATTGATTCCTCTTTATCAAATAAAAACGTCTGGTCGTGGCTCCGGTCAGAGTTATTCATAAATATAAGGCTCAAAGACCATTAACTGCTAATATTCAGCTTGACTGACAAACTACAGTCAACACATAAGGATAAAAACAGTTTTTGTGAGAGGATCTTTTAGGTGGCCCTTTTTATCCCACTTTTTGCGATTCATTGTGTTTTCTCTACAACTATTCCTTGAAAAAGGGTTAAAATGTGACCAAATCAAGAATGGCAGCTCGTTCTGAAACAAAGCTAAAGATTTAGCCGTTGTAAGTCATCTTAGAGCAACATTTGCTGATGTGGCTATTTCGGCTTTTCAGTCTGGGTTGTAGTTCAATATGTTTTAGCAGGTTCTCCGTAAAAATTCTGTCAAAAATTTGTCAAAAAAGATTTTATTTAATTTATCCGTACAGTTGTGTGAATTCACTTAGGAGAAGCAAGTCAAAACCCTAGAAGAACTTTTTCCTTGCTTTTCCGGTAATGAAACTCAAAAATAAATAGTATTGTCATAACATAAGAAGTGATTACTCTTTATCAAATAAAAACATCAGGTCGTGGCTCCGGTCAGAGTTATTCATAAATATAAGGCTCAAAGGCAATTAACAGCTAATATTCAGCTTTACTGACAAACTACAGTCAACACATAAGGATAAAAACAGTTTTTGTGAGAGGATCTTTTAGGTGGCCCACTTTACACCACTTTTTGCGATTTTTTGTGTTTTCTCTACAACTATTCCTTGAAAAAGGGTTGAAATATGACCAAATCAAGAATGGCAGCTCGTTATGAATCACAGCTAAAGAGTTAGCCGTTGTAAGTCATCTTAGAGCAACATTTGTTGATGTGGCTGTTTCGGCTTTTCAGTCTGGGTTGTAGTACAATATGTTTTAGCAGGTTCTCCGTAAAAATTCTGTCAAAAACTTGTCAAGAAAAGATTTTATTCAATTTATCCGTTTATTTGTGTGAACTCACTTAGGAGAAGCAAGTCAAAACCCTAGAAGAACTTATTCCTTGCTTTTCCGGTTATGAAACTCAAAAATAAATACTATTGTCAAAACAGAAAGAAGTGATTCCTCTTTATCAAATAAAAATTTCAGTTCGTGGCTCGGGTCCGAGTTATTCATAAATATAAGGCTCAAAGGCAATTAACAGCTAATATTCAGCTTTACTGACAAACTACAGTCAACACATAAGGATAAAAACAGTTTTTGTGAGAGGATCTTTTAGGTGGCCCACTTTACACCACTTTTTGCGATTTTTTGTGTTTTCTCTACAACTATTCCTTGAAAAAGGGTTGAAATATGACCAAATCAAGAATGGCAGCTCGTTATGAATCACAGCTAAAGAGTTAGCCGTTGTAAGTCATCTTAGAGCAACATTTGTTGATGTGGCTGTTTCGGCTTTTCAGTCTGGGTTGTAGTACAATATGTTTTAGCAGGTTCTCCGTAAAAATTCTGTCAAAAACTTGTCAAAAAAAGATTTTATTCAATTTATCCGTTTATTTGTGTGAATTCACTTAGGAGAAGCAAGTCAAAACGCTAGAAGAACTTATTCCTTGCTTTTCCGGTTATGAAACTCAAAAATAAATACTATTGTCAAAACAGAAAGAAGTGATTCCTCTTTATCAAATAAAAACTTCAGGTCGTGGCTCGGGTCAGAGTTATTCATAAATATAAGGCTCAAAGGCAATTAACAGCTAATATTCAGCTTTACTGACAAACTACAGTCAACACATAAGGATAAAAACAGTTTTTGTGAGAGGATCTTTTAGGTGGCCCACTTTACACCACTTTTTGCGATTTTTTGTGTTTTCTCTACAACTATTCCTTGAAAAAGGGTTGAAATATGACCAAATCAAGAATGGCAGCTCGTTATGAATCACAGCTAAAGAGTTAGCCGTTGTAAGTCATCTTAGAGCAACATTTGTTGATGTGGCTCTTTCGGCTTTTCAGTCTGGGTTGTAGTACAATATGTTTTAGCAGGTTCTCCGTAAAAATTCTGTCAAAAACTTGTCAAAAAAAGATTTTATTCAATTTATCCGTTTATTTGTGTGAATTCACTTAGGAGAAGCAAGTCAAAACGCTAGAAGAACTTATTCCTTGCTTTTCCGGTTATGAAACTCAAAAATAAATACTCTTGTCAAAACAGAAAGAAGTGATTCCTCTTTATCAAATAAAAACTTCAGGTCGTGGCTCGGGTCAGAGTTATTCATAAATATAAGGCTCAAAGGCAATTAACAGCTAATATTCAGCTTTACTGACAAACTACAGTTAACACATAAGGATAAAAACAGTTTTTGTGAGAGGATCTTTTAGGTGGCCCACTTTACACCACTTTTTGCGATTTTTTGTGTTTTCTCTACAACTATTCCTTGAAAAAGGGTTGAAATATGACCAAATCAAGAATGGCAGCTCGTTATGAATCACAGCTAAAGAGTTAGCCGTTGTAAGTCATCTTAGAGCAACATTTGTTGATGTGGCTGTTTCGGCTTTTCAGTCTGGGTTGTAGTACAATATGTTTTAGCAGGTTCTCCGTAAAAATTCTGTCAAAAACTTGTCAAAAAAAGATTTTATTCAATTTATCCGTTTATTTGTGTGAATTCACTTAGGAGAAGCAAGTCAAAACGCTAGAAGAACTTATTCCTTGCTTTTCCGGTTATGAAACTCAAAAATAAATACTATTGTCAAAACAGAAAGTGATTCCTCTTTATCAAATAAAAACTTCAGGTCGTGGCTCGGGTCAGAGTTATTCATAAATATAAGGCTCAAAGGCAATTAACAGCTAATATTCAGCTTTACTGACAAACTACAGTCAACACATAAGGATAAAAACAGTTTTTGTGAGAGGGTCTTTTAGGTGGCCCACTTTACACCACTTTTTGCGATTCTTTGTGTTTTCTCTACAACTATTCCTTGAAAAAGGGTTGAAATATGACCAAATCAAGAATGGCAACTCGTTATGAATCACAGCTAAAGAGTTAGCCGTTGTACGTCATCTTAGAGCAACATTTGCTGATGTGGCTATTTAGGCTTTTCAGTCTGGGTTGTAGTTCAATATTTTTTAGCAGGTTCTCCGTACCAATTCTGTCAAAAACTTGTCAAAAAGGATTTTATTCAATTTATCCGTACATTTGTCTGAATTCACTTAGGAGAAGCAAGTCAAAACGCTAGAAGAACTTTTTCCTTGCTTTTCCGGTTATGAAACTCAAAAATAAATACTATTGTCATAACAGAAAGAAGTGATTACTCTTTATCAAATAAAAACTTCAGGTCGTGGCTCCGGTCAGAGTTATTCATAAATTTAAGGCTCAAAGGCCATTAACTGCTAATATTCAGCTTGACTGACAAACTACAGTCAACACATAAGGATAAAAACAGTTTTTGTGAGAGGATCTTTTAGGTGGCCCACTTTACACCACTTTTTGCGATTCATTGTGTTTTCTCTACAACTATTCCTTGAAAAAGGGTTGAAATATGACCAAATCAAAAATGGCAGATCGTTTTGAATCACAGCTAAAGAGTTAGCCGTTGTAAGTCATCTTAGAGCAACATTTGTTGATGTGGCTGTTTCGGCTTTTCAGTCTGGGTTGTAGTTCAATATGTTTTAGCAGGTTCTCCGTAAAAATTCTGTCAAAAACTTGTCAAAAAAGATTTTATTCAATTTATCCGTTTATTTGTGTGAATTCACTTAGGAGAAGCAAGTCAAAACGCTAGAAGAACTTTTTTCTTGCTTTTCCGGTTATGAAACTCAAAAATAAATACTATTGTCAAAACAGAAAGAAGTGATTCCTCTTTATCAAATAAAAACTTCAGGTCGTGGCTCCGGTCAGAGTTATTCATAAATATAGGGCTCAAAGGCAATTAACTGCAAATATTCAGCTTGACTGACAAACTACAGTCAACACGTAAGGATAAAAACAGTTTTTGTGAGAGGATATTTTAGGTGGCCCACTTTACCCCACTTTTTGCGATTCATTGTGTTTTCTCTACAACTATTCCTTGAAAAAGGGTTAAAAGATGACCAAATCAAGAATGGCAGCTCGTTATGAATCACAGCTAAAGAGTTAGCCGTTGTAAGTCATCTTAGAGCAACATTTGCTGATGTGGCTATTTCGGCTTTTCAGTCTGGGTTGTAGTTCAATATGTTTTAGCAGGTTCTCCGTAAAAATTCGGTCAAAAACTTGTCAAAAAAAGATTTTATTCAATTTATCCGTACATTTGTGTGAATTCACTTAGGATAACCAAGTCAAAACGCTAGACGAACTTTTTTCTTGCTTTTCCGGTTATGAAACTCAAAAATAAATACTATTGTCAAAACAGAAAGAAGTGATTCCTCTTTATCAAATAAAAACTTCAGGTCGTGGCTCCGGTCAGAGTTATTCATAAATATAGGGCTCAAAGGCAATTAACTGCAAATATTCAGCTTGACTGACAAACTACAGTCAACACGTAAGGATAAAAACAGTTTTTGTGAGAGAAACTTTTAGGTGGCCCACTTTACACCACTTTTTGCGATTTTTTGTGTTTTCTCTACAGCTATTCCTTGAAAAAGGGTTAAAAGATGACCAAATCAAGAATGGCAGCTTGTTATGAATCCCAGCTAAAGAGTTAGCCGTTGTAAGTCATCTTAGAGCAACATTTGCTGATGTGGCTATTTCGGATTGTTCAGTCTGTGTTGTAGTTCAATATGTTTTAGCAGGTTCTCCATAAAAATTCTGTCAAAAACTTGTCAAAAAAAGATTTTATTCAATTTATCCGTACATTTGTGTGAATTCCCTTAAAATAAGCAAGTCGAAACGCTAGAAAAACTTTCTCTTTGCTTTTCAGGTTATAAAACTCAAAAATAAAAACTATTGTCAAAACAGAAAGAAGTGATTCCTCTTTATCAAATAAAAACTTCAGGTCGTGGCTCCGGTCGGAGTTATTCATAAATATAAGGCTCAAAGGCAATTAACTGCTAATATTCAGCTTGACTGAAAAACTACAGTCAACACATAAGGATAAAAACAGTTTTTGTGAGAGGATCTTTTAGGTGGCCCACTTTACCCCACTTTTTGCGATTCATTGTGTTTTCTCTACAGCTATTCCTTGAAAAAGGGTTAAAAGATGACCAAATCAAGAATGGCAGCTCGTTCTGAACCAAAGCTAAAGATTTAGCCGTTGTAAGTCATCTTAGAGCAACATTTGCTGATATTGCTATTTCGGCTTTTCAGTCTGGGTTGTAGTTCAATATGTTTTAGCAGGTTCTCCATAAAAATTCTGTCAAAAACATGTCAAAAAAATGATTTTATTCAATTTACCCGTACATTAGTGTGAATTCACTTAGGAGAAGCAAGTCAACGACCCACAGAATTTGCAATATTCAAGAAGCATTTTGAGCCTATAACTCTTGAGTGCGCTATATCTACTTTGAACACATTATCCATAAAAATTTTAAATCCTTTTTAATGGGGTCTTTTTTTGGGGTGTTTATCCAGCACCGCATAAATTTCCTATCCTGACAACTAACGTATGGTCCTTTGTGCTTACCAGACTGTCTTTTTAAATGACAGAAACAAAGAAAAAATGTACAAACCTCACAAAACAGTTTCCTCGGTAACTTGTTAGATTCTCTTATATTCTCCAGCTATGAGATTTGTTGCGCAAACAAACACTGATTTTGATTTTAAAAATGAGATTTTCTACAAATTTTACTTGACAGTCACTCAAAATCAGCGTTGGAAACAAATGTTTTGCGAGATAAATTTAGGTGGCCCACTTTAGCCCATTTTTTTCATTTTAAAGTTTTATCTTTGGTTTTAATCACTGAAGAAAGCCCAAAATAGTATGAAAGTCCAATTGAGAGAAAATTCTTGTGTTCTAAAAGAAATTGGGATGATTAAAAGACCCACAGAGGTTGCATTATTCAAGAAGCCTTTTGAACCTATAACTCTTGAGTGCGCTACATCTACATTGAACACATTATCCATTGAATTTTTAAAATATTTTTATTGGGCTCTTTTTTTTGGGTGTTTAGTCCATTGAAATCACCATTGATTTCACGTATAGAACTTTGAAATAACCAGATTCTCTTTTTAAATGACAGAAAAAAGAAAAAATGCACTTTACACCCAATTTTTTTTCAATTTAATGTATTATCTTTGACTTTAATCACTAAAAAGAGCCCAATGTAGCATGAAATTATCATGGATAGATCAGCTGTCTGTTCTAAAGGAAATTAGGACGAGGAAAAAACCTGAATTTTCTATAAAAATTGCTTCATTTCCTCATACATTAATTCACACGAAAAATCGTGTAATTTTTCATCACACGAGGAAAATTTTCTCGTGTTAAATCACACGAGACGCATTTTTCACACGAAAAATTGTGTGATTTTCATCACACGAGAAAAAATCGTGTGATTTCACACGAGAGATTTTTAGAGTGTAGAGGCAAGACAAAAAACTAACAATAAAGAATTACCAATTCAATTTTTAAAATGAGTGACGTCAGAGTTATTGAAAACGTCAGATATCAACTGAAAAGATTAAATTGAGTCACTTGTGGTTCACTAGAAAACCAACAAAAACTTTTTACTGAGCGTATGCAAGAGGAAAGCAGAAAACTGCAAAAACTCAAAGGTCCCTGACTTTTATGAAAGTGGTTTCAAATTAGTTAAAATTTTTAGATGTGATTTGAAAATAATAACCTGATTCAATTAATTTTCATCCGAGGTCAATGTGGCAATTATAGGACAAACTGATAGGCCAACCAAAACAACAGAAAAGCATATCTAAAAGACATCATTGATTCTCTTTTGAAAACAGATGGCGTTCAAGCTGTTAAAACATTCGACTGGAAAAGAGCACATATAACTTGAAAAAAATTCTATTGAGACACAATATGGCCAGTCTTCAAGGAAACTAAGGCACAGGACAGAAAGTTAACTGCATAAACGGGCTACGCATAAGCGGGCTACAAGTGAATCAGTGATAGCTTATGAGAACAAGATTGGTGACAAAATTGTAAAGAATATAAAAGTTTTATAGAGATAAACATAACCCTCTAAAATGAAATGACTTTTATTTATCAGCAAGGCCGGACAAGATCTGCAAACAGGGACACTAAGTAATATCACAACCAAAACAATGTGAAAAAAAACCAAAATGTTGAAAAAAATTCTAATGTAGGGTCCAAGATCTTGAAAACACTGCACACAAAATTCAGCTAATATTCAACTTGAGAGGCACCATTATTGGCACCAATGAGGCCAGTCATTAATGAGGCTAAGAAACAGGAAAATAGGAAGACCTTCAAAAAACATGAAAATAGAATAAGTTTTATGAAAACAAATGATAGTTAATTCATAAACCATTAGTTGCACTTGGAGGAATTTTCTAAATGTCACTCTGCAACATGAGAACATAAACCAACCGTTTCCTGTTGTCTTCCTCCAATTCACCTAGTTCCATTTGCTTTTTCTGTTTAGCGAGGCGAATGGCTGCCTCATTCTGTTTTTCAATTTCCTCGCGCTTCATTTTAGCAATTACGTAATCATGTTTAGGCTGACTAAATGTCTTTGACGAAGCCATCAGTGAGGGATCTCTAGAACGAATGGAAGCCCTCGGTTCCTGAAATTCACTCCTTTTATCATCAGCAGAGTTGATGTTGTTTCGTGCTGAAGCGAGGATCTTGTCGTGCTTAGTTGTCATTGCTTCCAATTAAGACTCTAATGAAGGAACAAGTGCGCTTGGGTCCTCCGTTTTTACAGCAAATGCAATCAGGTCCTCATTTTTGTCAACAACAGTCATAAATGCTTCGTTACACTTTGTTACTAGGCGTTCAACTTTCACTCGCTTACTTTGAATATTTATACAACGAAGGATATCTTCATGTATAACATGCAATTCAGCCTCACGCTTTGACCTGGCAGAAAAACTTTTTGACTTTTTGGTCAAGACTCTTAGACATCACGATGCTATTATCTCCAAAAACCAGCAAAACTACCACTGCACGCGGTTATCAAGTATATGCACACTCCAAACAAGCCAAATCTACGTAAAACAAACCAAACGCAAAAGACAACAAACAGCACACTGTAGACGGTCGGTAAAGCAAACCGCCCAAAGAACGGAAGACGTCGTTGAGCACACAATGCCCGACAAAAACAGAAGTGGAGCGCTAAACGCTATGCGCTCAACTCTGAGGGAGACAAAGGACACACGGGAAGTCAAGCGATCAACGCGCGACGAAACGGAAACGTGACGGACGGGAAGTCGAACGAGCAACGCGCGACGCAACGGAAAAGGGACATACGAGAATTCGAGTGAGCAGTGCGCGACTGAATGGAAACGGGACGTGCGGGAAGTCAAGAGAAAAACACGCAACGCAACGAAACGGGACAGTGGGGAAAGAACGGGCGGGAAATGAGGACGGAAAGTATTATGTTAGCAGACCACAGCAAAAACTCAACCAAACAGCCTAGCCGTAACTCCGGAACAAACCTAAATCACACCTTAGGAAGGACAGAAGATGCTGCGAGACAATCTTGCATAGCTCATTATGGGGCTTAATATAAAAACAAATTAATTTAGGGAAATGTAGTAGTACACTAAAAGGATGAAAAGGTCGAGAAATTTACTAGCAGTAACTCCAGAATAAACTTAAGTCACATCCCAGCAAAATCCAAACCACAACAAACAATCATCATACTAACGGTATTAAACAAACTACAGCAAAATTGGATAAACTACAATAGTGTATTTGTAGACTAAGACAGTTGGAAAAGTCAAGATACAATCCAGCCGTAACTCGAGAATAAACTTAAGTCACATCCTAGAAGGCAACAAGACCAAACCAACTAGCAGTCATACAGGTACACACAAACATACAGCAGCAAAATCAATATACTACAACAGGAGGGCTAGTAAATTAGCAAAGTTGAAAATTCAAAAGACAATCCAGCCGTAACTCGAGAATAAACTTAAGTCACACACTAGAAAGCTATGAGACCTAAAGAAAAACCCAGCATACTAGCATACTCAACATACTAAGAAAAAAAGAACAACATATTTCTTCACATATGGCATACTACATCAAAATCCGGAAAAGTAGCGGAAGAAAACGAAAAGCGAAGCTTTGGGCGAGGGACGTTGTTGAAAAAACGGAACACGGAGAATTGAAAAATTAAAGAACAAAAAGGACGCGGACGAAACGGCACATAAATGAGCGACAAGGAAATATTATAGTGATTCGATATTTTTTTTGTTTAGACCGGAGGTTACGAAATATTTCACAATTTTTTGTGTTTATTGAGTTTCACTCAATTTAGAAACCTTCTCGCTGGAAAATTGATTATTTGACAAATTTGTCAAAATTTTATGCATTTGTCCAATTTTTATAAAATTTTGGTCAAATTTTTGCAGATTCTTGATTACGGAACGGTAATCCAGTAAACTGGATGATTTTAAATTCAAATATACGGCTTATCAATATTCGGTATTAATTTTTTAAAATTTTTAGAATTGCATCAAAATTGACCAAAAATTTTCAGAATTGAACAATTTAGCATAATGTTCCTTCAATTTTATCGATATCAGAGGTTTTTTTTGATATACGAACCGACTGTATCAATTTTTTTGAATTTTTAGTAAATCTACCAAAATCTTTTAAAATCGATGTTTTTTCATCTCTAAAATTGTTTTTTTTGTGGGCCCTCTTACCAATGTTTTCTTAAAATATTCGTTTAATTCTACTAACCCGTTATCCAAGAAAAATTCACGGGTTGGATTTCTTGCCGTCTAATTTCAACACCATAAATTACTGCAAAATCAGTGAATTTCTTTTCTGTTCTCTTACAGTTTTCTCTGACGTCCTTGTGATCACTGCCTGCCTCTTCTGCTACTGGCTGAACCATTTGCGTGTTCATTTGTATGACCATTTGCTATTCGAAAGTAGATACTGGGAGCACATTGCCTCTGACCATAATGTAGAGTAAGTCTATCAGGAGGGCGTTCTTGTCACACGAGATGGCATGCAACTGAATGTTGGGTTAAAATAGCTCGAAACCAGATCCATCTGTTGACTGCCCACTACACTATCCTTGGCGATGTAGACGATTTCTTTTGCAAGGCATGTATGGTGCACTAACACTACTGTTTACTGGTCTTGATGGTGAATCTTGGCCGTTGATGTCGGGGCAGTTACCTACTCCAAAGCCCTGTCTGGTCAACAGAATAATGCAAACCACAACAGAGCACAGCTTCGAATTCGAACAACAATCACAATCGCATAAGTTTATCACAATTAGGCTAAAAGGAATAGTGTTCGAAATCCCGGGTCGCGGCACCATGTAAGCTCAGTAAATCTGTAGTTCGGAAAGCTATATGAATTCAACTCTATAATCGACATATAGCAACCTATAAGCTTTAGTAATGTACAAAGCATCAACGTGTCGGCATTAATAAGATCAAGACAACAAGCGAAACTTAAACGGCAAGGTTTTTTTGATGCTCTTTTTTTGGTTTTTTGTCTGATGTCATTGACGTCAAAATCGGTTTGTAATCGTTCAACAATTGTCTAGATAACCTAAAATTATTAAGCCGAAAACCAGCTTAATCCATACATATCGTGTTTATTTTTTACCTAAAATTAGGTTAAATGAACTTTTTCGGAATTTTCTACGTATATTAGAACGTATTTTATTCATTTAGAACGATTTCTATAAGCGTTTAAGATACCCGAATCTGATTGGTTGAAATTATTTCGCTTACCTATTTACTTCGTAACAATAACTTCCATTAGTTATTGCAGCCATTCAAAATTATTTTAAAATGAATTGCGTAATAATTAAAGTAAAGTGTGTATTTTTTTTAATTGCGAAGGGAATCATACAAGGGAAAGCTTTTCAAACGAATGTTTTCATCTAGAACTTTGAGTTTTTATCATCAAGAAATACCCTTGTAAACATATTTGAAAAAAAAATTAGCAGGGTTTCGGGTTAAAAGTTGTAACCGCATATAATCCTTTATTTTCTGTTGAAGTGATCAAAGACTTTTAAAAAAAGGAAACTTGTGCACATAACACTTATGACAAAAAGGGTTCAGAATAACTTCAGACGCCATAAGCTGTTGTCAACTGGACTTCTATCTTTAAATGTTGCTGAGAAAATGTTGATAAAATGTGGAGGGTAAGACGAGGTGGATGTAAATTTTTCTCAGAACCCGGGCCGAATGTTAGGCAAATTCCACTCTTATTTATTGGGAAACGAGTATGAGAGTGTAGTTTTAAAAACATTGACTGTATTTACACTCTTTTCTCTTACACCTCTTGCAAAAAGTTTAGTTTGTGGACTTATAAAAATAACACTCTTACACAATTACAATTATAATAAAAATGAAAAATCGAATGCTTGTAGCCGAATTTACCTTACTAGAAACGTGTTCTCTGCACATAGAGTACATTGTGGGAAGGATTGTTGGGTAAAACAACTTTGAAAACAGTGATAGGAATACATAATACAGAAAACAAATCTTTAAACATGTAAACATTTTCTGACACCGCAGGACATTAAGCTAGAGAGCAAAATTCAATTTGACGCAGGTGTTTGTTGAGGTTTTGATTTAACAGTGTTGGAGGCAACAATTAGAAGTTCGGGGAGCTATAAAAGTTATCAATTGACGCTTGAAGACAACAAGGCGGCTCGTTAATGTGCGTTCGCACATGATGTTCCGACCCGAGCTCATCTACATTTTTGACTAAATTGTCAACCAAATCAAGAGATAACAAAAATAGATGTTTGAGTTTAAAACAAACGTTACACAACCTATCTACTAATTGAATTACTAATGCCATGCTTCATTGCAGCACCAACGTGATCTGACGTTGAAGAGACTAAGAGAAAAAAATTAGCACCAACAAAATTTTCACGGCAAAAACTGAATATCCAAATTTAAAAGCACCTAGTGACAACGTCAAAATGCAGGCAGATAAAACTTTAACTACACAAGTTTAACTTTTCCTAACTATACAGCAGATGAAAAGTTTTTTAACGAGACTAGGTAAAAAGCCGACAAAAAGAACGAACAGTGAGGCGAAACTTAAAAATTAATCAACATTTTTTACACCAAGAAATTTCAAAAATCTCAAAAAACATTGGTTTTTAAATAAAAAATCCTTGATAAATTACTAAAAAGTCATTACAAAACCAAAAGCACCTGTCTTTGGTCAGACTATGCCATAGAAACAAACTAAAGAGACACTCAAAAAATTACGAACGGTTTGCGAAAACACAAACTTTTGCTACCACTAAAATCAATAGTTATCATCTGAATCTTATGTATTTTTAACTCAATTGTTATTTCTACTATTTCAGTTGAAGGATTTATACTGAAAGATTAAATATGTTTACTTGGGCCACATTTTAAAACCATTGGGATCTGTAATTACGCGATTGTTCTGAAAGAAGAGAAAAAGAAACACAAAAATTGGCCGAAACAACAGTGGCACATAATATCACTATATATTTTATTTCTTGAAGTACACGAAATTCGATTGGACCTCTCATTGATGAATAGAAGTTACAATTTGACGAAAAGAACAACAAAAACTAAAACGTTTGAAAAACATTTCAAACTGTTTATCATAAATTTTAAAACTATTCGCTATAAACTGAATGCTTCGTGTAACATCATTCATTCTGTCCTCAATTACAAGTCTATGAGACCTGTGAGCAATTTACGGCTACCTAAAGAACAAAAACAGCGAATTTAGGAAAAAAATTGAGCGATAAAAGTGTCGAAGGCATTAAAAAATGAACTTTTTACTAGACACTCTTCTATTTTAAATTAATTTTTCAAGAGAAATGGGACAACCTTTTTTATCAATATAATTTCAAAAACTCAACAATTATGAACAAATGCATTAGAAGCACGAAATTTTCGGGAACACTCGTATTATCAACGCCATCAAATTCATTAGCATTCAACGGAAGCCAGTAAATACAATAAATGATGCTTCGATGGGACAATAAATTTGTTTGCCAATCGTATTTCTTCAATAAGACCTTACAACAAGTTAATGACTATGAAAACAACAACAGAGAGAGGCAAAAACCACAAATTCAGTAGAAAAGTGCCAGAAGAAAATGTCGAAGCAATTCAAATAATAAGCTCATCTCTGAAAACTTTATCTATGATCCGTTGAACTTCTTCCCTAAACCAATAGGGACTATCAGCAGTAAGATGGTGTGATAAGACTTCAAAAGAATCCAAAAATAAAATAAAGTACCCGAAAAAAATGAAATCTCGTGGCATTGAAGTTTTAAAACTAATAGGTAGAAGATAAAACCGCTAACCAGAATAATTTTGGCTGCAGTAGAACGGAAAGGGACTCTCTTAGAACCAATATTGACCAAGAGTTCACGAAAAAAATTTAGGATTGTTTAATGTTCAAAAAAAATTTCGAAAAATTATTTTCAAACCCTTAACAGCCAGTAAACCCAATCTTTCAATGGAGCTCAATAACTATGCTCAGATATAACCCCTAGGGAGGAAAACGGTGTTTGTCATTTATAGATAGTTAAAAAGACATCAGAATAAGTCTTATAACTGAAAACAATAACAAAAACAGGCAAAAACTAAAATTCAGTAGAAAATTGCAAGAAGAACGTGTCGAAGCCATTTAAACCCAAAATTTTTCTATAAATTTTTTTTGGTGATCCACGGAACATTGTTTTTAAGCTAATGGGAGCTGTCAACATTTGGATAATGTGATAAGATTTCAAAAGTAACCAATAATACGAAAATATCCAAAAAATTTTTAAAAAAAATTGAAATCTTCTGTCTTTGAAGTCATATAACCAATAGTTAGAAGATAAAACAGCTTAACAGAATATTTTTAGTTGCAGTAGAAAGCAAGCATGTCCTGTCAATACTGACACTGACTAGCAGTTCACGAAAAATTTAGGATTTATTGTTCAAAAAATTTTCGAAAAATTGTTTTTATTTTAACAGCCATTAAATTCAATAGCTTTCAACGGAAGTCAATAAATACGCTCAGATATAACCCTTAGGGAGGAAAACGATGTTTTTCATGCATCGATAGTTAAAAAGACATCACAATAAGTCTTATGACTGAAAACGATAATAAAAACAGGCAAAAAACCAAAATTCAGTAGAAAAGTGCGAGAAGAAAGTGTCGAAGACAATTAAACCATTAGTTTTTCTCTGAAAACTTTCTCTGTGATCCACTGAACGTCCTCTCTAAGTCAATTGAAATACAGTTATTGTTTGATAATGTTTATAATGTTTTGATAATGCGATAAAGATTTCCAAAGTAACCAATATTACAAAACTATCCAAAAAAAATTTTAAGAAAATTGATATCTTGTGTTATTGAAGTCATATAACCAATAATTAGAAGATTAGAAAGACGCTAACCAGATTAAATTTGATTGCAGTAGGAAGGATTGCTGTCACCCTGGACTGACTAACAATTCACAATAATAAATTTATGATTTTTTAGTGTTCAAAAAAAAATTCGAAAAATTATTTTTTAAGTCTTAACAGCCATTAGCTGCCCCCTCAATGAATGAGATATGTTCACTTAATGCTCATTATGGAACATATTGCACTGTTAGTCAATGAATCCCTGCCATAGGACTCCAAAAAATTAGTAAAACTTCAAAAAGAAATTCAAAATTTCTTTCAAAATTACGAAAACTCAGATTCGAAGCCAAAAAAAAACGTGAGCAATTCCTTGAAAACGACTTTTTTGTCCATTGGGCTTCATTTGACTGTAAAGGAGGTTTGTCATTAATAGAACGTCGATATAAAAAGTGACTTGTCTCTAGGTGACTTAAAAAAGCAAAAAAGAGAAAAGTTTTATTAAAAAAAGGGCTCTCAAATAGAGTTCGAATTTTTTTGATAGTGAACTTCCCTATGAGACCAGAACTAGCCTTTTTTTTATCGACTTTAGTCTATTAGAAACACAAAATTGGACCATTTTTCGGCGTGAAATTTAATTTTGAAATACTATTTTTATAAAAAAAAGTTTTAATTTGGAGAAAAATTGCACTAAGAGTGAACAAATATCACGTGTTCACACAAAACTTCAATCCTCGATAACTCCTCGAAAAAAACGAAATTCAAAAAAATCTTTTTAATTTTGAATTCTACGCTGGACCAGCTTTTTAATGATACCACTCACATTTCTCTACGACGAATATATCGATCGGCCAAAATTCACGGAACAAAAAAAAACCCATTTGAGTATATAGTTCCTCCCCCCACAAGTGGGGTCGGAACAATTAATTGGAATCACACAACCAATTGGAATTGAAAGAATTAATCGCAATATCGTTTTATGACATCTGCAATTGGTTACTCTTTGTGACATATTTTATTCTGGTTTCCGTGACAAGTGATCAAAACATCCTCAAAGCTCAAAATTTGTTCATTTTTTGTTTTCTCACTCCACTGAAATAGGAATGACATTTTATTTCAGACCAAAGCATTACTTGCGTTCTCTTGTTTCTTTACTACATCATTTCTTTACTTCTGTGTTCATATCTTTTACCCAGAGCTACTAACATGAAACAGTGTGTGTGTGTGTGATGATAGAGTTTGTGCAATCAAAAAATAGCAACCCAATGTGGTATGTGATAAGACTCGGCCATTTCTAAAGAAAATACTCAACGAAGAACTAACAAAAAGGTTTCTCTGGAATTTCGTCTAGGCTTTTACAATTTGTTTTGGAACCAAAAGTTGATACAAATGGCACAGTGAGGGACCAAGATTTATCTCTCTCAGAAGTCACTAGTTATAGCAACTCAAAAGAATTCGAAACACCTTCACGCTTTCAAAAAATCTTACTACCAGAGAGATTTCAATGTAGGAACAATCAATTCATGACTCGCAAAGTTGTTCAAAAGTTGAGATTTTTTCCATCAGTATTATGAGTGTGACTTGAGCCATCTTTCCTACATTTGTGGATTAACGGCAGTCTTCTGTCAGTTTTGAAAAATAAACTAAAAATAAATGGAAGTCAAAATCTAAGAAAATCTAAATTCGGCCTGGAGCAATTGCATGCTTGGCTACTCAATTTCAAATAAAAAATGACACTCTTTCAGAATGGAGTAGTTTAAGGTTGGCAACATCAACAAAAAAAATAAACTTATTGTTTGTTACCTCAGTTGTTTTTGTGTGCAAGCTAATAACACATCTAAGACAACAAACTCTTCAATCTTACATCTCGATGAAAGTAGTAGTAGTAAAGGCATTTTTGTGTCACAAGAAAGACGTCTTGTGATCTTGTGAGCTTAGGCTGAATCAGTACATTCGGCAGAACAAAGTAGAGAAAAAATCACTAGATATGTTTTTTATTTTTCAAATTTTGGAATTTCAAAAAAAGTTAAAATCGGACGTTCAATCACATGTTTTTGTAACAACGGACATCTTAAAAAGTCTGCTGAGAGTGAACAAGGCTTGCAAATGTATTTGTGTCTTCTGAATTATTACTGCTGAGGGTATTGATGATAAATTACAGAACCTTTAACATACCTTACAAAAAATTTTTTAGAAGTTTTAGAATTGCCGATGGATCGGAATAGCAGGCTTCTAGCAATCACTGTTTTTTTTATTGTTGGAGCCAGGAAAACAACGATCAGGCCACATATAATCATCTTACATTTGGTCGATTCAAAAAATCTTTACACTTTTTCAGCCGAAATTTTTAAGCACTACAGCGCTTGTTAGTGACAAGCAAATCGGACAAAAGGCGCACAAAAAAATAAGCAGAAAAAAATTATTGGCAATCTGGCGGCCACCAAAACAATAGGGTCCTCAGAGTGGCTCCACAGAATGAGTTTCCTTAAATGCTGCGAAAAAATTCTCGATGGCCAGAAGTAAGCCGTGTAGACGTCAAATAGAACCACCCAATTTACGGAGAACTAAGGCTCTCTAGAGGGCATAGAAGAGATGACGGGACTAACGTGAAATTTAAACATAAATTTAAATCATGACCTGTGGGTTATGCTGTCCGTGTGATATTGAAAAAGGCTTTTAAATTATGCAAAGGTAATTTAACCAATAACTTGCAAACTGATCTTTCTATTAGTTAGTTTGTAGACTGTTAGTTTAGAAAAAAATTTAAAATAAAAAGAAGCAAAAATCTAAATTCGGCCAAGAGCAATTGCATTCGTGACTACTCAATCTCAAGAAAATAATGACGGTTTTTCAGAATGGAATATTTTAAGGTAGGCAACATCAACAAAATAAAATAAACTTATTGTTTGTTACCTCAGTTATTTTTGTGTGCAGGCTAATAACACATCTAAGACAAATAACTCTTCAACCATAGATCTTGATGAAAGTAGTAATAGTTTAAGCATTTTTTTGTTACAAGAAAGACATCTTGTGATCTTGTGAGCTTAGACTGATTGAGTACATTAGGTAGAACAAAGTAGAGAAAAAATCACTGGATATGTTTGTTGTTTTTCAATATTTGGAATTGCAGAAACCTAATATTGGCCGTTCAATCATAAGTCTTTGTAGCAACTGACATTTCAAAAAGCGCTGCTGACAGTGAACAAGGCTTGCAAATATATTTGTGCCTTCTGAATTGTTACTGCTGCGGGTATTGATGATACATTACACAACCTTTAACATACCTTAAAAAAATTTTTTAGAAGTTTTAGAATTGCCGATGAATCAGGATGGCAGGCTTCTAGAACATCTATCTGAATTTTTTAGCCAGCTTTTTAAAAACCTTTTGGTATACGCGGCAAGTTTCAGTCCAGTGTTTCGCACCCAGCACATTGTTCTCCTAGTTCGACTGGCACTCAAATATTTCTATTCGTAATCCTTGCAGTTATGACTTCACGCTTCCAGTGAACAAGAATATTGTGTTGGGTGCAAGAACTGAGCTAAAATTTAACCACAAAGTGGGGAAAGAAAGAAATCTGGGTCAAAAATATCATAACTATAACACATAACTAAGATTACATATAGATGAACCTTTAAACTATAGTACTTATGCGTGCTAATGTTTTAAAAATTCGGGCTACTTTTTGTTCAATTTTTTTTCAAAAAAATTACCTGAGAACATGGACAATGGCTTTAGATTCTACTATCGGTGTAAGTTTTGGTTTTTGTTAAACGTTAAACAATTGGATTGTTCATAGATAAGGAAAAACTTTGCAATGAAGTTTTAATTTCAGATTGAAAATTGTTGCTTGCGTTAATTTAATTTACTCCTTAGTCCAGCTAACTAAATTTAGGTGACGTCCCTGAATTTGACCGGTTGGGAAAAAAATAAACTTCCCGTGAATAATATCAAATTTGGTATTTAGTCAACAATGAGGTTCCACTTTTTGGGCCGGAACAAAATGATGGAGGGTTTTTTCAGTCAATTTTTGCCATTCCACAAATTCATCGTAGAGTGTTGCAAGTGAAATCAATAAAAATCCCGTCAATCGTAGTATCTTTCAAGAAAAAATACTTTTTTTTTAAATTAAATTTTGTTTTTGTTGATGAGTTTTTAGGGCAAAAGTTTATAAAATTTGTGCCTAAAATAGCCAACGCTGAAAACTGGAATAAGTACGTGTTTACAATAGACGAGCAAAAATTGCGAGAGTGGTCTTGGTATTACCGTTTATTTTTGCAACCAAAAATAATCGAGTTGTCTTCCTTTTAAATATTATCAAACCTCTTTGTTTTTTAATTCAATTACAGAAAAGGCAGTATTCATATCAAAAACACGTAAATGGCATATACTCTTTTTATTGAGGCCCAACCAATAAATATTATTTCTCCAGAAAAAAACTCATAGATTTTTAGATTTTATGGGTTTGATCCTGAGTTGTTTCGAACATTGAATGAATTCTTGAGTTTTACCTGCGCTCGTTTTTTTGGGGGGCTTTATGGTTTTTTCACAGGAATCAGGACTTCAATAATCTCTCTAAGGAGAAATTGGGAATCTAGTCAATGCGTTTTGTTTGTACCCGATGAGTTCTTCGACTTTGAATATAGTTTTGAAATATATAAATTTAGACTTTGAATATATAAATAGAGAATATATAGATTTTGAATATATAAATTTTTGAACTTTTTCCCTATTTGAGGTTTTTTTCTCAATTTTTAGCTTCATATCATTAATGACAGCTCAACTCTATTTCTCTTGAAAAAAAACTGTTCCGTTCAGAAAAATAACGTTTTTAACTGATGGTTTCATGACTTAGACATTACGAGTTTTCATAAATTATTGATTTGGGCACATTTCGCCCAAGTTTCAGGCTTTTTCTGATTCATGTCTAGCCAAACTATCAGATTAATCACACAACCCATGGATGATGGGAGGGGGAGGCATTTCAACACATGAAGTTTTCAGTTAAAAACTTATGGTTTCTATCGATAATTTGTAGGAAATGCTACCCTAGGTCTAATTGGCTTTCAAAAACACAAACCACGAAAAAAACTTATTATTTATAGGAAACACAAAACCACGAAACCACGAAAACACTAATCTAAGAAAACACAAAACCACGAAAACACTAATTATTTATATGCTATACCCAAAGTTTTATTGATTTTCGAAAACACAAAACCTATCCGCAATAAACCGAAGTCCATCTTAAAGAATTACGAGATTGTTTATCGGCAATGGTTTATAGGTTTCAGTATAACTTTGCCTATGATAAATTCCAGTAGTTGAATTCTATGTTGAACTAATAGAAACTGATCAATAACTGTAACTAAAACTTAGATTTAACAGAACAAACAACATCGCCAGTTTTAATTAGACAGTTTAAATATTACAAATTTAAGGATTCTGTTTATGTTACCGCAAATTTTAGAAATTGAAATTAAGAAAAATGGATAATTGCGAAGAACTCGAAATTAACTACAATGAACTGCTGAAAATGCTGCGATTCCAAGAAGAGGTCAACATTGCAGTTTGCGGTCAAGTGAAACAGGGCAAATCGACTCTCGTTAACACCTTTTTAGGGTTCGAACTGGATTCAGAGGGTCAATATCCACCAGGGGCGGCTCCAGTGAGCGAGTCTGGAACTATAACCCAAGAACCGACCCAATACCGGAACCCGGACTTGGGAAAAGGGATCTTTTCCAATACTGAATTTTTTTTCTATTACTAACACTGTTCAAAGTCAGTATAATACCCCCGGCCGCACTTGCTAAAATGCTCAGTGAAAGGCGCTCCAGGTCGAGGTGCCAGACAGAAGTTATTTCTGCTGATCAGACTCATGTCGAATGTACAAGGTGTGCTTCCAGACCAAAATTATGAGTCTGCAAACTTTTTCGAGCGCATAAAAGTTCGGGCAATGGTCTGATTTTGGTCTGATCATAGGTCTCTTTCGTATGGGTTGGTCTGATCAGAGGCGGATTCAATAGAACATTAGTTTGATCAGAGAAGATTTTGGGCAAAATTTGATCGGTTCGGAAACAATTCCGAGCGCAGTTTTTTCCAAATTTTGTATCCTTTGGTTCTGAGAGATGTTTGTTCTGCCAAGAGGCAACAATAAAGCAGCGTTACTTTCAGAGACTCACCAATAGTTTGATGGCTATGATCAGAACTAAGGGTTGCAGTCGGTCCCTTTTGGAAGAAATTTTGATTAGCAGTAGATCAAGATCATTTCTTATAGAAGTCTACATAAGTTCTTCCATTGCGTTAAAAATATGCACTAATGGCATACTAACAAAATTATTTCCTCAGCAGTTTGGTTTTATTTTGGTTAAAATACTCTTCGAATTGGCTCTTTATTAGTTGAATATACTAGAGCAAAATTAAGAGATGTGTTCATAAATGAAACCATTATCTGCTCAAACTATTTCGAATGCACTTGAATTTGATCAGAAGTTGCTTTTGAGCGTACCATCACTTGATCAGAGGTAGCTTCGAGCGCACAAACGTCTGGACAATGGTCTGGAAATCACTTCTGTCTGGCACCTCAACCAGGGATGCTTCAGTTTGAGACAAAACACTAAAAATCATGTAATCAGAGAAATCTTTGTACTCCAAAAAATCTAAAAAAAAAGCTTTTCTGTGAAAAATCTGTAAATTCAGTCTTTTTAAGCGCTTCATTTTTCAATTTTCCTTATTCCAAGCTGCGAAAAGGTGGTAGCATTAAGCAGTAAATGGTATTCAGACTTATAAAATTTGAAAGACCAGTCTTTCCCATTATTTAGCCCCCCAAGCTTAGATCATTGGGGCTGGATTGGCTGTGATGGGAGAGACACGAAAACTCAACCTTTGGTGGTGGGCAAAAACGGAAAAAGTTTGGTAAAGGTTACGATTTGGGACATGCCTGGAATTGACGGATTTGATCACAAAATCAGTGAATACGTCACCAAAAACAATCTTGATTCCAACAAGTTTCAATTTGTGCTGATAGTTTTCAGTCAAGAACTCGGAACTGACGCCAGTTATCTGGTTAGAGAGTTTCTTGACCGAAAAGTTTTCTTCTACCTGATAAGAACTCACATAAATATCACGATTATGAAAGGACAGAAGCTTCGAAAATCGGAAACGGAAGTTCTGGAAAAAGTTAAAGCTACAACCAAAAACCAGCTGTCTAATCTTCAAACCAGGGATTTATCCGGATATCACCGGACTTTAGAAGACGGAAAAGATTACCAATTCTACATGGTTGACGCCTCGGATAGAACCCGTTTTGACTTTGCTGGTTTGCTAAATGATATCGAAATAAATCTTCATATAGATTCTCGAAAACAGATGGCCGAAAAAGTTAACTTAATTTGGCAAAATATTGTGAAGGAAAGGATTGACAGTCTTAACGAAAAAAGCTCAGAAATAATATCAAATTGCGCAGCTGCTGACACGGTTCCGTTTAAATCAAAATCCATCAAATTAATACAACTCACGATCAAAATGCTGCAGACGTTTCAGCTCTGCAAAAAAATATCGAACTATTCGAAGAAATGTGTTGAACTGAAGCAGGATACTTGGAACAAATTGTCGCCGACAAAATTAATACTTGTGATAAATTTCTCGCTCATATTCGATAGCAAGCTTGTTTGTTAACGCAATTTCATTCTGAAGCAGTTCTACAAAACATTGCGACAAAAATTATATCAGACATCAAAAGGGAAAAATCGTTAGTAACCTAGACACTCAAACAGGTTATCTGTAGACTTCTCATCCTAAAAATTATTGTTAACTGGCAACTTTTGCCCACCTAAATGCATTCAAAAGTTTTTTTAGGACGACAACAATTATTATTAATTTAATTAAACTTTCAATTTGATTTAATGCCTTAAAAAATAATTATAAGTGTTTGGATGACTTGTTGATGACATTTTTGTTACAAGTATTTTTAAACTTTTAGTTATTTTCTAATTTACTTGTTTAGAAAAAAACTTGGTAATTAACCCCGTAATATTTTCACACCGAAATTCGTTTAAAATTGAAGTATTTAATCTATTTAGGCGTCCAGATGAAAATTCAGCTCTGCTAAAATTCAAAAGGAAGCCTTTGTAACACAAAACAAATTGCCACCAAGAGTGCGTCAATAAACAGTTTGCGTATGTTTGAATTTGCAAAATATTGAAGAAACTTTTCTAACTTTAAGACGTTGATCGGAAGAGAGCACTCGACAAACCTAACTTCTTTTGCTTGCATTTTGATCAAAATTGGAAAAACTGAAGATCTTACATTCTTTAGTAGACGGACAGACTGGTACACTCAAAATAAAAAGATCATAGACAAATTAAGAAAAAACTCAATTGAGCGAACAAAAACAGAATTAAACCATGTTTTTACAGAAAACGAACTGAAATACAGATTGACAAGATTTCTGTTAGCAGCTTAGCTATGCAAAATTTTTCTCTACATGTTGCAGAACTGTGATCCCATTTAAAGGTCTGATCTCAATTACTGCCGGGGAACAAATCCTCTACCAAGAAATGATATGAAGCTTCAAAATAATTCAGGTAGGACGCAAGGAGGGCACCAGCTCAAAATGCCAAGACAATTTCGGCAATGAAATAAACACAATTTGAAAAAATAAACAGAATTGGAATTCAAATACACCTCCAGGAAAAATAGCAATAACCCTGAAAAAGAGATTTCAATTTCATCTGTAAAAATCTCCATCAAGATTATTATCCTCCCCCCTCCAACTTTTAAAAATTTGTTTTGAGACATTATTGTACGAATTAGATGTTCAAAAATTTCAGTTTTTAACAATAGAGCCCTTTCGCTTTTTTGGCAACAACTTTTAAAATCCGGGATGGGATCCGCTAAGTAATGCTAGATAACCATATTAACAGTCCTCAACTGGATTAGTTATTTCTATGGTACCCTCAATGGCTACGCCTCATTGCTTCCCGAAATAGGATGGAATGTAAGAGGGAGTGCTTTGGCTGTAAAGAGCAAAACAGGAAACTAAATAAAAAAATGCGTTTAAAGCCGAAATCGAGAGCTTTATGAAATGAAATCATATGTAGTCAACAAATTTATTTGTTGCCTCAAGAGACACACTTATAACAGGTAGTATTGTGGAAGCTACGGCTACGGCTGAGGATCCTTAATTTTGACTCAAGTCCTTTATTTGTTTTTAAATAACCTTTAGAATTTGAAATTGTCAATGATGCCTCCTCGTTGACGTGACTAGTTTGGCCATCTTTTGTGTATACGGAGACGCGGCTTTCGTAGTTTTGATATATAGGTCGATTTCAGGCAGTGGTGTCTTTATGTACTTGTTTTTTATAGAACTCATGGCCTTCCACTTTCAATAGTTCTCTGTTTTTAGAAGTGTTGGTGAACTCAAGGTCCGCAGATATATTGCTGATTTCAAAAATTAACAAAATAGCAATTAGTCACTTCTTGGTTTGCTTTAAATGCCTCAACAGGGACTAGAAGAAATAGATATTTTGCTACTGATTCTAGTTTGACTTTAAATATTATATATAACTTAGTTTTAGTCACTTGACAATTTTAAGCCAATTATTTACAAATTAAAATGGGGGTGAAACGAATGCGGCGTGAAATTATTTTATTCTTCATCATGCATTTCACACCAATTTTGATCTCTAATAATGGGATTCATACAAATCAATTAGTCTGAATTATTCTCATTTAAGAGAACATCAAAACTGGATGAAACTTTGTAGGAGTTAAATTATTTTGATGTTTTATAATAAAAGGGTGGAAGAACAAAACCCCGTTTTGGACATGCACTTAGAAATTAGTTTCAAATTATTATTAGGTTACTACTAACCTAATCCAATTCAAGGCCACTTCCTATCGGTTCAAGCAAAAAGTTTAAGTAGTTTTAAGCTAAATGAGGGAAGTTCTTAAAGGGAAGTTTTTGTTATGGTGAAAATTTCATTCCATGTTAAGGAAATTCAGATTTACCCTAATCGATAAGGTACACTAAATAATTTGTTTTGCCTTAACTTTATTTGAAGTTGTCTTTAAATATATCTGAATGAGTACTTTTTGTTCAAACCTCAATCATTATGCATATTTTAACTTCTATATTTTGATTTAAAAAGAACTTTTTGAATGTCTGGGGTGTCCAGCTCCGATGATGACAAAACTTTGAGCGAACAAGATAAAGATATTCTATCTGGAATAGAGGTCGGGGCTGCTGGCGTGGGTGGCGCCGGAATGGCGGGTGCTGGCGCTTTTCTCTATTCTGGATCTACGGCAGCAACCGTACTTCAAAGTGCGGCTGCGACCACCGCGACTGTCTCGACAGGGGTTGTGGTGGGTGTTTTGGCACTTTTGGCTTTACCCGTGGTAGTTGCGGGGACTGTGGGAGGCATAAGTGTTTTCAGATACTGCAAGAGTAAGGATGCTTACGATGCGGCTGTCAATATCAGAATGGTGTCAATTGTTGAAATTGCTAATCGTGTTCACGAGAAGAAACTTGAAATTTGCCTCAAAGGCCGTAACAACTAGAAATTGACTATATATGGCAATGTTTGATTTGATTGGTAGTTTTTTAGTCTTTAGTTTAGTTATAGAAATCAGTTTCAGACACTTAGATTCATATTCTAAATTTTCATGGAAAATTTGTGATATAAAATGAACCATAAAAAATTGGACATGAACTATTATCTGATTTAATGTAAAAATATCTGAGTTAGTCTGATTTGGAGCGAAATGATATTTCTGAATTTAATTGTGTTTTTACTTCACACAATAGTCAGTTCTATACAAACAAGGCGGCTTGGTAATGTGCGTACGCACATAAGGTTTCGACCCCGCTCATCCACATTCTTGAGTTAATTGGCTACCAAATGATGAAGAGTTAGAAAACCTTCAACAACATACATATCATTAAATAAACAACCAATGGAATACAGTAATGCCACCCTAGAGGACCGATGAACGTTGTTTTTAATAGGACAACTAGAAAGGACATTATAAATATCAAACAACAAACATTATTTACGACCAAAAATCGGTGGCTATAATAAATAAAATCATAACAAAATCAAACTCGCATCAGATAAAACCTTAACAAACCAATTCTACCTATACTTCATCAGAAAAGACAGAGAAGATAGGAGACCTGTCCTCAATGCGACTGTTTAACTGGTCGATTAAAAAGAGCAACGAGGTGCGAAGTTCAAAAATACGTTTCCGTTTTTGAAAACAATTATTTTACCATTATTAAGGTTATTAGATATCAACTGAAATTTCTAAAATGTTCGTTTATATCTCCATAGGAAGCAATTCAGACATGTCATTATCTAATGTTTAATTGCGCGAAAAAACAAAGCCAATGGAAACTACGATTAATGTTATAAATTAGGAAGAAAACGAAAATCTACATAAAATCTACAAATAAAAAAAATCTTAAATATTTTATGAAATCTCGTAGAAACAGTAGTAATAAAGACGAGAAGCAAGCGTTTGAAGCTAAAACCCTCATAGATGAAATACTGTTCGCTGAAAACGTGTTGTGACCTGTGTTTACAGAGACTGAGCTACAGACTAACCGAAAAATGTTTAAAGAAACGATGAACCTCAAAAAAGCAAATATATTTAAAAAAAAAAATTTGAAAAAAAAAACTTTATTCAAAATCTAAAACAGACTAAAAATTTCAACAGACAGCGTTAAATTAGATAGTGATACTCCGGATGCCAAATTGGCCTCTAACTAATGGGACTAAGTCACGACCTACAAAATAACAAATATATAAAGAGGCCAAAACTTCAAACAATTTTACGAGATCACACTATTTGAGACACTATAATTATAAGATCATACCTGCAAGAACCGTAAATTGTACAGTATAGAAATCTCGAAAACTTTTTTGTGAAATCAATGATCCAAGCCATATGTCACAACGTATAAACAAGCCGAAAACAATGTATGAATCAACAAAAGTAATTGTGGTTTTTTATTGGTGAGATTGAGTTATATTGTCACGAAAATGAAAGCAAAAATATACAGTTCAAAAAAATGCTTTTCTTAATTCATTTTTAATGTCATTAAAACAAACAGCTATAAACTGAAATGTTTAAATAGGTTGAGTTTTACGTCCTGGAGAAGCAATTCAGACCTATCGTTATCAGATATATGGCGTACAACATGAAAAAAAGACAAACATAGGCAAAATAAAAAAAAATCCACTGAAATTTTGCGAGATAACTGTGTCTCAGCACAAAAAGCATAATCTATATAACTAAAAAAACTACCATATCCACATACGCTTTGTTGCCAAAAATGTGCGTGTTCTATATTTTTCCTCAATTGGACTTGCCAATCTTAAGATAATTTGACAAGGCAACAAATGGAACTCAAAAAATATGCATTTATGCTCAAAAATAAAAAAAATCTGAAAACGCGTTGTATAAAAAATAGACAAATAATTGAACATAAAACCATTACGAACATTAATTAATGGCCAACAAGAAATCGGTTTCTGCTTTTTTTACTGAGTCTGCAACCGAAGATAAGAGAATTAAGAAAAAATAGTGACAAAGTTCAAAAATTAACCAATATTTTCTTAAAACAATTATATTCAAAGATAAAACATTCATTAGATAACAACTGAATGATTTGTCTAGATTCAATTATAACTCCTAAAAAATAACTGGATCTTTGAGTGGGGACAATTAGCTGTTGGACTACAAAAAGATAACAAATGAAAGCGAATTTCAAGAAAAAAATTAAAAATTATTTTACGAAAACAATTGGTCAGAACCACTAAAACCATGAGATTATTCTGAAACCGTAAAATAATCTCGTTGCCTTTTTTAAAAATAGTATCTGTCATTCATAAAGCCCTGATCTGAATTTCTTGTAAGTTAAAAAAAAAGTTAAAATAAAAACCTCTTCATAGCGTAAATTTTTGAAAAAAAGTCGCGCCCCATTAAAATCTAGAAAAATATTTCTGTGAGGAATCATGACGAGATAAATATCAGCAGAGTTGTTACTGCAAAATCTGACAAAATACTCATTTTTCAATGGTTGCGAAAGGGATCATTTTTTCAACAAAATATTTCAGGTTGTCAAAAATAAATTTGCATTTTGTGTAATTATCGAAATTTAATTTGCAAAAACTGGCGAAATAATAATTCCAGAAAACTCTCAAAGCCAGCGTGTATAGAAATAGCTTGTTTGTTAGCTTAAAAAGAAAACGGCAGCAGTTTAAAAGTATCTACTCCCAGTAAATTTAAAATGATTGGGCTAAAAAAGCAAGTTTGTTCACGAAAATATTGAGTTTTGACAAACTTAGCAAATGCTCTAGCCAAAAAAATTCGGATCAAAAAATTCAGCAGCACTTCTCTATCTTTAGGGATGAAATCAATAACAATACAGTAAAAAATTTGAAGAAAAATTTAGCAAAATTGACGATAATTAGGTCAAAGTTATCGAAAGTTTGAATAAAAACAGCTGAATTACGTCACATATTCACAAAACTTTAAGCTTCGATAACTCCCTATAAAAAGCAAAAATTTTTAAAAAAATCTTTTTAATTCGATATTCTACGCTGAACGGGCTTTTTAATGATACCACTCACAACTCTCTACGATGATTATATCGATCGGCCAAATTTGACTTAACAAAAAAGAAACCCATTTGAGTATATAGTTCCTCCCCCACTAAAGTGGGTCGGAACAATAATAACTAATCTAACTGTTTGGAGGAAGGAATTTAAACAAAAACTCAAACTTTGGAAAGTTTGACTTGGAAGATATTCTTTTTTATCGATTTTTCATAATTTGCTTCGGGTTGTTCACAAAAATGGTGAAAATTTCAACTGAATCTGTTAACTAACTTCAGCACCATTATACGTATTACATACAGTCGTATATAGCGTCTGATGAAAGTGTGGTCATTTAAATGCCAACAATTTTATCATAACTAAGCCAATACACCCATTCAATTTAATACACCCATTCAATCAAGAACAACTTAATTTGGGTGGGGGTTATCGTTCGAATGTGCTGATAAAAAATGTTTTTTGTTATTTTGATTTAGATTAAATATATTAGTTTCCTTTGATTGCGAGTGTTTTGTATGATGGTAATTTGTGTTCTGAGGCTCGTTTCGAAAATCACTTCCGTTCGTTTTCGACAAAAGAAGTCATGTCAGTGACATTCTCGGCCCCAATTGTAAGATCACGAATTGTTGCTGATTTGTATGATATCGTTGTAAAATCAGCAAGATAAGAAGACAAGACAAGATAATCGATCGCAAATATAATTATCGGAAAAGGAAGTTTGGGAGGAACTAAAGGTATGAGCGACTGAAAGGGGGAAAACGAAATTGAGCAAAAGAATATCACAAAAATAGTTTGGCATGCAATGCTTGACTATTGATCGCAAAACTTAGACATTTGACGTGAAACTTTGCAATAATGTTACTTGTTGCATCAACTTTTGGAGACGACTTTACTTACATTTCTATACCTTTTCCTATTGAAAAACTAAAGCATATATTTGCTCGTGAGAACGAGAACACAAAATAAATCATTTGTTTATAAAGATTTTGCTTAGCTTTATGATAGGTCTTACTTTCTCACCATGTGGAGTGTTCAGTTTCACGGAGCGTACTACACCATCTGAACCGGGGTAAATTTCTATATCTTTTGCAGGAGGCCAGAGACCTCATGACGTGAAGTCTTCAAGTAGCCAAACCAAATCATTTACCTTGAGGTTTTCAGGCGTTTTGTTCCACTTCGACCTTGTTTGTTGATTAGGGATGTATTCGCGAAGAAATCTATTCCAAAAATGCGAGTTAGTGCTTGAGCAGATTTCCATGACCTGGACACCGTGACCTTTTGCGTTTCAAAAAGACCAGGAAGGTAATTGACTGACGCTCTTCCGAGTAAAAAGTGGTTAGTCGTGAGAGGCAGAGGATCGTTATTTTCACTCGGGACATTAGTTAGAGGTCTAGAATTCATATTGGGTTCAATCTCACATACCAGTGTCCAAAAAATACCAATTGAAAGGGTTCTTGACCCAATTACTTTGTACAGAGATAACTTGAATATCTGCAATAGGCGTTCCCAACTTCCACCGAAATGTGGAGCCGCAGGAGCTTAAACACCCACTCAATTGCAACCTGCATCAGATGCAAATGACCTGCAAAATCATGGGATTTTCTAAGGCTTGCAATACTGGATTGCAAAGAGTTATTTGATCCAACAAAATACTTTCCACAATCGGAAAAGAGTTTTTTTGTTTTCCTCTACGACTTATAAAGCGACGGATGCAATTGATTGTTGAATCTGTTGTCAAGTCGACAGCAACTTCTAGATGGACAGCGCGTACTACTAAGCACGTGAAGAGGAGTATGTATCTAGGCCTGTGTCGTCCTCGTCCATGTTCCTTAACTGGAAAGGGTCCTACGAAGTCTAAGCCTGTGGTTTGAAAAACTTGATGATTTTCTCTTGGTAATCTGAACTCTGGGAGGTCAGCCATTTGGGGGGCAGCTACATCTTGGATCATACGTCTGCATGGAATGCATTGTCTAACTGTTTGTTTGACTGCCGCCCTGCACCTAAGAATCCAATAGAGTTCCATTATGAAACTTCTAGTTTGTTCTGGGCCACAATGCATGTTTGTTTGGTGAAAATGTTTTACCATTAGTCTAACACTCTGATTATTTCCATCTAGGATCAACGGGAAGCGCGCAGTTTCTAGTCTCAATGCTTTAGACAATCGTCCTCGAGCACGCAAGTGCTGGTTATGATCGACGAATGGTGATAATGATACAATTCTACTGGTAGATGATACTGCGATACCTTTTCTTGAGTTCGAAAATTCCGATTTAAAATCTTGATGCTGGGAACTTTTTATCAAGTACTTGTACGCTTTTGTATAGTGTGCTAGTGACAAAACGGATTCCTTTTTTCTTCATTTATCTGCAAACAAGAAGCAAAGCGCTGCAACTCTAAGTAAACGATTCCAGTTGCTGAAACGCAATCTGTCAATTTGGCATTTCAGTTCTTTTATTGGATCTGCCATTATAATTTTAACATGTTGAGCAGAAAGTAAATCTTGTTTCGGCCACGTGTTTTCATTTTGAGACAAAAAGTATGGGCCTAATAGCCAACGTGAGTTGACATTCATCTGGTGAACGTTGTAGCCTCGGGTACCATCGTCAGCGGGATTTATGTTAGACGAAATGTAGAACCAATCTTGGGCAGAGGAAACGTCTAAAATTTTGGCCAGTCTGTTAGCGATGAAGATCCGATGACGAATCTCAGGTGTCCGTAGCCAATACAAAACGGTCGTGCTATCAGACCAAAAAACTTGTTTATGGATTTCAATATCCATCTCATCTCTGACAAATTGAGCTAGTTGAGCACCATAAACCGCAACCTGCAATTCCAAATTAGGAATCGACATCCGTTTTTTTGGCACAACTCTTGCTCTACCAATCACAAGTGCAACTGAGACGGATTCGTCAATGTGTTCAATTCGTAGATAACTGACTGCTGATAATGCTAACTCGGATGCATCTATGATCGTGTGTAGTTCAATCGATGAAATCGGCATCTCATTAAACAATTTGCGAGGAAGATGTACATCTGGAAAAGACGAAAGTTCTTTTTTCAGATTCTCGAAATCAGAATTCTCATCGAGCTGTAATGGCTTGTCCCATTTGGACCGTGGTTCCATGCTGCTTGGAGAACTTTGCGGAATCTTATTGTAAAGGGGGAGATAACTCCTAAGGGATCAAAGATGGAAGCAACAAATTGAAGTAGTTTACGCTGACTCATTTTTTCATCGAATTTGATCTTACGGAACAAATTTGCTCTATAACAAATGTATCTGCTTCTGGAAACCAGGGCAAACCAATAACCTTTTGACTTTGTGGTGCGGATGTTTCTGGATTAAGTCGGATATCCGGATTAAGCAGGTCAAGAACTTGATGACTATTTGAATTCCACTTTGTCAGATTGAAACCACCAGTAGCAAGAACCTGGCGAGTGTCATGGACAATGTTTGTAGCTTCATTTGGACTTGATACGTCAACAAACAAATCATCCATGTAAACTTTGCGCTCTATAACCTTTTGAATACTTGAATATGTTTTTGCATTGTCCTGAGCAGATCTTCTGAGCGCGTAAGATGCTATGCAGGGTGAATCTGTTGCACCAAAAATATGACTTGTGTATTCGTAAGTCTCTATGTGTCCACTGTTGTTCCAGAGGAAGCGTATGTAGCGTCGGTCTTTAGGGTCAACTTTCACTTGCATGAAAATTTGTTCTATGTCTGCGCACAGGGCAATTCGATTCTCAGGAAACCTCATAATGACACCAGTTAAGTTGCTGAGCAAATCTGGTCTTTTCAGTAAATTAGAGTTGAGGGACTGACCCTGGAAAATGCTGGAGGCATTTGCAACTCTACGAACCTTACCAGGTTTATTTTCATTGGTCACTGGGTGATGAGGCAAAAAGGAGACATTATCTGTTAGAGATTTGGAACATGCACTTTAACAACGTATTGTTTTTCCAAGTCTGCGTCCAGAGTGGCCTGGTACTTTTCCTTTAGTATCGGATTTTTTGAAAGCTTTTGATCTAATTGGTCAAGTTGTTTTAATGCTCACCATCTGTTGTTCGGAAGAAATGCACCTTGCTTCCAGAGGAGACCTATTTGATAATGACCGTCAACAATTTTGGTCGTGGACTCTAAAGTTTCAATCGCTCTTTTATCGTTTTCCGACAAAGCTTTTTGGGGCGATGCAGTGCCCAAGTTTTCCACTTTCAGCCAATCTTGAACTAATTTGAAAGGAGAGTCGTCCATATTAGGGCAATTTTGCATCTGAGTATACTGTACAGGTGTAGACTCATTGAAAACTAAATTCGTTTTACCGGCGCACGTCCAGCCTAACGGAGTTTCAACGCCCCATGGTGCATTTTTTGGACCTTTTATAATTTGTTTATAGTGAATCAAGTCTAAGTTGTCAATGCTTATAATAATTGAGACATTGTTCCGTTCAAGTTCAGGAAAATTTATATGACTGAGATGATCATAATTATTGAACAAAGCGTTTAGTTGAGCTACATTCACAGCGGAAATGTTCAAATCTGGTAGTGCCATAGCATCATTAAGTCTGACAGGTTCGACTGAGCTATCTATTGGCTTTATGTCAAGGCAAACTTTGGAGCAATCAATTCCCTTAGTCGTGTGATACCCACTTATAGGCATTTTACCTGTTTTTTTGAGGTTAAGACCAAGTTTTTTTGCTGTTGACTTCAGAAGTAGACTTTGACAGCTACCGTTGTCTAGGTATGCGTATGTTTTCACAGACTGGTTTCCATTTATCAATTGAGCTGCCACAAAAGCCACCTGGCCTGTTCCAACAAATTGCACTGGTTTAACGTTTGAGTTGCTTTTGTTCATAAAACTAGCGTGCAGAAGTGTGTTATGTCTTTTGCCGGCAGCCTTTTGAGCGGCAGACGTTTTTTGAATTGCATTGATCTACATGATGATGTCCAAAACAATTGAAACGAAACTTTTGCTTCATTACATGATCTTTCCGTTTTGGGGACTCAGTGCTTGGAAATGTATGCATTTGTAGTGGTATTGGCAATAGTCATTGTTAGGACAACTAATGCTTTCTTTCGTCTTAGACTGAAATTGCCCTTGTTCCCTGTTACTCAGCAATTGATGCTTGGAATTCGGATTTTCTTTAATTCTAGTAGAGTGCGACGTTTTCCAAGCCATTTTATGGGAGGTTTGAGTTTGTTGGTAAATATGGGCATGCTTTTGCATAGTTTAGGAGCCACTCAGCAATCGCGTTTAAAGATGGCTGTGTTATGGTTTTTTCTAGGACGTAACGGTTCCATTCGAGTCTGACTGGATTTGGTAATTTTGTTAAAGCTATGTTTATGTTGATTGTGGAGTGAAGATCATGAAAAAACCGAGTTGTTGAAAGGTGTCGACAAGCGTTAGAAGAAACGAGGAGTACTATGTATAACTTTCCGGATTTGATAAGTTTGGATTTCTAAAGTTCGATAATTTGTCCAGAAAAGCATTGACAATCCTCTTTGAATTGCCAAATGTTCTTGCAGTCTTGATAGAGCTGCTGCGTATAAATCACCGTTGCAACCGTAGCCATCAACTAGTGCTTTAGCTTTTCCTGTGAGTAGGGATTGCAAGTGGATCATTTTTTCAGCTGAAGACATGGGTGATTGGTCGATAGTTGCTTTGAAAATGCTATACCATTTTATCCACTTCATTGGATCACCGTTGACCGTTTCTGCGTGCAGTTTTGGGACAGATTTTTGTAAGCATACTGACATTGAGCTGGTTGAACATTGGTTTGAGCTTTCCGCGTTTACAAGTCCTCGATGATCGAAATTATTGTTTGATGCGTTGCGATTTGTTTCAGGAAAAATACTCTGAGGAGTGGGCCAATTGAAGGAATGTGCGTTAAGCAAGGACGATGGAGCGGCGTTAGAATCAAATAGTACATTGCTGGGTGCAGAAAAACTGATATTGTTGTTCACAGCGGGCGCTGATGAACTGACTGCATATTGCTCCTGATTGCTGATATCAAGACGAGGTTGAACTGGGTTAGTAAATTGAAAATTAGAGCTGTCCGTCGGACAATTCGGTCTTTTGGTGACACCAACACTGAGGCAGAAGTCCTCTCCAGTATTTGTCTGTGACTTCCCTTTGACGTATTTTTTAAAATTATCGATACATTTTTTAACTTCTATCTTAAGACGACTATGTTCGCGAGAATAATTGCTCTGTTCTGACGGATCAATCTGAATTATTAATTGAGACACTACGATTTCAAGTTTTCGCTGCTTCTCTTTTATCTCTTCGACTGTTTCCTGTATTATGTCAACATCTTCTGAATCATCAATTGAGGAGTTTAGGTATTCACGGTGAAAATGGATATCGGCCGTTATCATCATTTTGGAAGATTCAAGCATCTTCGGTTCTTGAAGTGTTTCTGGTTTTTCTTCAGAGAGGCTCTCTGTTGGAGCACTAGAACATTGATGAAGATTCTCCAAGATAGTTGTTTCTCTCTGGTCGCTATCAGAGTCAGCGGTTGACCGAGTGTCTACCATGACTACAACGTAGACTGTTTTCTTTACATTATTGGAGAAAAGTTTTTGGTTTTTGGTTTATGCAACTCACACCAGATAAGCAACACCAAATTTATTCTCAAATTCCAGACTGCTTGACAATTATCTGGTAAAAATGTTTTCCAAGGGCTACTTACCAGCGCTATCTGTGTGTTTCTACATATACCAGTTACCTACCTGTTAAATGCTTACCTGTTACCTTCTACCTAACTGCTAAAACTTATACAAATCAAGTCTAATTAAGGATTGTTAATAATCCAACTAACTAACACTTGCTACCTACCTGCAAACTTATTACCAACTTAACTACCTACAGGCTCCCGAATTTCACCTACCTGATTCCTGCTACCTACCTGCTGCAATTTTTACCTACTTATAACTACCTGCAAACTTATACCAAACTTACCTACCTAGAAGCTCCCAAATTTTACCTACCTAATACCTGCTACCTACCTGCTGCAACTTTTACGTACTTATACCTAAGTTCTAATTACCGGTAACTTTGTTGCTGGATACTTGCAATCTACCTGTAACAGCTTTTACCAATAGGTCCACACCTATTAGTGAAATGCACAAAGGTTGAGATAGTAATGAAACTGGGTAGTACGACGACAAGCAAAGATAGCGCGAGTGGTCTGGAAGAAAAGAGACCGGGGAGTTTGGGGCAGATAAAACCCAAAAACTGGAAAGCAAAGAAAGAGCGTGGGGTTGGGAAGGCAATCAACCTGGGGGGATTTGGGGCAGGTAAAACCCCAAATACCGAAAGCAAAGAAAGCGCGGGGGGTTGGGAAGGCAACCAACCTGGGGGGATTTGGGGCGGGTAAAACCCCAAAAACCGAAAGCAAAGAAAGCGCGGGGGGTTGGGAAGTCAACCAACCTGGGGGGCGATTTGAGGCGGGTAAAACCCCAAAAGCCGAAAGCAAAGAAAGCCCGGGGGGTTTGGGAAGGCAACCAACCTGGGGGGATTTGGGGCGGGTAAAACCCCAAATACCGAAAGCAAAGAAAGCGCGGGGGGTTGGGAAGGCAACCAACCTGGGGGGATTTGGGGCGGGTAAAACCCCAAAAACCGAAAGCAAAGAAAGCGCGGGGGGTTGGGAAGGCAACCAACCTGGGGGGCGATTTGAGGCGGGTAAAACCCCAAAAAACAAAAGCAAAGAAATCGCGGGGCGGTTGGGAAGGCAACCAACCTGGAGGGATTTTGGGTCGGGTAAAACCCCAAAAACCGAAAGCAAAGAAAGCCCGGGGCTTGGGAAGGCAACCAACCTGGGGGGATTTGGGGCGGGTAAAACCCCAAAAACCAAAAGCAAAGAAAGCCCGGGGGGTTGGGAAGGCAACCAACCTGGGGGGATTTGGGGCGGGTAAAACCCCAAATACCGAAAGCAAAGAAAGCCCGGGGGGTTGGGAAGGCAACCAACCTGGGGGGATTTGGGGCGGGTAAAACCCCAAAAACCGAAAGCAAAGAAAGCGCGGGGGGTTGGGAAGGCAACCAACCTGGGGGGGATTTGAGGCGGGTAAAACCCCAAAAAACAAAAGCAAAGAAAGCGCAGGGCGGTTGGGAAGGCAACCAACCTGGAGGGATTTTGGGGCGGGTAAAACCCCAAAAACCGAAAGCAAAGAAAGCCCGGGGGGTTGGGAAGGCAACCAACCTGGGGGGATTTGGGGCGGGTAAAACCCCAAAAACCGAAAGCAAAGAAAGCCCGGGGGGTTGGGAAGGCAACCAATCTGGGGGGATTTGGGGCGGGTAAAACCCCAAATACCGAAAGCAAAGAAAGCCCGGGGGGTTGGGAAGGCAACCAACCTGGGGGGATTTGGGGCGGGTAAAACCCCAAAACCGAAAGCAAAGAAAGCGCGGGAGTTGGGAGGGCAACCAACCTTGGGGGATTTGGGGCGGGTAAAATCCAAAAACCGAAAGCAAAGAAAGCGCGGGGGGTTGGGAAGGCAACCAACCTGGGGGGATTTGGGGCGGTTAAAACCCCAAAAACCAAATGCAGAGAAAGCGCGGGTAAATAATAAGATAAATTTTTAAAGACTGTCTTTTGGTCTTTTGAATCTGCTTTCAGTCTGTTGTGATGTTTTGCGAACCCTCTTGCTGTTACATTTGGACTGTTTTTGTAAAATTTCTAGATCTTTGGATACTGAAACATAAAAAAAACTCATGGTGCAGATCAATTGTTTCCCATTTCAATCAATTTTTAGAGCAATTCTTAGCTTTTTCAGGGGTTGAATTCGTTGCCCCACGTTGGGCGCCAAAATATGTTATCAAGAACAACTTAATTTGGGTGGGGGTTATCGTTCGAATGTGCTAATAAAAAATGTTTTTTGGTTTTTTGATTTAGATTAAATATATTAGTTTCCTTTGATTGCGAGTGTTTTGTATGATTGTAATTTGTGTTCTGATGCTCGTGTCGAAAATCACTTCCGTTCGTTTTCGACAAAAGAAGTCATGTCAGTGACACATTTTATCTAATACCTTTTTAAAATTTAAAAACTGACATTTATGCTCTGACCAGTGACGTGACTTTTGATACTTGTTCGCTTATTTATAGGACGGGTTTTATCGATTTGGGACTAACAACAAACTATAGCATCAATTATTTCAACTACTACGTCGATGTTAGCTGTAAGTTAATGATGATGCAGGTAAAAAATATAATTTGACTAAATATATCTGAGAGCTAAAATTCTGCATCTAGCTATTTATTCCCTAAGTGAACAAATTGGAGAATTTGGTCCGACAAAAACGAAATGAACAAAATCTTGCCAAATAATACACGCGACTTGTGTTCTGCACATGCAGTTTGAATTGGTTCTGATTTCCCCTTAATCGACCATTGTTCTGGCAAAATTATCAAAAGGTAGTCAAAAGTTCTTTCTTCTGGCCAGGGAAAGTAATTCTTCTGGCCAGGTTAGTAGTCCATTATTAACATATGTAAAGTAGTAAATTTTAGCAATATGTAAATTATACATTTTAACATAAGTAAAGTAGTAAATTTTAGCAATATTAGTAAATTAAGTTTAGTGTCCTCTTCCTGTTCATTAATTTTTTTCCATTGAATTCGAAGCAATGTGTTTAACGCCCCCCTCTCGTTCAGCTTCCCAATTCATTGTGACCGCTAACTTTTCACTCTAAATCTGTGACGTCAAGCTCGAAACAATCCCCTTTCTAGCCAAATTTAGGCTTTTAACGACATTTATTATTGGTTAAACTGCATATCAATAAATTTTTGGATCTATTATGTTTCCTCCACTGTTTTTTGCGCCCCCAGTTACAAATTATATGTTGTTATATAGCACGTTACTATGTAAGAAAATAGCACGTGCTCCAGGGGGGCGTGAAAAATATAAGCTCACTAAGGTGGGGGGGGGGGGGGCAAAACATAGTAGATCCAATTTTTCTTTTAATATTGAACAATGAACTTGATAATGAACAATGATCAGAGCCAGATCTGAAAATTCGTGTCAAGAAAAATTGAAAAATGTTTACTAAAAATTACTGACTTTCTGCATTTGGAGAAATATTAGACTCTTAATCCAATTAATTTATAATTAACTTGAATTTTTTTAAATAAATGATACATTATCAAGCAACAGCCAGGGGTTTTTTGCTTTTCTTATAAGGTTAGTATTTTTCTCAGCCTAAGTCAGCATGCATCTGGTGGTTCCGAAGTCAATGGACTCAAAAATTGCGCAGTTACCAATATTAAAGTTACCAATATTAAAGTCACAAATAACAGTTTAAATTAAATCCTCAAACGAAAAATGAGGTCCAATTAACTGTGCAATTTGGTGGCAATGGCGTTAAAATAACAACACAAGGACTGCAGAAGGAAACCTATTAGGAAACCGTGAGACGTCATTTTTTTGCCAGATTCCAAATAACTAAAAGACTTTTTTGGAATTGAGCTACAAAGCATTGATCATTTATCGCTTGAATCCACATTCCGTAGTGTTGGTTCAATTTGGAGTAATGCCAAATATGCAATCAATTCCGTTGGAAATTTGAAAATATTGGACGTATTCTGTCCCCCCAATAATAAACTTTGTAATGATCTCTTTGCAAATGACCCCAAGCTTAGTGGGCACATACCTTTCACGCTCTTGGTCACGGGTGCTACTTTCACATAGTTACGTGCAACATAGCAACACATAAATTATAACTGGGGGCATAAATACGCTGAGAGGGCGAGGAAAAACAGAGTAGATCCGAAAAACTACACGGCAACCAAATTAAACGGCTCCAAATAAATAACCGTTGGTACTCTGAAATACTCTGAAAAAATGTTTTCGAAAGACAGGCAGGTCTAGTTAATTCAGGGGCTGTAGCCTATATAAATTTTTTTTCATGTGTATCAAAGTAGTAGACTGAGTGCAGGTTCAAACCCAACCTCCTAAGTTGACATCATCAGCACGACCAAGGCATTAATCACTTGCCTATCAGTCCCTTGTTATGTTCCTTCTAACAAGCGGTTCTCTTTGAACAACAAACTTTATTTCAGAGTGAGAGAAATTGAAATCACTCAAAAATCAAGAAGTAATTCGTGAAAAGGTCAGTTGACAGGTCAAAGATTATTATAGAAGAAAAGCAAAAAAAAAACTGTCAAGCGGAAAACCTACAAAAAGACATAGCCGATAGAATACCGAAGAGGTCTTGAAAAGTTGTGTAATAAAACTGTTATCTAATCTTATCGATTACAGAAATATGAAAAAAAAATAAAAAGCAATATACAGTGAGAAATGAACCAATTTTTAGTGAGAAATATTAGTAGCTAGTTGGGGGGACTTAGTTGGGAGGTAGGTGTGGGGGACTAATTGGGGGGGGGGGGGGGGGGTGGGGCACGTTTAGGTAGGCGCTTGTGGGTGTGCGTGCGTGTATGTTTGCGTGTGTGTTTGTGTGTGTGTATGGTTATCTAGTCCTACCTATTTCAGAAATATGAAAAAAGAAACAAAAAGCGATATAATTTTTAAAAAATTTTAGTAAGAAAGGTGGGTAGGGGTGTGGGGGTCTGGGGGCTAGGTGTGGGTGTAGGTTTGTGTGTACGTGAGTGTGTATGTTTGGGTAGTGTGGGTAGGTGGGAGTTGGAGGTAGGCGCGCGCATGTGTGCCTTTGTGTGTGTGTGTATGCGTGTCTAATTTAAATTAGTAGTCCATTACTAACATATGTAAAGTAGTAAATTTTAGCAATACACATATTAAAATTTTTGCAATATGTAAATTATACATATTAACATAAGTAAATTAGTAAAAATTAGCAATTTTATTATATTAAGTTTAGTGTCATCTTCCGGTTCATTAATTTTTCCATCAAATTCGAAGCAATGTGTTTAACGCCCCTCTCGTTCAGCTTCCCCATTCATTGTGACAGCTAACTTTTCACTCTAAATCTATGACGTCAAGCTCGAAACAATCCCCTTTCTAGCCAAATTTAGGCTTTTAACGACATTTATTATTGGTTAAACTGCATATCAATAAATTTTTGGATCTATTATTTTCCTCCACTGTTTTTTGCGCCCCCAGTTACAAATTATATGTTGTTATATAGCACGTTACTATGTAAGAAAATAGCACGTGCTCCAGGGGGGCGTGAAAAATATAAGCTCACTTAGGTGGGGGGCAAAACATAATAGATCCAATTTTTCTTTTAATATTGAACAATGATTTTCTGCCTTTGGAGAAATATTAGACTCTTTATCCAATCGATTTATAATTAACTTGAGAATTTATTAAAGAATGATACATAATCAAGCGGTAGCCAAAGTTAATTTTTTTGCTTTTCATAGAAGGTTAGTATTTTTCTCAGCTTAAGTTAGCATGCATCTGGTGGTTCCGAAGTCAATGAAGTCAAATATTGCGCGAAATTTACCAATATTAAAGTCACAAATAATATTGTAAATTAAATCCTCAAACGAAAAATGAGGTCCACTTAACTGTGCAATATGGTTATAATGGCATTAAAATAACAACATCAGGACTGCAGAATGGAACCTATTAGGAAACCATGAGAAGTCGTTTTTTTTACCAGATTCCAAATAACTAAAAGACTTTTTTGGAATTGAGCTACAAATATTTGATAATTTATCGCTTGAATCCGCATTCCGAAGTGTTGGTTCAATTTGGAGTATTGCCAAATATACAATCAATTCCTTGGGAAAAAGTTGAAAATATTGGACATATTCTGTCCCCCAATAAAAAACTTTGCAATGATCTTTTTGCAAATGGCCCCAAGCTTAGCGAGCAAATACCTTTCACGCTCTTGGTCGCGGGTGCTACTTTCACATAGTTACGTGCAATATAGCAACACATAAATTATAACTGGGGGCATAAATACGCTGAGAGGGCGAGGAAAAACAGAGTAGATCCGAAAAACTACACGGCAACCAAATTAAACGGCTCCAAATAAATAACAGTTGGTACTCTGAAATACTCTGAAAAAATGTTTTCGAAAGACAGGCAGGTCTAGTTAATTCAGGGGCTGTAGCCTATATAAATTTTTTTTCATGTGTATCAAAGTAGTAGACTGAGTGCAGGTTCAAACCCAACCTCCTAAGTTGACATCATCAGCACGACCAAGGCATTAATCACTTGCCTATCAGTCCCTTGTTATGTTCCTTCTAACAATCGGTTTTCTTTGAACAACAAACTTCATTTCAGAGTGAGAGAAATTGAAATCACTCAAAAATCAAGAAGAAATTCGTGAAAAGGTCAGTTGACAGGTCAAAGATTATTATAGAAGAAAAGCAAAAAAAACTGTCAAGCGGAAAACCTACAAAAAAACATAGCCGATAGAATACCGGAGAGGTCTTGAAAAGTTGTGTAAAAAAACTGTTATCTAATCTTATCGATTACAGAAATATGAAAAAAAATAAAAAGCAATATACAGTGAGAAAAGAATCAATTTTTAGTGAGAAATATTAGTAGCTAGTTGGGGGGACTTAGTTGGGAGGTAGGTGTGGGGGACTAATTGGGGGGGGGGGGCACGTTTAGGTAGGCGCTTGTGGGTGTGCGTGCGTGTATGTTTGCGTGTGTGTTTGTGTGTGTGTATGGTTATCTAGTCCTACCTATTTCAGAAATATGAAAAAAGAAACAAAAAGCAATATAATTTTTAAAAAATTTTAGTAAGAAAGGTGGGTAGGGGTGTGGGGGTCTGGGGGCTAGGTGTGGGTGTAGGTTTGTGTGTACGTGAGTGTGTATGTTTGGGTAGTGTGGGTAGGTGGGAGTTGGAGGTAGGCGCGCGCATGTGTGCCTTTGTGTGTGTGTATATGTGTGTCTAATTTAAATTAGTAGTCCATTACTAACATATGTAAAGTAGTAAATTTTAGCAATATACATATTAAAATTTTAGCAATATGTAAATTATACATATTAACATAAGTAAATTAGTAAAAATTAGCAATTTTGCTATATTAAGTTGAGTGTCATCTTCCTGTTCATTAATTTTTCCATCAAATTCGAAGCAATGTGTTTAACGCCCCTCTCGTTCAGCTTCCCCATTCATTGTGACAGCTAACTTTTCACTCTAAATCTATGACGTCAAGCTCCTAACAATGCGTTTTCAAGCCAAATTTAAGCTTTTACTGACATTTATTTTTGGTTAAACTGCATATCAACAAATGTTTGGATCTATTACGTTTCCAACACTGTTTTTTGCGCCGCCATTTACAAATTATATATTGTTATATAGCACGTAACTATGTAAGAAAATAGCACGTGCTCCAGGGGGCGTTAAAAATATAAGCTCACTTAGGTGGGGGGCAAAACATAATAGATCCAATTTTTCTTTTAATATTGAACAATGATTTTCTGCCTTTGGAGAAATATTAGACTCTTTATCCAATCGATTTATAATTAACTTGAGAATTTATTAAAGAATGATACATAATCAAGCGGTAGCCAAAGTTAATTTTTTTTGCTTTTCATAGAAGGTTAATATTTTTCTCAGCTTAAGTTAGCATGCATCTGCTGGTTCCGAAGTCAATGAAGTCAAATATTGCGCGAAATTTACCAATATTAAAGTCACAAATAATAGTTTAATATAAATCCTCAAACGAAAAATGAGGTCCACTTAACTGTGCAATATGATTATAATGGTATTAAAATAACAACACCAGGACTGCAAGATGGAACCTATTAGGAAACCATGAGAAGTCGTTTTTTTTACCAGATTCCAAATAACTAAAAGACTTTTTTGGAATTGAGCTACAGAGCATTGATCATTTATCGCTTGAATCCACATTCAGTAGTGTTGGTTCAACATGGAGTATTGCCAAATATGCAATCAATTCCGTGGGAAAAAGTTGAAAATATTGGACATATTCTTTCCCTCTAATGAAAAAATTTTGTAATGATCTTTTTGCAAATGGCCCCATGCTTAGCGAGCACATACCTTTCACGCTCTTGGTCGCGGGTGCTAAACAGAGTAGATCCGAAAAACTACAAGGCAACCTAATTAAACAGCTCCAAATAAACAACAGTTGCTACTCTGCAATACAGTCGCTACTTAAAAATTCTGGTACTTAGTTTTTTGAGTAACAGCGCAATTACAAATTTGTTGTTCATGCGGTGTCATATTCAATGATCATTAAAAACGCTAATGATTGGTAAAGAGGTATTAAGGAGAATGCATCAAAAAGAAAATTGCTATATCCACGCGGAATCAAATGAGCATGCAACTTGGTTGATGTTCGACCAAAAACATAAACCGAATAAGGTCGAAAAAAATGTTTTCGAAAGACAGGCAGGACTAGTTAACTCAGGGGCTGTAGCCTATATAAATTTTTCTTGATGTGTACCAAAACAGTAGACTGGGTGCAGGTTCAAACCCGAACCTCCTCATTCGACTCCATCACCACAACCAAGGCATTAACCACTCGCCTATCAGTCCCTTGTTATGTTTCTTCTAACAATCAGTTCCCTTTGAACAACAAACTTTATTTCAGTGTGAGAGAAATTGAAATCACTCAAGAATCAAGAAGAAATTCGAGAAAAGTCAGTTGACAGATCAAAGTTTATTAAAGAAGAAAAGCAAAAAACCCTCATGCGGAAAACCTACATAAAAACATAGCCGGTAGAGTACCGGAGAGGTCTTGAAAAGTTGTGCAATAAAACTGTTATCTAACCTTACCGATTACAGGAATATGAAAAAAAATAAAAATAAATGTACAGTGAGAAAAGAATCAATTTTTAGTGAGAAATATTATTAGCTAGTTGGGGGGACTTAGTTGGGAGGTGGATCTGGGGGACTAGTTGGGGGGGGCACGTTAGATAGGTTGGAGGGACTTTTATGGGATACCAATTTCTCAAAATGACCTTTTCACCTTGATTAATACCACCAGCTCTTAATTGCTATACATTACAAGTCTTTTGAAGTCCGTTGTTTGAGAACAGAAGTCAACATTCCAAAACAGAAGTCAATCTTCGAAAACAAAAATCAAAAGACAAAATCATGACTTCAGTTTTGAACGACATAGCCGATAGAATACCGGAAACGACTCAAAGCGTCGTGAAAAATTTTTCTCGAATCCTACCTATTTCAGAAATATGAAAAAAGAAATAAAAAGCAATGTATGGGAAAAAAAGATTTTTGATGAGAAAGGTGGGTAGGGGGTGGGGTGTCTGGGGGCTAGGTGTGGGAGTAAGTTTGTGTGTTCGTGTGTGTATTTTTGGGGGGGAGGGTGGGGGTAGGTGAGGGTTGGAGGTAGGTGCGTTTGTGTGTGCGTGCGTGTATGTTTGCGCGCCTGTGTGTGTGTGTATGGTTATCTAGTCCTACCTATTTCAGAAATATGAAAAACGAAACAAAAAGCAAAATACATTAAAAAAAATTTTGGTCAGAAAGGTGGGTAGGGGGTGTGGGGGTCTGGGGGCTAGGTGTGGGTGTAGGTTTGTGTGCACGTGATTGTGTATGTTTGGGTGGTGTGGGTAGGTGGGAGATGGGGGTAGGCGCGCTTGCAAGTGTGCCCGCGTGTGTGTGTATGTGTGTGTGTATTTGTGAGAGTGTGTGTGTGCGTGTATTTTTGTTTGTGTTTGTGTGGGATGGACTTATTTGGGATCAAAAGTTTTTGAAATGAACATTTAACCTTGAATATGTTACCATCAGTACCTAATTACTGGACATTAGATACTAAGCTGTCTTTAACGTTCATTTTTTGAAAACAGAAGTCAGAAGTCATTGTTCGAAAGCAAAAGCCAAACTTCAAGTAAGGGCTTCAGCAGAAAAAAATCTTTAGAATATCAATACTCCTCTTTCAGTCGTAAAAACCTGTAGAATACCAATGCTCCTCCTCGAGTCGTAAAAAAGACACACATTTATACAATACTTGCTTCTCATTCCAGAAAAATTAATCACCTTATCAAAATCGAGCAGCACACGGAAGTGTGATCATGAACTCTTTCGAAATTATGTCTGGTCTTCGAAGTCTTTTCAATGGGAAAAATGTTGATCTGGGATACAAACTTGGTTTACGTTTTGAATTTTAGCCAAGATTCAGAAAACTGCTTCATTTTTGGCTTTTTAATAAAAAAACAGAGCAGCCGAAAACAATCCGATTTGACCTGATTTTGTTTCTCTGAAGAACCCGTGAAGCTCATTACTCGCCAGGGCTTCAATTAAACGTACACTTCTTTTCTTTGTTTCATTATCAGGTTAGCTCAAGCAAATCACAATTTGGTTTTTATAAACTTGACGTTGAATAATTCATGGTTTTCATCACTTGTTCTGATAAAATCAAACACCGTCTGTTTTGTCCTGCAAACAGGGATTTTACAAATATGGATACATTTGTGAAGCTCTAACAATCAATCTTCTTTTTGGCGATTTATCACTATAAAATACAGGGGACTGTTTGAGCTCCTCGTGCATTGGGTGAGATATCACTGAGCAAATATACAAAATTCCCCCGGCCCTCGTGTGTAACATATCTTTAAAACAAATAGTGGCGAGATGCAATAATTTCGAAAACATATCCTCTCTCTATGTGCACCTCATAGATTGGTATCCTTAGCAATCAACAAAACATCAAAGTCAGGTTTTGCTGAAACAGAACCACCTGAGCCAATTAATCAACTGATAACTACGGCAGAACTTGTGCACTGAATCTCTGTAACCGCTTAAAATATCAATTAGGTTGCGCCTTCTATTTCTGAGTTCAGAAATGAAAAAGAGGCGATGGACTGTCGTAAAAAAAACCAGTGGCCAAATGAACTTGATCCGTACTTATACTACTATGTGATAAAATAGCGATTGCTGGAAGAAGGCAGAAAAGAAAGAGAGCAAGAGAGTGTCGAGAAAAGCATGAAAACGATTTCATTGGTCTTGGGAATAATGTTCTCATTTTTGTATTAGTTTTCTTTCATTCAGTAAATGATATCACACTTTCTCAGAGTTCGTCTAAGCAGGCGCAGCTAAGTTTTGCGCCGCCGGTTACAAATTATATGTTGTTATTTGACACGTAACTATGTAAGAAAATAGCACGTGCTCCAGGGGTTCGTCTAATAGTACGTGCTCCAGGGTTTCTCAGAGTTCGTCTTAGCAGGCGCAGCTAAGCAGAGTTCGTCTAAGAAACTGGATAGTACTGGACTGACACCAGCATCTGTTGCATTCCAGCCTATTGCGCCAACAAATACTTCAACTGGCATCCCGGAGTCGGGATCATTTAAAATTCAGCGTTGAATCAGGAAAAAAACATGCTTTATTTTTATAATGACCGTATCAAGATCATGGCAATTTATACCATGAAAAGGTTAACTTTCAGCAATCATTTATGCAGTTGATATGTAAATGATGACTTTTATGCATGCGCATGTTAATTAACATCCTGTTTTCAATTTGTGCATACATGTAATTAAGTCTGCATTTAAGCTACTCAGAATGCGTAACAACGACGCTTATCGTTATTTGAAGGACGCCGCCACTCTTTGATCTCATTCTAGCGCGCTGCTATTAAATGCCTCTCTGCAAAATGCCCTCTGCTAGTTATGCCTCTCTGCAAATAATGCCTCTCCGCAAATCATGTTTTACGATGTACAAAATATCTTTAAGAGAATAGTTAATTCATGAATTTTTTGGATAAATAAAAAAAGAGTTAGTATAAATAAATAAATATTGGATAATAAGGCAAGTTAAAGGACATAAGGAGTTAATTAAAAAGTTTTGCTTCTCAGTTTTGCTACTCTTCACTGTCGAACTCCGGCTAACCTTCCGCAGCTTGTGTTAAATCTTGCACAGCTTCCATGTATGATGGATCACACTTTTCCATCAACCTCCGACCTCCACAAATTTGCATGGCTGCCAGGAGGAGGCTTTATAAATGCCATCACCGACCTCCGAATGCTGAATTGAATTGATTGAATGCAGAATTGATTGCGAATGCAGAATTGATTGCGAAAGCTGAATTGAATTGATTGAATGCTGACAAGGCTGAAACAGTTAGGAAATTATCAAAAGGTAGTCAAACGTTCTTTTTTCTGGGCGGGAAAAGTAATTCCTAAATTACTTGTTTAATTATTTCCACGTATGGTTCTAATTTAAATTAGTAGTCCATTATTAACATATGTAAAGTAGTAATTTTTCGCAATATGTAAAGTATACGTATTAATATAAGTAAAGTAGTAAATTTTAGCAATATACATATTAAAATTTTAGCAATATGTAAATAATACATATTAACATAAGTAAAGTAGTAAAAATTAGCAATTTTATTTTCTTAAGTTTAGTGTCATCTTCCTGTTCATTAATTTTTCCATCAAATTCGAAGCAATGTGTTTAACGCCCCTCTCGTTCAGCTTCCCAATTCATTGTGACCGCTAATTTTTCACTCTAAGTTTATGACGTCAAGCTCGTAACAATGCCCTATCCAGCCAAATTTAAGTTTTTTTCGACATTCATTTTTTGTTAAACTGCATATCAATAAATTTTTGGATCTATTATGTTTCCCCCCCCCCTGTTTTTTTGCGCCCCCAATTACAAATTATATGTTGTTATATAGCACGTTACTATGTAAGAAAATAGCACATGCTCCAGGGGGCGTAAAAAATATAAGCTCACTAAGGTGGGGGGGGGGCAAAACATAGTATATCCAATTTTTCTTTTAATATTGAACAATGAACTTGATAATGAACAATGATCAGAGCCAGATCTGAAAATTCGTGTCAAGAAAAATTGAAAAAGGTTCCCCAAAAATTATTGACTTTCTGCATTTGGAGAAATATTAGATTCCTTATCCAATTAATTTATATTTAACTTGAAATTTTTTAAAATAAATGATACATTATCAAACGGCAGCCAGGGTTATTTTTTTTGCTTTTCATATAAGGTTAGTACTTTTCTCAGCCTGAGTTAGCATGCATCTGGTGGTTCCGAAGTCAAAGAACTCAAATATTGCGCAAAAGTTACCAATATTAAAGCACTCGCCTATCAGTCCCTTGTTATGTTTCTTCTAACAATCGGTTCTCTTTGAACAACAAACTTTTTTTCAGAGTGAGAGAAATTGAAATCACTCAAAAGTCAAGAAGAAATTCGTGAAAAGGTCAGTTGACAGGTCAAAGATTATTATAGAAGAAAAGCAAAAAAAACGTCAAGCGGAAAACCTACATAAAAAACATAGCCGGTAGAATACCGGAGAGGTCTTGAAAAATTGTGTAATAAAACTGTTATCTAATCTTACCGATTACAGAAATATGAAAAAAAATAAAAAGCAATATACAGTGAGAAAAGAATCAATTTTTAGTGAGAAATATTAGTAGCTAGTTGGGGGGACTTAGTTGGGAGGTAGGTTTGGGGGATTAGTGGGGGGAAGGTCACGTTTAGGTAGGCGCTTGTGGGTGTGCGTGCGTGTATGTTAGCGTGTGTGTTTGTGTGTGTGTGTGTATGCATATCTAGTCCTATCTATTTCAGAAATATGAAAAAAAGAAACAAAAAGCAATATACATTAAAAAAATTTTAGTCATGAAGGTGGGTAGAGGGTGTGGGGGTCTGCGGGCTAGGTGTGGGTGTAGGTTTGTGTACTTGAGTGTGTATGTTTGGGTGGTGTGGGTAGGTTGGGAGTTGGAGGTAGGCGCGCGCATGTGTGCCCCTGTGTGTATGAGTGTGTCTAATTTAAATTAGTTGTCCATTATTAACATATGTAAAGTAGTAAATTTTAGCAATATACATATTAAAATTTTTGCAATATATAAATTATACATATTAAAATAAGTACAGTAGTAAAATTTAGAAATTTTATTAAATTAAGTTTAGTGTCCTCTTCCTGATCATTAATTTTTTCCATCAAATTCGAGGCAATGTGTTTAACGCCCCCTTCGTTCAGCTTCCCATATCATTGTGACAGCTAATTTTTCACTCTACATCTATGACGTCAAGATCGTAACAATGCCCTTTCCAGACAAATTTAAGCTTTTACTGACATTTATTTTTGGTTAAACCTTCCGCAGCTTGTGTTAAATCTTGCACATCTTCCATGTATGATGGATCACACTTTTCCATTGACCTCCGACCTCCACAAATTTGCATGGCTGCCAGGAGGAGGCTCTATAAATGCCATCACCGACCTCCGAATGCTGAATTGAATTGATCCAATGCAGAATTGATTGCGAAAGCCGAATTGAATTGATTGAATGCTGACAAGGCTGAAACAGTTAGGAAATTATCAAAAGGTAGTCAAACGTTCTTTCTTCTGGCCGGGGAAAGTAATTCCTAAATTACTTGTTTAATTAATTCCTCGTATGGTTCTATTTTAAATTAGTAGTCCATTATTACCATATGTAAAGTAGTAATTTTTAGCAATATGTAAAGTATACGTATTAACATAAGTAAAGTAGTAATTTTTAGCAAAATTAGTAAATTAAGTTTAGTGTCCTGTTCCTGTTGATTAATTTTTTCCATCAAATTCGAAGCAATGTGTTTAACGCCCCTCTCGTTCAGCTTCCCAATTCATTGTGACCGCTAACTTTTCACTCTAAATCTATGACGTCAAGCTCATAACAATGCCCTTTCCAGCCAAATTTAAGTTTTTACCGACTTTCATTTTTGGTTAAACTGCATATCAGTAAATTTTTTGATCTATTATGTTTCCCCCACTGTTTTTTGCGCCCCCAGTTACAAATTATTTGTTGTTATATAGCACGTTACTATGTAAGAAAATAGCACATGCTCCAGGGGGCGTAAAAAATATAAGCTCACTAAGGTGGGGGGGCAAACCATTGTATATCCAATTTTTCTTTTAATATTGAACAATGAACTTAATAGTGAACAATGATCAAAGCCAGATCTGAAAATTCGTGTCAAGAAAAATTAAAAAATATTCCCCAAAAATTACTGACTTTCTGCATTTGGAGAAATATTACACTCCTTATCCAATTAATTTATAATTAACTCGAAATTTTTATAATAATTGATACATTATCCAACGGCAGCCAGGGTTATTATTTTTTTTGCTTTTCATATAAGCTTAGTATTTTTCTCAGCCTAAGTTAGCATGCATCTGGTGGTTCCGAAGTCAAAGAAGTCAAAAATTGCGCAAAAGTTACCAATATTAAAGCACTCGCCTATCAGTCCCTTGTTATGTTTCTTCTAACAATCGGTTTTCTTTGAACAACAAACTTTATTTCAGAGTGAGAGAAATTGAAATCACTCAAAAATCAAGAAGAAATTCGTGAAAAGGTCAGTTGACAGGTCAAAGATTATTATAGAAGAAAAGCAAAAAAACGTCAAGCGGAAAACCTACATAAAAACCATAGCCGGTAGAATACCGGAGAGGTCTTGAAAAATCGTGTAATAAAACTGGTATCTAATCTTACCGATTACAGAAATATGAAAAAAAAATAAAAAGCAATATACAGTGAGAAAAGAATCAATTTTTAGTGAGAAATATTAGTGGCTAGTTGGGGGGGACTTAGTTGGGAGGTAGGTTTGGGGGATTAGTGGGGGGGTCACGTTTAGGTAGGCGCTTGTGGGTGTGCGTGCGTGTATGTTTGCGTGTGTGTTTGTGTGTGTGTATGGTTATCTAGTCCTATCAATTTCAGAAATATGAAAAAAGAAACAAAAAGCAATATACATTAAAAAAATTTTAGTCATAAAGGTGGGTAGAGGGTGTGGGGGTCTGGGGGCTAGGTGTTGGTGTAGGTTTGTGTACTTGAGTGTGTATGTTTGGGTGGTGTGGGTAGGTTGGGAGTTGGAGGTAGGCGCTCGCATTTGTGCCCCTGTGTGTATGTTTGTGTCTAATTTAAATTAGTTGTCCATTATTAACATATGTAAAGTAGTAAATTTTTGCAATATACATATTAAAATTTTAGCAATATGTAATTTATACATACTAAAATAAACACAGTAGAAAAATTTAGAAATTTTATTAAATTAAGTTTAGTGTCCTCTTCCTGTTCATTAATTTTTTCCATCAAATTCGAAGCAATGTGTTTAACGCCCCTTTCGTTCAGCTTCCCATATCATTGTGACAGCTAATTTTTCACTCTACATCTATGACGTCAAGCTCTTAACAATGCCCTTTCCAGCCAAATTTAAGTTTTTACTGACTTTTTTTTGGTTAAACTGCATATCAAAAAATGCTTGGATCTATCACGTTTCCCCCACTGTTTTTTGCGCAACCAGTTACAAATTATATGTTGTTATATGACACGTAACTATGTAACAAAATAGCAGGTGCTCCAGGGGGGCGTAGAAAGTATAAGCTCACTAAGGTGGGGGGCAAAACATTAGATCCAATTTTTCTTTTAACATTGAACCATGAACATGATAATGAACAATGATCAGAGCCAGATCTGAAAATTCGTGTCAAGAAAAATTGAAAAATGTTCCCTAAAAATTACTGACTTTCTGCATTTGGAGAAATATTAGACTCTTAATCCAATTAATTTATAATTAATTTGAATTTTTTTTAATAAATGATACATTATCAAGCAACAGCCAGGTGTTTTTTGCTTTTCTTATAAGGTTAGTATTTTTCTCAGCCTAAGTCAGCATGCATCTGGTGGTTCCGAAGTCAATGGACTCAAAAATTGCGCAGTTACCAATATTAAAGTTACCAATATTAAAGTCACAAATAACAGTTTAAATTAAATCCTCAAACGAAAAATGAGGTCCAATTAACTGTGCAATTTGGTGACAATGGCTTTAAAATAACAACATAAGGACTGCAGAAGGAAACCTATTAGGAAACCGTGAGACGTCATTTTTTTGCCAGATTCCAAATAAATAAAGACTTTTTTGGAATTGAGCTACAAAGCATTGATCATTTATCGCTTGAATCCACATTCCGTAGTGTTGGTTCAATTTGGAGTATTGCCCAATATACAATCAATTCCTTGGAAAAAAGTTGAAAATATTGGACATATTCTGTCGCCCCAATAATAAACTTTGTAATGATCTCTTTGCAAATGGCCCCAAGCTTAGTGGGCACATACCTTTCACGCTCTTGGTCGCGGGTGCTATTTTCACATGGTTACGTGCAAAATAGCAACACAAAAATTATAACTGGGGGCATAAATACGCTGAGAGGGCGAGGAAAAACAGAGTAGATCCGAAAAACTACAAGGCAGCCTAATTAAACGGCTCCAAATAAACAACAGTTGCTACTCTGCAATACAGTCGCTACTTAAAAATTCTGGTACTTGTTTATTCGAGTAACAGCGCAATTACAAACTTGCTGTTGGTGCGATGTCACATTAATGATCATTAAAAAGCGCTAATGTTTGGTAAAGAGGTATGAAGGAGAATGTATCAAAAAGAAAATTGCTATATCTACGCCGAATCAAATGAGCATGCAACTTGGTTGATATTCGACCAAATCATAAACCAAATAACGTTGAAAAAATTGTTCGCGAAAGACAAGCAGGACTAGTTAATTCAGGGGCTGTAGTCTATATAAATTTGTCTTCATGTGTACCTAAATAGTAGAATGGGTGCAGGTTCGAACCCCAACCTCCTAATTCGACTCTATCACCACAACCAAGGCATTAACCACTCGCCTATCAGTCCCTTGTTATGTTTTTTCTAACAATCAGTTCCGTTTGAACAACAGAATTTATTTCAGTGTGAGAGAAATTGAAATCACTCAAAAATCAAGAAGAAATTTGTGAAAAGTCAGTTGACAGGTCAAAGTTTATTAAAGAAGAAAAGCAAAAACCCTCATGCGGAAAGCCTACATAAAAAAATAGCCGGTAGAATACCGGAGAGGTCTTGAAAAGTTGTGCTATAAAATTGTTATCTAATCTTACCGATTACAGAAATATGAAAAAAATAAAAAAAAATATACAGTGAGAAAGGGATCAATTTTTAGTGAGAAATATTAGTAGCTAGTTGCGGGTACTTAGTTGGGAGGTGGGTTTGGGGAACTAGTTGGGGAGGGGGCACGTTAGATAGGTTGGAGGGACTTTTATGGGATCCCAATTTCTCAAAATGACCTTTTCACCTTGATTAATACCACCAGCTTTTAATTGCTATACATTAGAAGTCTTTTTGAAGTCCGTTGTTTGAGAACAGAAATCAACATTCCATAACAAAGTCAATCTTCGAAAACAAACGTCAAAAGACAAAATCATGACTTCAGTTTTAAACGACATAGCCGATATAATACCGGAAACAACTCAAAGCGTCGTGAAATAAAAACTTTTATCTAATCCTACCTATTTCAGAAATATGAAAAAAAAAACAAAAAGCAATATATAGGAAAAAAAGATTTTTAATGAGAAAGGTGGGTAGGGGGTGAGGTGTCTGGGGGCTAGGTGTGGGAGTAAGTTTGTGTGTTCGTGTGTGTTTTTTTTTGGGGGGGGGGTGGGGGTAGGCGAGGGTTGGAGGTAGGCGCGTGTGTGTGTGCGTGCGTGTATGTTTGCGCGCGCGCGCGCGTGTGTGTGTATGGTTATCTAGTCCCATCTATTTCAGAAATATGAAAAAAGAAACAAAAAGCAATAAACATTAAAAAAAAATTTAGTCAGAAAGGTGAGTAGGGGGTGTGGGGGTCTGGGGGCTAGGTGTGGGTGTAGGTTTGTGTGTACGTGATTGTGTATGTTTGGGTGGTGTGGGTAGGTGGGAGTTGGAGGTAGGCGCCGCGCATGTGTGCCCGCGTGTGTGTGTGTGTGTATGTGTGTGTGTGTGTGTGTGAGTGTGTGTGTGTGTGTGTGTGTGTGTCTGTGTGTGTGTGTGTGTGTGTGTGTGTGTGTGGGATGGACTTATTTGGGATCAAAAATTTTTGAAGTGACCTTTTAACCTTGAATACGTTACCATCAGTACCTAATTACTATACATTAGAAACTAAGCTGTCTTTAACGTCCATTTTTCGAAAACAGAAGTCAGAAGTCATTGTTTGAAAGCAAAAGTCAAATTTCAAGTAAGGACTTCAGCAGAAAAAAACCTGTAGAATATCAATACTCCTCTTTGAGTCGTAAAAACCTGTAGAATACCAATGCTCCTCTTCGAGTCGTAAAAAAGACACATATTTATACAATAATTGCTTCTCATTCCAGAACAATCAATCAACTTATCAAAATCGAGCAGCACACGGAAGTGTGATCATGAACTCTTTCGAAATTATGTCTGGTCTTCGAAGTCTTTTCAATGGGAAAAGTGTGTTGATCTGGGATACAAACTTGGTTTACGTTTAGAATTTTAGGCAAGATTTAGAAAACTGTTTCATTTTTGGCTGTTTAATAAAATAATAGAGTAGCCGAAAACAATCCAATTTGACCTGATTTTGTTTCTCTGAAGAGCCCGTGAAGCTCATTACTCGCCAGGGCTTCAATTAAACGTACTTCTTTTCTTTGTTTCAACATCAGGTGAGGTCAAGCAAATCACAATTTAAGCAAATTTGGTTTTTATAAACTTGACGTTGAATAATTCATGGTTTTCATCACTTTTTCTGATAAAATCAAACACCGTCTTTTTTGTCCTGCGAACAGGGATTTTACGAATATGGATACATTTGTTAAGCTTTAACAATCAATCTTCTTGTTGGCGATTTATCACTTTAAAATACAATGGACTGTTTGAGCGCCTCGTGCATTGGGCGACATCATTGAGCAAATATTCCCCCTCGTGCGTAACATATCTTTAAAACAAATAGTGGCGAGATGCAATAATTTCGGAAACAAATCCTCTCTCTATGTGCACCCCATAGATTGGTATCCTTAGCAATCAACAAAACATCAAAGTGAGGTATTGCTGGAACAGAACCCCCTGAGCCAATTAATCAACTGATAACTACGGCAGAAGTTGAGCATTGAATCTCTGTAACCGCTTAAAATATCAATTAGGTTGCGCCTTCTAATTCTGAGTTCAAAACTGAAAAAGAGGCAATGGACTGTCGTAAACAAAACCAGTGGCCCAGTGAACTTGATCCGTACTTATACTACTATATGATAAAATAGCGATTGCTGGAAGAAGGCAGAAAAGAAAGAGAGCAAGAGAGTGTCGAGAAAGGCAGGAAAACGATTTTATTGGTCTTGAGAATAACGTTCTCATTTTTGTATTACTTTTTTCATTCAGTAATTGATACCACACTTTCTCAGAGTTCGTCTAAGAAACTGGACAGTACTGGACTGACACCAGCATCTGTTGCATTCCAGCCTATTGCGATAACAAATACTTCAACTGGCATTGCGCTCTCTAATTTGGGCATCGCCTATGGCCTGTTCTCTTGATGTTTTTTTGTTTTGCTCCACAAGACGTATACTTTACTAGGAAAAGGGGGAGTCTTTCTCATAGCCCCCCTTCCCCAGCTGAGTGATAAGGTAACCTATAGCCCCACCTCAATCATGCTAAATATACCATAATGGCTGTGATTTCTTGGGGGCTATAATGGGAAAGACTCATTTTTCTATTAAAGTATACTTTTTAGAATGTTAGAATTTCGATCAAACTATAGTCTTAAACTTAGTGAGAATTAGAAAGAAAGTTTGACTTACCAGATTAGAAAGACAAGCAATTTGATTTTGATCAAAGAAATTATATAAATGAATTGTCAAGAAATGGTGCTGAGAATCAATATTCGGTTCAAATTGGTGAATCTAGATAACTATTATTAGAGTTAGATTAATTGATGTAAAATCTTCCCAGCACGTATTAAATGATGATGATATCTCCGGAAGTGTGAATGAATTCTTAGAAAAGTGCAAATGCATTCCATTTATGGTTCCCTTTGCGACTGATTTGCAGAAGCAAACCATATTGGGTAACCCTTGCGACCCCCACTATAAATCACGGTGCTAAGATTAGTTTTGTATCTTGACTTTTTCACACTGATAATGGGTATATATACAGCTGATTTTTGAGTCCTTTTTCATCCCCAAATTCAAATCACCATCTTGATCTTATAATCAGATCTCTCCTGTAAATCTCTAAATTCTACTGTAAAATATCATTTTGTTATTCTCTCATTTTTTGAGAAATTAATTCTTTTACTTAGTTAAAAACGCTTTTTATTCCGCTTGCGAAAGTCCATAACCCAACAGGTTATGGGCCCAGCAATTTTTTAAGTCATAAAATTAATTTCCAAAACAAAACTAATTTGTTGTTGACAGTCATAATCCTTTTCTGCTTAGTACCTTTTCTTTTCACAACTGTTTTGCCTGCTCAAACTTCAATGGATCAACAGACAGTGAAGCTGCTGGCCTACACAGGAAAGGCACAGGACTTTCCAATCTGGAGCACAAGATTTGTGGCGATGATGCAGACGAAGGGACTCTACAAATCACTACTGGGGACAGAGGAGCAACCCAATGAGCCTGCGCCACTGGCCAATGGGGCAACCAATGATGAAAAGAAGAACCACAAGGTGCTGAAGGATGCATATGAGAAGGAAGTTGCAGACATCAAGGAGAAACGGAACAATGTGTGGTGCCATCTGGCACTGACTCTAGATGCAACAACACTCATGCTGATGAGACATGACTGTGTGGGAGATGACGGCATTGGAGATGGAGCAAAGGCTTGGAAGCTTTTGCAAGAGAGATTTCAGAGTGTGGAGACGCCGACAGTGGTGACTTTAGTTGCACAGCTTGCTCGACTGCAGCTCGAGGATTCTGAGGATTTGGACAGCTTCTTCATCAGAGGACAGGAGTTGCTCACAAGGCTACAAGAAGCAGGGGAAGCAGTCTCAGAGACCCTCTTCAACGCCTTGGTCCTCAATGGTCTGCCAATGAGGTATGAAAGTTTTATTATACAGGAAAGCTTCAACCCGGCAACGAACTTCACAGAGTTGAGGAAAAGGCTGCAGAACTTTCATGAGAGCACGGTGCAGAGACACAAGGGACAAAGTGGTTCAGTGGCACTGGCAGTGAAGCGTGACTTCAAGAAGGGACCCAAGAAAGGAAACTGCTTTGTGTGTGGGATCCCTGGACACTTTGCCAAGGACTGCAGGAGGAAGGAGACAGCACAATGCAGCAAGTGTGGTGAGAAGGGTCACCTAGACAGGGCATGCAAGAGACAAAGAGATGGAGGCAAACATGAGTCAGTGGTAATGGGTCCAACATTGGCTACACCAGACGAGGAATGCTGGGCAGCTCTTACCCTGTGGAAGACAGCAGGCATGCTAGTGGACAGTGGTTGTACAGATCACATAGTGACGAACATCGATGCGTTCCTGGACTTTGTGCCCATTCAATCAGTGGTCAGAAATCCCAACGGAGAGGCTTCCAGAGTGGTGGGCAGAGGCTGTGTGAGGATCAGCATACCCTCAAACAAAGGGGAATTCCAATGCGAACTCAAAAATGTTCTGTGTGTGCCGGACTATTCTTCAAACCTCCTATCAGTCTCAAGATGCACGGAGTGGGGACATAGCTTCACCTTCGAGAGAGGAAACAGCTGCATGAAACTCCAGAAGCGAACTCGGGTAAAACTAACACAAGAAAATAATTTGTTTTACTTACCCTGCAGCGTTCTAGAATTCAAGATGAGTTCCAACAGCGTGAAACTTGACAGTGCAAGGAAGTGGCACAGACAATTGGGTCATTTGAATCAAGCAGATGTGGTCAGGAATGCACCAGAGACAGTGGGGGAACTCGATGATGTATGCAATGTGTGTGCATTGGCCAAGATCACAAAGACTCCAGTACCAAGAGTGGCAGAGACCCAAGCAGAAGAGAAGCTGGAGAGGGTGTTCACAGACGTGATGGGACCTTTCAGAGTAGAGTCACTGTCAGGGTTCCGGTTCTGCATTGTGTTTGCAGACCAGTACACGAAGTTTGTGTTTGTGGACTTGCTTAAGGCAAAGAGTGAAGCACTGGCCAGCCTGAAGAAATTTGTTCTCAGTGTGGGGACGCCCAAGAAGCTGAGGCAAGACAATGCGAAGGAGTTTCTCTCAGAGCAGTTCGAGACGTACTGCTTAGATGCAGGCATTCTACAGGAGAAGACCATACCAGAGACGCCACAACAGAATGGGTTAGCTGAGAGGTGCAACAGGACACTGCTGGAGATGGCAAGATGTTTGCTCATTGACTCAGGACTTCCAAAGATGATGTGGGGAGCAGCAATTCTTCACGCAGCAAGGATCAGAAACTTGGTTGTGAGACGAGGAGAAGAAAAATGCCCAGCAGAGCTGATGAGAGGTATAAAACCTAAGCTTCCAATTAGTAAATTATCTATTTTTGGTTGCACAGTCTTCATGAGGAAGAGGGACAGAGAAGTCAACAAACTTGAACCCAAGGCACTGGAAGGAAAGTTTATGGGTTACACTGAAGGAGAAAACGGATACCTGGTGTACATACCCAACACACGCAAGGTGATGGCAGTTCGAGATGTGATCATCAAGGAGTCTGAAGTGGGCTCAATCCCTGACAACAAAGAAACGGCGGACCTACTAGATGATGGGTCGGAACTGGGAATCTGGCACCCAGATGATGGTCATCAAGACGATGACAACAGAGAACGACAGGACACATCTACTGCAATAAAGGAGGAGTGGCATGACGCAGGGAGAGTGAATACACAAGAAACAACACCGAGACAAGAGGCCTCGGATGTTGAAGAAACAGCACTAGATGAAGGATCTAATGCAACAAGAGGGAGTCACAGAGACTCAGAGTCACTAGAAGACAGTGACACAGAAGACTTCTCACAGTTAGAGACAGTTGGCTTCAATGAAGATGCACTGGAACACGCGGACAGAGCAGAGCCCAGACGAGGGACACGAGCAAGGAATGTTCCGCAATTTTTTGGAGAAGTCAGGACCCATCTTGCTGTGACTGAGGGCGACTATGTGGAACCCAAAACGGTCTACGAAGCCAAGCAAGGTGACGATTGGGACCAGTGGCACCGGGCAATGAAGGACGAGGTCAAGGCACTCCAAGACAACGAGACTTGGAACCTAGTGAGACCACCCACAGACAGGGACGTCATACCGGGCAAATGGGTTTACAAAGTGAAATTGGGACCCAGTGGTCAAGTGGACAAATACAAAGCGCGCTATGTGGCGAAAGGCTTCAAACAAGTGGAAGGACTGGACTACTTTGAGACTTTTGCGCCTACCTGTAAGCCAGAGACATTCAGGATTCTACTTCAGCTATCAGCGAAGCGGGGCCATGTGATGCACCAATTTGATGTCAAGACTGCTTTCCTGCACTCACCAATCGAGGAAGAAGTGTATCTGGAACAGCCACAGGAGTTTGTAAAACGCGGATCAGATGGGGAGAAGTTAGTATGTCGACTAAATAAATCAATTTATGGTTTGAAACAGGCTGCTAACAACTGGTACAAAGAGCTGGCAAACTTCCTACTGAGACAGGGGTTCACCAGAAGCAGGAACGATCACTGCTTGTTCGCAAGATCAGAAGCAGAGGATCACACCTTCATCTTGGTCTGGGTTGACGACATCATAGTAGCATCAAGAAGTATGACAGTGGTCTCTGATGTCAAGAAGGCACTAGAAGCAAGCTTTCACATGGAAGACAGAGGGAGACTACACTGGTTTCTGGGTCTAAGAATCAGACGAGAAGAGAGCAAAGTCACAGTCGACCAAGAACGCTATATAGAAACAATGCTTGAGCGGTTTCAAATGGATCAATGCAAACCCTCAAGAACTCCAGCTGATTTGAATTTGAAACTTCAGACAGCACAGAACGGAGACGAAGAAGTGGACCAGAGGATCTACAGAAGCTTGGTTGGATCACTTCTGTATCTGGCCAAACAGACGAGGCCAGACATCATGTTCACAGTCAACATTCTGTCCAGACACATGAATGCACCTACCAATCAACACTGGATGTGCGGAAAAAGACTTCTGCGATATCTTCAAGGTTCAAAAGGTTTAAAACTTACTTACACAAAAGAGGCTAGTTATGATTTAGTGGGGGAAAGTGATGCAGACTGGTCTGGAGACGTGAACGACAGAAAATCAACAACGGGCTATTAGTTCAAGCTCAACGGACGTGGCGCAGCACTCAGCTGGGGTGTCAAGAAGCAGGCCACAGTTGCTCTTTCTTCATCAGAAGCAGAATATCAGGGCATGGCAGCAGTAGTTCAGGAAACACTTTACCTGAAACAACTTCTAGAGGATTTTGGCATCCAACAGAAACGTCCAATCGCAATTGGAGAAGACAACCAAAGTTGTATCAGACTCTGCCAAAACCCAGTCATGCACAAAAGGAGCAAGCACATCGAAACAAAGTTTCACTTCATCCGGGACAAAACGGAGGATGGGACTATTTCAATTCATTACGTTCCTACAGACAAAATGGCAGCGGACATCTTCACAAAGTCCTTACCCGTTTCGAAAGTGGAAACATTCAGAGCAGTTTTGATGGGAACAGACTCTACGCAATCAGCTCAAGTCTGAGTGGGGGTGTTAAAATTTCGATCAAACTATAGTCTTAAACTTAGTGAGAATTAGAAAGAAAGTTTGACTTACCAGATTAGAAAGACAAGCAATTTGATTTTGATCAAAGAAATTATATAAATGAATCGTCAAGAAATGGTGCTGAGAATCAATATTCGGTTCAAATTGGTGAATCTAGATAACTATTATTAGAGTTAGATTAATTGATGTAAAATCTTCCCAGCACGTATTAAATGATGATGATATCTCCGGAAGTGTGAATGAATTCTTAGAAAAGTGCAAATGCATTCCATTTATGGTTCCCTTTGCGACTGATTTGCAGAAGCAAACCATATTGGGTAACCCTTGCGACCCCCACTATAAATCACGGTGCTAAGATTAGTTTTGTATCTTGACTTTTTCACACTGATAATGGGTATATATACAGCTGATTTTTTTTAGTCCTTTTTCATCCCCAAATTCAAATCACCATCTTGATCTTATAATCAGATCTCTCCTGTAAATCTCTAAATTCTACTGTAAAATATCATTTTGTTATTCTCTCATTTTTTGAGAAATTAATTCCTTTACTTAGTTAAAAACGCTTTTTATTCCGCTTGCGAAAGTCCATAACCCAACACTAAATATACCATAATGGCTGTGATTTCTTGGGGGCTATAATGGGAAAGACTCTTTTTTCTATTAAAGTATACTTTTTACAAGTAGATCGTCTTGTCAAGCTAAAGTCTAGTTTATCTTGTGCTGTATTTACAACAAGTTCTTCTATATTAAGCACCTCATCAAGAACAAGATCTATTTAATTTACTCTTTAGTTTTTTTTAAATTAAACCAAAGTCCAGTTTATTTTTGTGAATTTGGGCAGTTGTTCGTTCAGTCCTGGTTCCTCGAGACCCTTGTGGTAGCTTGGAAGGATGACCTCATCTTTGTCTCGGGTGAGAACTGCTCCAAATGCCCCGAATGTTCCGTACGTCATAATGACAACATCTGCCAGAGAGATTATTGCCAAGTCAACACCTGTAATTTATTGTTTGGAATCAAAAACGATGACAAAATTTATTTTGGGAGTTAATCTATGATAAGTTTCTATGGTGAGTTTGCATATGCCGGTGCTATCTTACGTGAAAGAGATACAGGCAATTTGTGCCAGTGATTGACTTCGTTTTATTGCATTCAGGAAAAATGCGCAGAAATCTGCTAAAAAACAAAGATCCTTGTGTAATTATTCACTGAGAAGAAAGAACGTACTAAAATCCTTGTGTAGTTAAGTGCTGAAATTTTGTCATTTTTAAATGTTAAATGTCGAATGTCAAATGTTAAATACAGTATGATACCAAAAAATTACGTACACGTAGATAATTTTTAAAAAGCGCCACAAACATCAAATAAAACAATACATTGAGTTCAAATCAAGTCCCTAGTAACAAATCATTACGTTTTTAGCTATATAAATATCTACTAGACGGTTCACACAAATTGATAACAACATGTGAGTCGAACTTTCAACGGTTTTTCTGACAAAGTTTCCCAAAGACTGTCTGTTTTCCTAACTCTTTCTTTGAATTTTAACATAAACGTTCAACTGGAATCAGATGGGGACTATTTGATGGACATTCCAATACTTGCCGCTCCTTCTCTTTGAAGACACTGAATTGGCACAAAATCGTGATCTTCTTGAATATGGCACAAAAACGTGATCTTTGTGATTTAGGCACAAAAACGTCGTCTTCTTGAATATTAAGGTCTTGGAACTAAAATTTTTATCGTAATTTTAAAAAATTTTCGAGTAAGCCTCAACTTTTGTCTTGTTTGAACATCTAACATATAGCTTTCGCCCATCAGTTTGTATTGTACCCTAATACGTCAGCGATTGCTTTGTTTTTTTTTTTCAAATTAGACATCGCAACAGCTTATCAAAAAGTAAGAACACAAAGCAGCCTAACGATGTTTTCTGTGAAAACAGAGAAAACGAGAAAAAAAACTCATTTAAATTTTTAAAATTTCACGCCTTTATTTACGTTTTAGAGCAGATAAATTGCTCTAATCAAAAATAACGATATAGGAGCACAAATTTTTCGTGCTATACGTAGCTCTTTGGTACCATAGTGTATGGTAAAACTTTTTAATTTGAAATCTATGATTGCATTCAATTCTTTCTACTTTTTTCAACATAATAGATTGGCAGCATTATTGGGGTATGAATGGTTCTCTAACTGCTTTGAATTCAAGCAAGGAAAGCATTGAAAAGAAACCGCCAAACACTCATAATAAATTGAATTGGCTATTGAAGAGAGTTTTAAAAAAAAGTCACCAGAAAATTTTTAAAAAGTGATAATCAATCGAAAATGGCAAAGAAAAGCGCCCTTAGATTTTTCAAGCGTAAATTTTGAAGTTTTAGCTGTCTTTTCATCTTTGCTTATTAGCTTAAATAACTCCTAAGCAACAGATGTAAGGATTTACGTATGACTTGAAACTGATAATGGAAATAATTTCATTATCAACGGATTCAAAAATTATATATAAATTATTCATAAATTCACGAAAAATCTTGAGTTGCAGGTCACATGACATGACAAAATTTGTGTCAAAAAAGGGCGTAAAATGTTAAAAATCAATTGTTCTATGCTTCATCAGCTTTTCCTCTGCTAGGTTGTCCAATCAACGGAAGTTTTTTGTGAGGTTTCAAGAATTTTTGACTGTTTCCTCAATTGTGGAATGATCTTAATATGAAAGATTTTTTTAGATAAATTTTTAAATTTATTTTAACCCAAACAATCTGGGTTAAACTGTTCCAAATAAAAAGATGTTCAGCAACCCGACTATTTGAAAACCAAAGTTTCATGGTGTGGCTAACTGTCTCAGGTGGAGTAATGGTTGATGTGAAGTTGCATTTTTGAAAGAGAATAGGAATTAGTTTTGTCTCAATAATCTTTATTTTGCAATACCTCCGCTGCCGTAACAAAACTCTAGCCGTCATTTGTGAGAGATAAAATTGAACATTTTTTCAGAGAAAGAAATAGTTTTATGAGATGGCGATTATTGCGCCCCTTTATTTTGTTTTTGTGTTCATCAGACAAACATTTGATTCCTTTAATCTACTTGGCGGCCCTACCGACGTTTTTAGCAAATGTTTTTGACGCCTCTAGGCTAGTTTAATTGCTTCCCAAAAATTTTTTGTTGGCATATAAAACATTTTATTGAGCATCATAACAAGAAAAAAATGGGATTCGATTTTGAAAAAAGAAACCATTTATTTTGTAACAAATCAACACCTGACTTTATTATTTTTAATAAAAAACAATCACATTCATTCCAGTTTTCTATCTTTGCCTCATTCAATCCATTTCGGCGTCATGAGTAATGGTTTAAGTTTTTAAGTTTTTCTCTTACGAACTGGTGGCTATTTTTCGTTTAAGAGTGGAGACATTGCTGTTTGCATTGATTATAAATTTTTTCGAAGCCATTGTTTTAGATTTATTGCAAAAAATTTTTTTCTGTAAATTCTTTTGTCAGATGTTGAGTTTCGAATAAAATTGGATAAGATAACCATCTCTAATGTTGGAAAAAAATTGGCAGGATTTTCAAAAGCCGATGTTTTAGATAGAATTGCCATATTTTTGTAATGTTTTTGTTGGATGTTGAGTATGAAGAAAATTAGCTTAGATAAAAAAAATCTCTAATGATGGAAAAATTGAGAATATTGGTTTTTATCTTCCAAAAAACCAATCAGCTGATACATTTTGACAATTCAAGGATACCACTAGCTCATATGTGTTCTATCACTGTTGTTGAATCCTTGAACTGAACGGGACATTGTCGTTTCAATGGTCGTTTTGAGATGTAGATTATTCTCAAATCTGCCCTCTGGTTTATCAATATAGTACTCATTGTTCTTGTGTGTTTTCCACTAACACGTTTTTCCTTTACCCCATGATAAAAATGGTTATCTGACAGGTCGCAAAAATTCCTGTACGAAGAACAGTGGATGTCAATATCACTTGTTTGCATGTATGAAGAACAATGACACATACTTATACAGTGATGATGATTCATTTTTTACCGCGTAAAAGATGAGACTCACCTTTTAAGCACTTGAGAACCGGCTGTCATTGGCTCTGAGATCCCGTCAATATTTCGTGTAGTTTTTATCACACCCGACAATCCCCCCCAAACAACCCCCAGCTGCGTTTCTGAGTTTTAAAAGATCAGTATAATTTTGCACGATCGAGACGCTTTGGAATGGTTGCTTTCTAGCATGGAATACAGAGCAGATCCAGGAAACTATAACTACATGGAATGTGCAACTTACCAAGAGCTTCTTTGTCGTTTGGCTCCAACGTCTGTCGCTTTTTGGATACCTGTACAACCCGGAACTGACTGAAGAACTTAGTGTGTCCTTTCAAGTAGTTACCGATGTCTTTGTCAGTGTTTCCCAGCACGAAAAAGACCGCATTCTAAAAAGCATAATTTTTTCATTACAAAAACCTGATCGTTCACATTATCCCTTAATAGCCCGCCCCGTTATGGTATGCTTAACTGATTGGGGGGCATATATTGCATGACCAAGGTAGAATCACCCAATGCTGAGTGGGACCTTGGTAATTGAGCACGCGCTCGCTTATAAAAGAATTTCCATCTAGACACGTAACTTACAAATTGTTGTAAAACTTAAGACTGCGGTGAGAAATAGCCATTGCTTCTTAAAAATAAAAACAAAAGATTAGAAAAAACTGAACTGTTGTTTCTACTCTTTTCTGAATAACTGTGCGAAAAATTGATCGCAAAATATATCAGCGGTTATTAAAAAGTTTAAAAAGGTTGTACCATTTTTTATTTTGGAGGAAACCTCACTGCACAATAAATGGCACCGAATTGTTTCACGTGAAACTTGTCAAAGAAAAAGAACAGCATTGTAGAATCACAGATTTTTGTCATTTAAATAAGGTGATTTATAGAGACAGTATACATTATGGCCCAAAATTGTTGTCCAAGCGCATAAAGCCAATCTGTCGACCGCAGCACTAACTTGTCCGGCGCATAATAATTATTATTGTTTATTTGCCTTATCAACAACCCGGAAACCTCTCGCGATAAATAATGTCAATATAAAATATTTCTCATAAAATTCAGCCACTTTTCGTGCAACTTTTTAAACAGAAAATTGTGAAAGAAAAAGGAGAAAAAGTTGGAATGTATGAAACATCACGCACTTTGTATCGTGAAGCTGCGTATTTAAATGCCTCTTGAAGGTAGTTTGTTTCATTTGCAATACTGGGACCGAAATTACGAAACTTCAGGAATTCGTCATAGTTTCCACCTCTGATGTGAACAACGACACATGTGCACTTTGACTCTTTCAGTGGAACCTTTCTTAGGACTTCTTCCTGTCTTTCTGCAATCGTAGGGCAATGGTTCTCAACTCGAAGCAAGTTGAAAGCGGCGGTTGCTTTTGCGAAGGTTGAAATTTTGAAGTAAATTTGATTACGAAAGTCGTTAAGGTAGCCTAAAATGATATTGAAACTCGCACATGCTAGTTTTAAAAAGCAACATCACTGCAGTTTCAGGTTTTACGATCCCGGATTTTGCATTTCCACTGCCAGATTTGAGGTGCCTTTTTCAAGCAAATTTGTATAAATTCAGTGAAGCCACTTTCCTACAAGTTACCTATATGTTGCGCAGAATAGACCCCCCTCCAAATGCCAGGACAAAATACCCAATGCCAAAATACCCAATATGACAAAATACCCAAAATATAACAAATATTTTATCCTAATGCTGAAAATATTAGAACGGTTATTCAGCATAATATTTAGTTAGTGCATTTGGCCATGCCTCAGCGGCCCGTGGAACTTGATATGAAACTATCACAACCGAAAACGCGAGTAAACCATGAGCTTAATTAAGAGAAAACATGCTTCTAATACCGAGTGCTAATTTGCAATCAGATTATTTAACGAAAATTTCAAATGGAATAAATTGGGTATAATGGCACATTGGGTTTTTTGGCATTGCGTGTTTTGTCATACTTCATGCATCATATAACCTATACCCCCCAACCATGCTAATTAAGCCATGATGGAGGCCATAGTTTTTGTTTGGGGGGAGGAGACTGTTAAAGGAGATTGAAAAATTAATGTTTATGTACACTGCAAAATCTAACATCAATTTTTGAAAACCAAAACAGTAGGAATATTCAAGACAAAATGCCGTTTCGTTGTTTCGTTGGCACAGTATATTAAAAATATTTAAAAAATATCAATAGTTTTGTTAATTAAAAGAATTCTCGCCACACCGTTTTTTGTCACTCCCTTTTCCCACTCTCTCTGTCCAGCGACTAACTTGTCTTATTTATAAAACTTGTCGTTTGTTAGCTTTTATTAACATTGAAGAAATTGTGCGTCGATTTCTACTTGATCTTTTTCTACAGCAATCGTGTTATCTTTTCTATGTATACTTATTTTTTTATAAATAAATGACAAGAACGAACAACAAATTCTATTCTTCAATTTTTATTTCAGATAAATTGTCGAATTTTTAACGTAATCAGAAAGTAGTTAATAAAATCGTCTCAAAAACTCTGAAATCAAATGTGTATTAGTTGCTGTCTTTTCGTTGTACAAAAGTATCATTCGGTTAGTACGTTTTTGTAAAACATGAAAGTTTTGAAAATTCCTTCGGATTCTATAAAATTTCTCAAAAGATTAGAATTTAAAATTTCTTATCCACATGTCTGGCCATATCATTGCTTGAAAAATTTTGGCAAAAAAACTTAAATTGACTTTTGCTGCAAACGTAGATTGTACATGTAGATTATATAAGTAGGTTGTATATGCTTGTACATCTTTTACTGCTGCGGCGAGATATCTGCCATTATTATCATTGGAATGCAGCCTGTTTGTAACAGTAAAGATTATAAATAATAGTAATTGTGGTTCCTGTGTTATCGCCGTGAACAGCATTAGGCCTACAGTAGCCTGTTCTCAGCTGTCCTATTTCTTATTATTCCCTACATTTCAGACCGTTCTTTTTATGAGCAGCATTGTTCTTCTTTTTGGTGACTATGACCACTTTTTTGCGTCTGAAATGTTCACATGGTACCATCATTGCAGCCAACATTGGTCAGGCCATGCAGACCTGAAGCTATGGTTAAGTAGGAGACCATTTTTACACCGACAGCTTCACGGAGGCAGGGGATTGATTTCTCAATCACTGGCGTGTGCATCACACACCCTAGCGCTCGGTTATCACGCCACTAATCATCGCACACTTTTAACAAACTCATTGATGGTTTTAGTTTTGACCTGAGTTGTGCTCATCATGCAAAGTTCTTAGCATTCATACTAGGTCATATAAGATTTGTATGAACTCTTGGTAGTCATACAAGGGACAAATATGATTTCCTAGAAATCATACAGGGATCAAAGAAAAAAAATTGGCAGACTAAAAACTGTATAATTTTCTATTGAATTTAAAAAAATTTATTGGAAATCATACAAGGTCATATATGACATATTAAGCATTGACTGGTGCCACAAATTTGCGTATAATGTAGTCAGAAGACCTATTAAATTTTTGTATTGCATTTTCAATTCACATTTGGTTCTTTATGTGCGGTAAAAGAATAACTTTGGAATTTGAACACATTCACAAAACAAAGTTGATGTTATATGCAATTTTTTTAATGTTTCATATATATGCGCATTTATAGGTATTAACAGGCTCCAGACAACATCAAAACTTTAATTATCTATTTGTACTTAATGTTTTATTTTGGTGCCCAATTTGCAAATGATATTGAACGTTAGGGTCCTTTGGCAGATCAAAAATTGATGCCTGGGAATCACAAAGCTTATGCCTTACCGAATAAAATTTAAAAAGAAAACATAAATGGCAAAAAATGAAAAACAGACGTATGATTCTTGGTAATCATACAAAGATCATGTATTATTTTTTAGTAGTCACAGAAGGTTAACTAGGAAATACGTTATGTTTTGTGTGACATCATATATGAACCTTAAATGACTACTAAGAAGTGATGACCCGGGAAGGTGATGCAAGCATCAATGACATCGGATCTTTTTTTATGGTTCTGTAACCATAGCTCAAATCAACCAGTCATCATTTTTTTTTCAATTTACGGAAATCAAAATTTATAAGAAGAGGAAAGAAAGATATCAAAGATATGCTTACCATCAAAAAGCCACGGTATAAATTGAGGCCATCGAGGCAGATGAACAATTTTCCCTCTGAGGTCTGAGGGAACTTCTCCTATAGATTTCAGACCTTTTCCCCACAATTTATCCGTGTCTGTGCGCACTATTGTCTTGCCCCGCAAAGTTAAACTGCAACCTAAAAACACCAAAAAATATGATTTATGGCAAAACTTTTTCGAGGGCATGGCTGATCATAGAAAATTTTGTAAGGGAGTGAAAAAATAGAGAGTATATGACAAATTTCAACTCACAAGCCTGGGATGAATAATGTTGACAATCATACAAAGATCGTATATAGGTCCGTATATAACACTTCTTAGTAAGATCTTGCAATGTTTAGTAAGAATCATATATGATTTCTTTATGATTACTAAGAACAGCATATGATCATTTTATGACTAGTAACAATTGAATGACAATAAGATTTCAATTTTGAGCTGGTCAAATATAATGGAAAGATCATTTTTTGAAACTTTTTTAAGAAAGCTCTCTTTGCCCCCCCCATTTTTGAGACCTTCCAGGCTTTTTTGGTTTCTTTCGCATATGTTTTTTATTCTAATTTTGCAAAATATGACCTAATACGACACTAGAATTAATATCGCAAGATCTTGTTGGAAAATCTTTTAAGATGTCCGAAATCGACTCGGATGCTTACCTGTCATTCTTACAATGCAGAACGAGGTCCCATCTGCGCGACAAATTTGATCAACGTCAAATGCATTTTTAAGAACAGATTTCTGTCTCTGATCCAGCACCAATTTCAACCCAAAATGTCTGTAAATAGCCAGCTCAATAGCCAGAACTCCCAACTGGTTGCCAATAGCTGCCGGACAGTCCGAGAACGAATATCCCTTTTGATTCACATAGTTTTGGAATCGCGTGCAGTTTAAGTTTGAATGCGATGATTTCATATCTGTGAAGCCATTTTGCAGCACTTTTGAGGCATCTTGTAGCTGAGCTTGATCGACAAGGCTATTGTTTTGCTTAGTCCGAAAATAATTATGAGTGGACATTTTTCTTATAACAATAAGAAATTTTACGAAACTCGCTGAAATATTCCGGCGAATGATCTCAACAGCCAACCAAATGAAAATTGGCACATCTTGCCAATTATGACAAGCCATATCTTGACCTTCTTCACTCAACTTGTGATTACTTAACAAGATCTTGTTAAGCTAATTTTTTTCTTACAAAAATCTTGACATGTCTTGATAATTTTTTCTTAATAAAGTTTCCTGGTAAAAATTTATTGGACATTTGCATATATCGTGACAAATTCTTGCTAAGAATTGTGTCAAAATCTTAATTCGATAGTTTTCAGTTTAACTTCAAATGGTAAGCACACTCCATTATTGAAATAAGCTACGCGAAAGAGTCGTGAAATTTCAAAAATAAATTCATTGACAGCAACGCCAAAATTCGGCTACGTCCATCTCCCATTTGGCTTCCCGTTAGCAATCAGCCAAATAAGAAGTTCATGTACAACCATTAACAATCAAGTTCATTACAACAGCAGTTTCCAGAGTTTGTGAGTTTGAATTTGAATTTGTGACCTTGGCTCTAAACTGTACAATGTTACTGGGGTACGACGCCATTTTAAACACCGTGGAGGGTTTTTACTGGCTATTCCTGATTTCTATTACTTGTCGTTGAGTACTTCTGGCTAGCCGCGTTTGCAGTTGTCATTGGACATTGTTGGGCAGGAAGGTAAGTTTTGTCTGAGAGCGGGAAGAGAGAAAGAATAAGTAAGTAAAAGAGAGAGAGAAAAAAGAGATTTAATTAAGCTAGAACTGGACAAAGAAGGGCTGAGCATCAATCAGCTATTCTAAACAATCAGCAGGTCTAATGTGCTTTTGCAGTTGTTCTTTGAACATTGCCTTTTCTTTTCTATGAGGCGTAAAATTGCTTCAATTTTGTTATTTTGTGCGCGCTTGATGTAGTCTTTTGCCAGTCGTATCTGAATGTTTCTTATAGTAGGTGAGTTAGATTCTTCATGTAGCTTTTGCACGCTATACCATCGAGGTTTCCTTAAGCAGATTCTTAGTGCTCTGTTTTCCGCTTTTTGCATGATAGAGATAACCACTTGCGATTGGTTGAGCTAGCAAGCGTTTGCATATAGACATAAATGCCGGATCCAGGACTTGTACAGCAGACGTAAACTTTCCTGCTCAACATTGAGGTTGCTTAGACGCCACAGCTGGAAGATTCGCTTGTTTGCTCTGGTTGTTATGTCTTTACAATGCTCATTCCTGTTTAGGTGTGGCGTCATGGTTATTCCTAGGAACTTGATGGTTTTCGCTTCTTCAATTTGGTTTCCATTGATGTATAGGCTGAGACTTGTTTGTCTTTTCGAAGGATTTCTGAATAGCTTGTACTTTGTTTTGGCGGGATTTGTTTTGATTTTCAGCCTATCACACCACTTTATAAGTATATTGAGTGAACCTTGGAGTTTGCTTTTTATTAACTGTCTGGACTTTGACCTGTAAAATATGGCTTCCCGTTAGCGATTACTAAATAATTTTGTTCAAGAAAGCGAAAATCAATTTTGTGTACCCTGTGGTAAACCAAAAACTAAACTCCATAATTGCCAATTTGATACAGCAGCTCAGTAATTCGTTGTTGAGAAACAATTTTAAATCGTACTTGTCGGTGGACAATAATTTTTGCATAATCTATGCATTTACAAAGCGCATAAATTATATTTTTTTCGAGTAAGTATATTTTTCTTATGATAGCATAGGCGGGATAGATTTCGGTTAAAAACCCGGAGATAGCTTTCAAAATTCAATTTTGATTTTCATTCCCAAAAAAATCTTATGTAATCTTAACGCTTGAGAAATGAAATTTTGCTTCAAAATAAGCAAAAAAATTCCTAAGACTATAAACGAAATATGGATGGGTGGGTTGATTGTCCAAAAGAAGTTATTTTTAGAGGGTGAAATATATTAATGTGCAATTTAGCGTAAATTTACTTTGCAAAAAATCACTTATGTGTATTAATTGAAAAGTACTGAAATTAGCGCCCATTGACAATTTAGCAACATAAGTTTTTTGTACAGTGGAGTATATGGGAACAAAAATTGCATTTTCGGGTTGATCAGAAATAGTTGTCTCGTACAGCAATCCAATTTTCAGTGAGGACGGGGATTTGTTTGGCACCAAAATTTCCAAAGTTCTTATAATAAACTGTTTCATCCTTTAAGAAAGCTGTTTTTTCTGAACTGAAATTATTGTTCACTTTCAGAATTCTCGAGGGTATAAACTACTTTATAAGGCTGTGGAAAATGATTTAAATTAGTTCAACAACGAGACGTCAAAATTAAGTTCATTTTTAAACACTTTATTGGCGCAAATTAATGAATTCTCGGTTCACAGCGGACCGTTGTTATTTTTATCAGTTCAATTCGAATCAATAATTGAATCATTTTCGCTACTTTCAGCAAAATTTTTTGCATTTCTCCCGTTATCGCTTCCAAGTGTTTGCCGCCAATGATTTACGATCCATACGAAAAGACATAAAAACTGGAACTAATCAAAAACAATGTTCCCGCTCATTGTGTGACAAGTTTTTCCAATTTGGGTGTTTTCTTTTTTTCTTTTTTTTTGATGTTTTCGGTTTTTGACTTACTTTTTGACAGATTGTGAAGCAAATGATTTTAGATTTAGTTGTTTCATTGATTATCTGTTAATTTATCTGTGTTAAATCGCTTTATAAGCCTGTTTTTTTTTCGGAATGATAATAATGACCATTGTGTTATTCATTTTGCGGCACTTTTACGACGCTTTGACTAAAAATAAATAGTTTTTAAAATGATTTTATGGGCACTTAGCATAAAAAACAACGCATCAGCTATGTCAATCAATCAATTTTCTTAGAACTGGTAGCACACCAACTAACGTTTCCCTTTTCCCTACACTAAAACGATTACTTAATCTATTCCTTCCATCTGGGTAAAATTTATGCTTCAAAATTACTTTTGTTAAAATTGGCAAAAATTTCAAGATAAAAAGGTTCTTCGCCAAAAAATTAATATTAAATCTTGGAGAACGCTGGCTAGCTATGATTCGAAGGTTCACTATCATATCACAATTTTTAAACCATTTGTCCACAACTTATTAATTAAATGGTGCAAAATATATTCTGTGCTTTCCGGTAGAGCTCGTTCCCGCTTTGTCGATCAAACCTAAGAGTCTTGTCTCGTTGAAGCTGTTTCTGACGCCTGAGTTACAAAATGAATTGTTAACTTGTCGATTTGTGAATAGAGTAAAGATTAACATGCATAATGAAACTAATAAAAGGATCGTTCGAATTTCTAAGAATCCAGTTGAAAATCTAACAAACTATCCCGCTAAAACACAACCACTCATTTTGAGTTTACTTTTACAGATTATTTATAATAAATAACTCTCATACAAGAGAACTTGTAAAATTATTTTAAAATCGTTTTTGTTTTCGGGCGAGCTTAAAACGGAATAATATATCTTATTTTAAAACAATACAAATTATTAAAATAATATAAACTTTTAATTAAAACAATATAACTTATAATTTATTTTATTTTAAGTAGACTAGTTTAATATTCACTCAGGAATTTCTTGTTGTTTCAATTTTAGATAATGAAATACTGATAATTTAATGTGATGTTAATTTCAGATAATCATAACAACAGATAATCAGTTATGATAATTACAAATGATTTAGGGAAACTGATTGATTTTGCCCGACTCCACCAAATATTTTTTAATTCAGATAATTCTGTAACTATATAAGTGCCTTAATAAATGATTTCAACATTATTTGTACAATCATTTTGAGAAGAAATAGCTTGTGAAATCTTTTAACTAAAGAAGAACTATCTTTCGTCACCAAACATTACTTCTATCAACTGATAAACAAAAAATAGCTTATTCAATTTTCGAAGTCTAGATCAAAATGAAACACAGCTGTAACATGCTGTGAATTGGAACAAAAAGTTGACGTAGTTTAAGGACCTCCCTAATTACATGTGGCGTCTCATTAATTTTTATTTCATACCAACATAACTCGTACAAAATATTGCTCCGCAGATTAAGATCCAACTTATGAGACATAGTTTTAGACATAATTTTTATAGACATAGTTTTGGTAGGCTTCTACTTAATAAGAGGATCACATGATTCCTTATGGGTGGTAAAGAATGTTCTCATATTTGCACTTGACAGCATGAAATGTATCATATCAATATATCTGAAATGACATTGCAGAAATTTCTGAAAAATTTGTGCTATAGCAAGCTGTGGAAACGGCTTTAATTGTTTTTAAAACTCAAATTGAAAAGAACGGAAATTTTTTAATTTTCAGAGAAAAACTGAGTAAAAAAATCTGAGTAATATAACTGACGAGCCTGTAATATGTCAAGTTTTGTAACTCAATTTTTTTTTAAAGAAGAACAGATTTCAGATAGGAAATTTTTACCAACTTAAACCAGTTTAGATCTGAAGTCTTTTCTGTTGTTGTTAGTTTTGATTTTGTTTCTTCATTTAATCGCGTCTTTGTTTTTAAGGACTGTGAATCTGAAACATATTTATCCGCTATTGTCCACAAAAACATATGAGTTGCTGATTGGGAGAAACCTTTTTTTTTATCTAAGAGGATTTTCTCTAGAGTGAAAATAACTAGAGATTGTATAGGTTCATTTTATTCAGTTTACGTAATAACGTTTGCGGTAATGCGTTGTGTTCAATTAAATTTTGTTTTTGTCAATAATATATTCCCAGTGAAACGAAACTTGATAGCCATGATAAGAAACATGATAAAACATGGACAATCTTGCAAAGATCTTGCCATGTTACATGGCAAGAAAACATCAAGATATGTAAGAACTTGTATGATCTTTGCATGGCTATCAAGAAACAAGATCTTGTCAAGATTTCCAAGAAACACTAACCATGACATGGCAAGATATACTAAGTTGTAAAAATTAAAAAGCATCTTAAAACAAGATTTCGCACGAATTCATATGATTAAGCACGATTTATCAAAATTTTTCAAGAATTATCAAGAATTGTCGGAAAATTCAGCTCCCTTTAACCTGTTGTAATTCAGAGTGCTTTGAACTAAATTTCTTGACATAGAACAAATAAAGTTTGGTAGTCGAGTTGTTGGGCAAATGACTGATGAATTTTCATTTAATCTAACAGCTTAACTCAAGCTACTTAAACTTCAGCAATTGAGTCTCAGCCATTGTTTTGTGAGGTGACAGCTTTTGGCGACAACAAAATGGTCTTTTTAAAACTTAATGTCAAAAAAAGAGGAAAATCATTGCTCTGTGGTCACAGTTTCCTATATTACGCTCCAATCAATCTTTCTGCGAAAACTAGTTTTAAGCCAAGCAATTTTAGTGTTATATTTAAGGGGATAACACTAAAACATATCCCAAGCGGCAACATTCACACTATTTCTAGATTATGATGAAGTTTGGACAGAAATTAGAATCAAACTGACTGCAGATTTCAACATTTTTCATAATTTTTTGCTTGCCAAACTTCAAAAGAAGCAAATGAGGGTATTGAATGTTTTATAAGTGCTCTTCACGTGACGCGGGATCTTTATTCAACGCACAATGGAATAAACTTTTTTCTGAATGATCGAAATTACCCCAAAAACAAGTTTATGCAGAAAAACTGATTTTTCTCTGGATTCCCAGTTCATTTTTCCACCACCTCATTCCAGGTTGCTTAGAAACAAAATTTTCTGTGTCAAGAATTATCAAGATATTATCAAGTTACGCCAAGAAAAGTTCTTGACATGTCTTGATAAGATCTTGTCAAGATCTTATCAAGGTGTTCCAAGAAATGTGTGTCTATCAAGATCTTGGCAAGATGTTTCAAGTTTTGCACGAGTTAACAAGATCTTGCATGTCATGGCAAGGTGTATCAAGTTTCCTTTCACTATGTTAAAATTGACATTGGATCCGACAACTTGTGATTTTTACAAACAACCTTCCAATTTTTACCTGGGTTTCCATTTGAATGAAAACCGACAGCAAGAAGGGGCGGGAGTGAAGGGGTGTGAATCTATTACAAAAGCTTATGAGTTTCGTGCAAAAGATGATCAAAATTGTAAGAATTACAGTTTGAAGGTCACATCTATTAGACCATGTAAATTAAATAATTAAATTTTAAGACATTTGCAAGTTTGTTCTGGTCTATTTTTCTCACTTGCTCTTTTTGATGCACTGTATCTATTGAATTCTAAATTTTGATATCGCATAGTTGTCTGTTTGCATCAACAACTTTAAACCTTTATTGTTCCGACCCTCTTGAGGGGGGAGGAACTATATACTCAAATGGTTTTTTTTTGTTCCGTGAATTTTCGCCGCTCGATATATTCATCGTAGAGAGTTGAGACTGGTATCATTAGAAAGCTCGTCCAGCGTAGAATATGGAATTAAAAAGATTTTTTAATTTTCGTTTTCTACAGGGAGTTATCGAGGTTTAAACTTCTGAGAAAAGAAGAGTGAATTCACGTTGTTTTTATTCACATTGTCCGGAATTTTTGCCTAAATTTTCGTCAATTTTGCTAAATTTTGTTATAATTTTTAAGAATAGTGTCATTGATTTTATTTTTGAAGACGAACAAGCATTGTTGATTGTTTTGATTTGATTTTTTTGTTCAAAAAATCTGGATAAACATTTCAAAATTTAGACTTTTTCATCAAAAACAGCACGAAATAAGCTACTTTAGTCCACTTTGATTAAATTTGCCGACAGTACACCCCCAAACAACACTCATACAATCTTTGTAGACTCAAAGGGGGGGCTATTTTGACTTCAGAGTCCGCTGAGAGTGCACTGTAGTTAAAACTTTACCTTTTTTGCTAACTTTACTCGTTGATTATCAAAAATGCAGAATTTATTTTGAGTTTTCAACTAACAAATTATCTATATATACAACATTCGAATAATCAATTGTTCCTAACGGACAACAAGTATTACCGGGGTAGTTTTGGGCCATTCTTGGACTGTTACAATCCAAAAAAAAATGGGTTGTAATTAGTCAGTCTTTTTTTTTAAAAAAAAGACCTTTTTTATAATAAAGAACAGAACATATCGAATCAAAGCTCAGGAGTGATAGGTCCAACCAATTCGATTGCTAAGCAGCTCCAAGCTAATGCTTTTAGTTTTTTAATTGAAAGTTTATGGTCGTTTCTTTTTTTAAAAATAATTGACTTTTCAATAAATAATGGCTTAATTAACTTTTCCTCTATTTTTTTTTTAATTTGTTCAACTTCCAGCTTAGTGTCAGCAAAGAAAGACTGCTTTTTCTTTCTACTGATTTAACATTTATTCTCGGTTGCAGTTGTAAGCTTGAAGTTATTGTTTTCTGGCTTTGATACTACAAGATTTCAGATTTTTGTTTGTTTTGATATTTGCCAGTTTTTCACGTTTTCTAATTTTGTCACATTATCACATTATTTACAGTTCTCATGTCACCTTATTAGCTTTCAAAATAAAACACAATTGAACATATAAAATCTTGAAAGATATACATCATCGTTTTAGCGGCCTCGACTTCTCTTTCTCGAAGAAATCAATTGAATTTTTTAATTTTGTCTCTAACTCTCAATTATTCTTTGTCGTTTCGGTCGTATGAAATTTCCTGTATAGTGATAGCTTTCATTGGCTTTTCATGGAAGAATAGAAGAACCGATATTGTGATATTAGTAGATAGCTGATGGCTTTCATGACTTTGAAAACAATCGTTTTCCAAAATTTAAAAATAAACTTTTTAACTTCGCAATTTTGTTCTTTTTATGTTTCTTTTTTTTTACCTAATCTCGTTAGTTAATTACAGGTCAAATATGACATTACGGGTGTCAAGAGAATAAAAGGAATTGGTGTCCCAAAATCTTTCTTTTAAAGAGTTTGTTATGACCTTACTGGCTTCGACACCGGTTTCTCACAAAAAAAAAGTAAATTAATTTGAATTTGTCATATTTGACGTTCTTTTTGTAGATGCAAGAAATATTCTGGATAAATACAGGTCTCGAGGGCTTCCTTTTCCTGAATAAACGACCCTATTTAAATAGCTCTTTTTGTAATTAATGCCTTTCATGACATTGAATGTAGTTTTGTTTCGAAAAAAATTAAAAGTATTACATACTTTAGCACTTCGCTTTTTTGTCTTCTTGTTACCTAGTCTAACTAAAGAATGGCCACGTACTACGTTATAGTTGTTTGAAAAAGGCGCAATCAAATATATTTTGAGTGCCAAAGTTTGGCTTGACGGTTTTGACAGCGTTTTCTGGCAAGTTTCAATTGAAATTTTGTTTATTCTTTGTTGTTCTTTTTAGCCGCTTTAAAAAATGAATAAGGACAGGTCCTAATGCTCTTCTATAGAAGCAGTGGTAATCGTAAATTTGTGGTAATATTAATTGATTCCTAATGGTATTTATTAGTTTGAAGTTAACTGTTTCAAAAAAATAAGTTAATTTTATTACTTTACTGTTTTTGTTCTTTTTTGTATAATTGTTACCAAACATTTTATGGACTGGTCGCATATGTTTTCTGGTGATTTATAAGTTATTTTTGTTTAGTTTTAGGTTTATCTGACGGTATGTTGACTTTGTTACTAAATTTAGTTTTTATGAGGGACATAAATTTTTTGATGATTTTAATGTTTGTTGTTGTTGTTGTTGTTTGATTTTGCTGTTCTTCTTGACTCGCTTTCTTAATATTGACATATTACAGCAATCTAATGCATCAATTTTTACTCCACTGAGTTATTTGCTTTGCAGGCTATCTTATCGTTCATACAGAATTTTTTGAAAAAGACTTGGGCTTTTTTGGGATTCGCAAAAAATAATTTTTGGGTTTTTCTATCTGTTCCTCATTTGGTAGACAATTATGCCAAAATTGTGGATGGGCGGGGTCGGAACCTTATGTGCCATCGCACATTACCGAGCCGCCTTGTTAAATAGAAAACCGAAGCTATCAAAACTCATTATTTTCAGCAGGTACATTAATAGGCATCACCGCTTCATATCAACGAATTTTATTAACTCTTATCTACACCAGATAAACTTTCTAAAAGCACAACAAAATGTCTTTCTTTCTTCTTGTTAAACTTATTATAATTTTAACGTTTAACACTTTTTCGAATTGTTTTTAAAACAATTAGCAGATTTTACTCGCATATTGAATACTAAACGGATGATTCCTGTTCCAGAAGAATATTTCTTTGCATTTCCGTTTGTGATACACTGATTAAAATATTGTACTAATTAATAATAAATCCTATTGACCTCCATATGTTTGTTTGATATATTCCAGAGAATATATATTTTTTTACATTCCAGAGAAAAAACTGAGTAAAAAATTCTGAGTAATATAACTGACGACACTTTAATAAGTCAAGTTTTGTTACTCTATTTTGTTGAAAGAAAAACAGATTTCAAATTAGGCAATTTAAACCAGTTTAGATACAAAGTATTTTCTTTTGCTCTTGGTTTTGATTTCGCTTCTTCATTTCATCACGTCTTTGTTTTCAAAGACTTTAAATCTGAAACAATACTGAAATCACTCGGACTTCTCCCGTTCCAGAATTAACACCGTATTGTTCAAAGGCAGGAAGACTTGGTTTAATATATAAGCAACGTTGGCTGTAGAGCTATACGTAACTAAGACGAAGCTATAACTAAAAACAAAATAACTTTCTCTGTTTTTGAAGTCCGATATCAGTAATTGTCGTAACATTTGCATTTGCAAGTTCTTGAACAGAGTTACCCAAGCAATAACTCACAAGAGTCACAAGATTTCGAAAGTTTGCGAAAGAAAAAAATGTGATAATACTTTTAGAAGACGGCCATGATTACTAAAAGTTAACTGTCACCAGCTTTCATTGAGGACGTTCCATTTTCCTTTGTCTGATTTTTACTTGAATAGCAGCAAAATCATTGATACACACACACACATATATATATATATATATATATATATATATGCACTCGCGCGCACACACACACACATACACACACACACACACACACACATATATATATATATATATATATATATATATATATATATATATATATATATATATATAACTTCAACATTCAACCAAAAATGCTTACGAGATGAATTCGATAATTTGCATAATTTTGTACACCAAATGGAGCATATTGTAGCCAAATACAAAATGAATGGATAAATGGAAAGATTTTAAAAGTTTTTGGCAGAACAATTTATCATCATAAATGAAATCGTAAGATTTTCAATTTTGGTTAAATAGCCGTAATCGATCCAAAAGTTCAATGAAAATGAGAATCCCATTTTCAACTAAAACTAATTATTATATTTTGACATTTGAATTGTGAAATATCAATTAAAGTGAAAAATTGTTTTAAAAAACAGCAATGCTGAAAAAGCTGAGCAAAAGGCTATTAAAAACCATACATTGTTCCAACGATTTCTATCACATGGTTAGATCTCTATGAGTACATTTAAAGCTACACTTAATTAAGCTATAAATTTGTATGAATAAGGCTGCAAAAAATAGCTAACAGATTTTTTCATTCATGAGAATTCTTATGTGAATCAGATGAGATCTTCATGAGAATCAAAGATTTAAAATGCAAATATCTTTTGTTCGAATACGTGTTAAGTTCAATTCATTCTGAAAGATCTATTTTGGATTCTTTTGTACGAGAGGCATGTTGAATTTTGTTTTTTTTTCTACATTCAATTTAATTGTAGTATTCCAAAAAAACGCTATTTTATTCTTGGTTCTTCAAAAAGCTATCATCAGTTCTTAATGGAACGCGTTCTTCTCCTTTTCTGTTTTTACATTGAACAATTCCTGTTCACTCGGGTTGAACAAGATCAGCTCCAGTGTAATGGCAGACGTTTCAAACAAAACAATTCGAGAATATTCAATCAAAAATTGTCTTCTAAAATTTACAGTATACGCAATGGATTCCAGACAATCTATGGACCAAAAAAAACGTCAATTTACAGAATGCTGAATCCTGTAGTACGTAGCATGTGCATTATAAAATAACTGCGTCCTCATAATGTAAAAATAATGTACAAAGAGATCTTTTGACGATTTGTATCCAATAACTTCAAATTTCAACTTTTAAAGTTCTCTCTTTTGAGTTCATTTTTTTGCCGTGCTCTTGAGCTCTCTGTGGCAAAAAACTTCAGTTAAAGTTTATAATTTTCATTATTTGGGATTTTAAGCAAATGTAAACCACTAATTAGCAACTAAGAAATATTCAAAGATAGTAAAGATAATTTGGTAAATTTGCCTCAAAATTGATCCACTCTGAGAGGTCAATGTGGTTTATTAGCATTGCTTCAGCGACTATCCAACATCATAACGTAAAGAAAAAAACAGCAACAAATTATTCTGGAACCTTTCAGTTTTTAAAAAAGATTTTTGTGCTGTACCCATTAGGCAAACAAAATAATGCTCGTTTTTATTTTGGGTGCTAGGGCAGACATCTTACTCAATATTGCCCTGTATTGAAAGTGTCTGTTGCGTTCTTGAGCCGGGGTCTATATCACACAACAAGACAATTTCTTCAATTAGTACTGCATATCAGCGCTATTCTTGCCAGACAATATATAGAATTGGTCAAACAAAAGACGGATCTATTCTGTCCCTCCAGTGTTTTTTATGACCCCCAGTTACAAATAATATGTTGTTATTTAGCACGTTACTATGTAAGAAAATAGCACGTGCACTTTGGGGCCATAAAAGATTTATGCTCACTAAGCGGTGGGACCGAAACATTATAGATCCCAAAAGACTTTGAAAGTCTCCTTAGGATTTTTATATTACACTATCACACAAACAGCTCTGGAATAAATAACTCACAATATGGATATCTTGCTATGATAGATTTTTTAAGTTTTTTAAGTTTTAATAGTATATTCCACACAGCACAGCGGCGTTTGCACCATCCTGTGCAGTTTCGAGGAAAATCTCATCTCTCCCTAAGCGCCATTCGAAGCAGTCAATCATAACCCGGTTGTCATCATCGTCCAAATATGGAGCTGCAACCCAGAGGTCTTGAAGAAACGAATCGATAATTGTGTATGAATATGTCTCGTACCACGCTCCATCTAAAGAACAAGAAAATGTGTTGAGACGAAATGGCGATTTTCGTTTTATGCTGTAATGGAAAATTAATGGACACTAAAAATATTTGTAAATTGCTTCCAATTAATGTAAAAATTATAAGGATTAATAAATTTGACGTTAATAGTTCATCTTTTATACAAATTTGAGGACCTTTTCCGTTTGTGCCCCCCAGTACTTTAAGTACTTTATGAACACCCCAACACCCCCCCCCCCCCCCGTTAAAGACAACGAACCATTACAGCAAATCATTACATAAAATTACGACACGTGTTGTATCTTTTCCGATTGTGCCCTCCTTGAACTTTATCTGACCCCTCCTCCCCTCTCCCCCCCCCCCCAACTTACGTGCCATATTTTTATTTAATCATTACACCGCAGAGGTATACCCAAAAATTTCCGCCGTAGTAAAATTCGCTCGAAAATTAGATACATCAAATGAACGAAATTAGGAGACATCCTTTGTATCTTAATTTTCGGAAACAGGGTTTCACCAATTTTGCGAAATAAAAGAACTTTCAAATCGTAAATTAGGTTACAAGTCTTGTAGCACGTTTCCGCTCATTTTAGGTATCTATTATTCGCATTAAAAGTATCTCTAATCCGGAATTGAGCCTAATTAAATGCGCGCATTTTGAGCATGCAAAGTGATTTAATACTTTGTAATAAGCACTTTAATAAAGATTTAATTGAAGTTTTCAAAGCCTTAAAGTGCTTTAAATACAAGCAACCACAAAAACTGTATTTTTCCCCGAAAAATTGCTCACACATCAAAGGCATTGTATATCAATGTGGGACTGGCCGATTTTAATAATTAGTAATAAATTGTACCAATAAGTATAATAAATAGCAAAAAAGTACTGTAAGTAGTAATTAAGTACTACTAGTGGTAATAAGTTAGGCTCAATTAAATAAGTTGTAATTAAGTTAGGCTTAATTGCGGTTATAGTGCGAAATCAAGTTACGTTGCGTGTGAAAAAGAGTTACATAAATGGAGCAGATTCGTGATTCAAAATCCGCGAAAAATAGGATACATAGCATGTACTTTTATTTCGCGGCTAAAATTTGGACACTTTTGCAAACACTGGTTGCGCAATTCCCTTCAATTTTGCCTGTTTTTGTTAAAGTAGCTTTTTTCCGCAATATTGTTGCATTTTCAATGTATTAACATATGAAAAACGAATACGAGATACACAGATCGGGCATATTTGCCCGTAACGATTTGGGTATACCTCTGCGGTGTAATGATGATGATTTACTATTATCGACATGTGTTCTGTAACTGGGTGAGCATAACGTACTATAGGGGGCACAAACGGAAAAGATCCAAATTTGAAAAATTTAAGGCACAAACAGATCTATATGTCGTTTGCACAAAACTTATAAAACTTATAAACTTTAGATTAATAATGCATCGGATTTGCAAATATTTATTACATCATCATATTCCTTTTTAGAAATCTGTTGTGTTGTTTGTGTCTGGGTCGAATGGTAATGGCCAATATGAATGAGGGAAAAAGGAGGCAAACCAGGATCCATAAATTATGATCATGATTGATTTTCACATCAGTACATTTGTTCATAAATGTATTTTAACGGGGAGTCACCCCTTTCTATACGAGAGACCAATTTGGAAATTTGTCAAAACAATTTTATGTTTTTAATCTTGACTTTAAAAACTTACTTTAGACAAAAGTACTATAAATTACTATATATATATATATATATATATATATATATATATATATATATGTATATATAAATATATATATATATATATATATATATATATATATTTCAAAACATTTTTGCGACTTATAAAAATTTCATTGAATAAATTTCAAAAACATTTTGTGCGCTGCAAGTTTTTTTGTATGTTATGGGATCTTAGCAGGAGCTTAATAACTTACAAACGGCCGCAAAATGGTTTCAAACCAGCATCTTTTAATAACGAGTCTAGTTTGCTAGTCATTAAACTGCTTGATAAGGTCATAACATGGATATTCAATCGCAGGTTGAGATATAACGCTATCTCTGATTCGACACAAATCTGTCATTTAAGTCTACGGTCTGAAAAATCTGATCATGGCTGTATCCAGACACTTCACGGTCTGATCAAGGCAATACCTACGGTCTGCAAGGTGTTAGAATATCGATCAAACTATAGTCTTAAACTTAGTGAGAATTAGAAAGAAAGTTTGACTTACCAGATTAGAAAGACAAGCAATATGACTTCGATCAAAGAAATTATATATATGAATAGTCAAGAAATGGTGCTTAGAATCAATATTCGGTTCAAATTGGTGAATCTAGATAACTATTATTAGAGTTAGATTAATTGATGTAAAATCTTCCCAGCATGTATTAAATGATGATGATATCTCCTGAAGTGTGAATGAATTCTTAGAAAAGTGCAAATGAATTCCATTTTTGGTTCCCTTTGCGACTGATTTGCAGAAGCAAACCATATTGGGTAACCTTTGCTAACCCCACTATAAATCACGGTGCTAAGATAAGTTTTTTATCTTGACTTTTTCACACTGATAATGGGTAATATACAGCTGATTTTTGAGTCCTTTTTCATCCCCAAATTCAAATCACCATCTTGATCTAATAATCAGATCTCTCCGGTAAATCTCTAAATTCTACTGTAAAATATCATTTTGTTATTCGCTCACTTTTGAGAAATTAATTCTTTTACTTAGTTAAAAACGCTTTTTATTCCGCTTGCGAAAGTCCATAACCCAACAGGTTATGAGCCCAGCAATTTTCTAAGTCATAAAATTAATTTCCAAAACAAAACTAATTTGTTGTTGACAGTCATAATCCTTTTCTGCTTAGCACCTTTTCTTTTCACAACTGTTTTGCCTGCTCAAACTCCAATGGATCAACAGACAGTGAAGCTGCTGAACTACACAGGAAAGGCACAGGACTTTCCAATCTGGAGCACAAGATTTGTGGCGATGATGCAGACGAAGGGACTCTACAAATCACTACTGGGGACAGTGGAGCAACCCAATGAGCCTGCGCCACTGGCCAATGGGGCAACCAATGATGAGAAGAAGAACCACAAGGTGCTGAAGGATGCATATGAACGGAACAATGTGTGGTGCCATCTGGCACTGACTCTAGATGCAACAACCCTCATGCTGATGAGACATGACTGTGTGGGAGATGATGACATTGGAGATGGAGCAAAGACTTGGAAGCTTTTGCAAGAGAGATTTCAGAGTTTGGAGATGCCGACAGTGGTGACTTTAGTGGCACAGCTTGCTCGACTTCAGCTCGAGGACTCTGAGGATTTGGACAGCTTCTTCATCAGAGGACAGGAGTTGCTCACAAGGCTACAAGAAGCAGGGGAAGCAGTCTCAGAAACCCTGTTCAACGCCTTGGTCCTCAATGGTATTTATATTGGATCTCTCTGGTTATATTATTGAGTACATGATGATAATTAAAATATATTTTAGGTCTTCGGATGTGGGTCTAGCAGTTATCCCAAAACAATAATATTTCTAACAATCAATTATCTTCTTCATTCCTTCTAAATCTTCTTCAACTATTCAAAACTTTTCTACTACTTCAATTCTACAAATCCAATCCTTCTAATGGCGAGTTTTCTAATTCATTCAATAATTCATACATTTCTTCCACCAATAAGATTTAACTAAATCTAAATAGAAATGGCTTAACTTTAAATCCAAACAAAGTTTAGACATTACTCTGCGCTTCTTTAATATTAAAGATTACACTACTTAGCATTCATTCATAAAGCATTGATTCTTTGAAGCATTTAAAAAAAACCACATCAACAGGACGGCTTCTGGTGTTATAGTTGGCATACTGTAGTTTTGCATGCAATAAGTATCTAATTTTAAGATATAAATTAATCAAAAAGGGGTGTTCAGGTTTCGCGCAATTTGTTTGCAAACAAGTTGCATGTTGTCTATATCTGCTGGAGCACTCGCTTGATTCGTCAGGTTGGAGTGTTGCATCAACTGTTGCTCACTCAAAACAATATTTTTGTTTTCAAGTTTACTCATTGGATGTAGTTGTAGATACTGATAATCTGTTGCGGACACAACCAACATCGGCTTTGATTTAATTCTCTTTTCACCAACCACTGATGTAAGAACTCTAGCATATCGTTGACGATAACATTGGAGAACATATGTTAGTCCAAAATGCAATAGTAAGGAAATACAAAAAGAACAAAATCCGATCGTCACTGACATTTTCCAAGTTCCAGCTTCTCGAAATTTGTTCTGAATGCCTGGTCTCAAGTTTTTCATTTTGAGAATAATAGGTTTTGAAATTTCGTCCAATTTATCGAGTGATTTTCTGTGAAATTCAGGCACCGTTAACATTTTTAATTGTACTTGTTCGACAATTTGTCTGCGAGCTTCAGATATTGATGAGATGTGTGGGAGATCCGCTAAATCTGGTAGCTTACTAAAGAGATGCTTTAATGGATCAGCTAGTTTATTGTCAATCTTTATTGCGCTGTCATTTTTGCAAAAAAGCATATCCGCTCTCAGTTCCATTGAGCTAGTCTCTATTTTCGTTCCGCATTTTAATTCTAATACACATACCTGACACCCAGGAAGTTTTGTTCGTTTAAGATGGTCCGTATTTTTTAAATTACTGAGAAAAAGATCGAAATTTTTACTGGATGATGTTATCAGCCATTTACCATTACCAACATTTTTCGTTTTTTCTTTAATCGGAAGTTTGACCGTCAAGATATTACAATTCTGTAATGCTGAGAACTGATTACCAAATAGTAGTGAACAAAGACACGTATTTTCTGCGGTTTCCAATGAGAATCCATGTATGCATACAGAAAAGCTACTGGAGCCCACACAGTTGTCAATTTGTGGTTGTGAGAGTAATGCTATGCGGTTTGTAGATTCAGCTATTGCAATATAATTTGATTCCGATTCATATTGCGAGGCGTAACCATCTTCTCCTCCATCTGGCATTTGTACTGAAATTGCTCTATATAAGTTGAGAGCTGTCGATCCAGATGCAAAGGGCATTGCGAGGGTGAAAATCATTCCTGAATTGACTACAGCTACAATTGTCAAGATCTTTGTCTCGTAATATGTAATAATTTGGTTGGTTGGAATAGCAAGTGTTAATCTATCTGTCTGGTGAACTTGAGTTAAAGCTACCTTTTGAAGAATTTCAAATAGCATTGATCACGGTAGTAGAGACATCGGTATAAATTTGTTAACCCTTGACATGACAGAATTGAGTAAAATGAGTTAGTAGGCGTAAACAGCGACTCTGTAGGCTTTAATTTCATTGTTAATTGCAAGCAGTGAAGCTGCTAAGTTTGTTTGAACTTGTAGCAGCTCCTCTCGTGCGTAGAAATACTGATTACATGCCATTAAGCGTCTCGTATTTTCATTTAGCAATTTGATAGCATTGTTTAAAATTATGCTGTGGTTTTTATGCGTTGCAGTGAGGAGTGATTGCGTTTTTTGTATATCTTTCATTTGCGATGCAATTATGAAAAACTTTTCGTTTAATTTCGAGTTGACTTCGGTCCAGCGATATTTTTTTCTTTCAGTTCTTGTAAGGCATAGCCAATGTCCTCTTGACTGTGACTTGATTCTCCGCAACTTCCAAATATTGACCCTAACGAACATGCAATGCCTGCCCCTGCTGATAAAGCAGTTAAAGCTCCGAACGCTATTAAGCCAGCTCCTCTTTTGCTTCTATAAGATGAATAATTACTCACTGATGTTGTTGATCCCATTGTTTCAATAAGTTCTTCTTGAAGTTCTGTTATGTCGATTTTGGCTGCTTGTAGTTGTTTTTCAACGTGTTTTGAAATCAATTCAAAATTCAACGATGATTCATTTGTTGACATATTTGACAAGTCGCAACCGAATTCGTATTTGCTCCATGCTGTTGATAACGTAGTTGTCAGATGTTTGATTTGCTCGTCAATTGTTTCATTAAGTTTTGGTAAAGGAACCAAAAATTGAACGTTGATAAATTTTTCAGCAAAAGTTTTTGTTGGTAAACAAATTCTATGCCATTATTTTCATCTTCGCAATAGCTCGATAAAATAGTTACTGTAACTATCAGACTCACATATGGCAGCAAAACCATTTTGTGAGAATATGACAGATTTTTCGTAGGATTTGATTTTTATCCTTAGGTGGCCAAGCTAAGAATAATTTGTACCTACTGAGTTTTCATCAAGCCATTGTAATTAAAAATAATAATAACTCCAAGCATTGAGACTCACAAGGAAATATCTGCGGGCTCTGCTAAAAGCGTTTCGAGGTAACTAGGCTCTTTAAAAAAATATCCTGCAGTAATAATTTTGTTTTCAAAACATTTCTATTTCTCATGATTACTTTGTTGCATTTCTCATGCCGAAAGCCGTCTTGTGAACTGTAGCGTGTAATTTTGCTGTTTCGTCGTAAATGTTTATTAGCTGACTTTTATTATTTATTTTTGCAAATTTCTAAAAATAGTGGGGGTCTAGACTAGACCTCGCCTTTCAACATGTAACTGTTTATTAAAATTTTGCATAATTTCAGCAATGTTCTGGTAACTGAAGTGAAATGATTGTTTTCAGTGTCTTCTATTATAACGTAATGTATGAAATAATTTAACTAATCACTAATGGTAAGTATGTTTTCAGTTGAAACATGTTTCGCTTCTTTGTGTTTCTTTTTATGTTGGCTTCGGCCTGTAACGAGATCAATGTAGACGTTGAAACAAAAGTTTTGTGTTGCAAAGATGCAACCATTTTCTTGGAGTCTGGGGTGGTTGTCTTCACCTCGGATAGTATGGAGTATCCCTGCGTTTCAGAGGATGTGGAGTCTTCTGTAATTCAGTATTGGTGGTTGTTCTCTCTGGCCTGTGTATTGTGTATATGCTGCTGGCCGTGTTTAATTGCTGCTCTTTTGTTGTACTTTTGCTAAGTACCTCTGAAATTTAATCTTTCAGTGTAACTCAATTTTTTTAAGGTTCAAAGGTAATCAAAATATTCTTCAGTCGTAAAACAGTGAGTCATAATTTTTATTTTAGATAAAACATGCCAAATACACGAAATTTTCTGATATCATTATATGAAGAAATTGAATTATTTAAGAACAGCTTCTATAATGACTCGACTTTAAAATCCATTGGCTGGAAACTTGTACCAATTATCAATGTTGTTATGACCGAGTTCAACAATCAAGGTTTTAATTATATAATAAATAACAGCTGAGCTGGATGAAGGTACCCGTTGCAATAACAAACCATAATTTGTTCAAAATTGATAACAGCTTTTTAGACGATGTTGAAAATATTAGTAGTTCGAATCAATATCGTGAAATTGTTGATAATTATTATACCCTGCCTTCAACTGTAATAAACAATTGTCGTGAATCACGAATTTACCAAACTCATTCCTGTCCTGATTCTGATTTAAACGAATTTTCATTTTCTGCAAGTTTTTCTTTGTTAAATTTATGTACGTTTTCTATTCCTGAGTCGTTAAATAATTTTACTAATTTTGATGCATTATTTCAATTTAATCCATATTATACAGATGGACACGTTGAAACTGCTGGAAAGGATTCAATTTCATATACTCCTGTTGGTGAAAAGTTGTTCATAATTTGTAACCGTGGCAAACAAAGTGTTTTATTGGAAAGGCAGCTTAGAAGTGTTAAGAATTTCATTCAATTTGTAAAGAATGGCCCGGATAAATACAAACATTCCATGTACTATTACATTCCAAGCAGATCTCATTTCTTTTGCCAGCCTGCTTTGTGCGCGCATTCAGTTTTAACCTTCACAACCAGTCCGTCACTTGTCTTGGGTTGGGAGGCGAATAATATAAATGATATTAGTCGCACACAAGAAACACTCAGCAACTATGGCAATGGTTTACAAAACAATGCTTTCAAATGTCTGCTTAACATTCATGGCAAAAAGGGAGCTGCTGAATGGAGTAGTTTTTGTGATAATCAACTTGGAAGAGTCACTGGAATAACGGAGCATTTACAATCTTATGCTTCTTCTGGACAAAATGTTGTTATTACCACTAGTACAAGTAAACGTGGCGCCCTGCTGGTTCAAGTAAAAGGCGCAACCAGAAAGCAAAATATGAAGAAAAGCGAAATAAAGATACAGGTATAAATAAATTAGAGAATTAAGTTAGGGAATATAGGAACATAATTATAAGAATTTGTTTGTATTATTTAGAAAGCCTTCAGCTAAGATTGCACTGTGGTGTCGGCAGAGACTGTACAGCAAAGAATGAACTGCATTCAATTAGTTTCTTCAGCATAACAAGTCTGTAGAATGCGTATCAAACATGTCGGGCTGGAGTTGAAATTCAACGGTGACCAAATGACCAAACTGCCCAATAAAAGTACGTTTTTGTAAAGTATTGTAATTTACGCTGCTAGCATATAAAAGTTTCGATAATGAGTATGGGTTCATTCAATTCAGAAGAACCTAAGCTACAATCGTATGCAGACGGATTTTTCAATTTTTTAATGTAACTTGAAATAATTGCATTTTTGTGGGTTTTTCTAATCAAAATTTTATTATAAACATGAATAATCTGGGATAACGATTTTCAATTCTTCTCTTTCAACTTGTGCATTTTACAGTTTTGCCAGAGGCAAGTTTGGAGTGGTTGGTGTTCATTCAGTGTGTAATGCAATTAAATTAGGAAAGTAATCTATATGAACATAAACACACTCTAATATCAATGCGTTGCTTTATAGAAGAAATAATGTTGTGGTAATTAAAATAGAATAATTTTTTGGCAGAAAAATCTCTAACTGGATTGAAAGTCTGTTTTCTGACTCGACCATATCGTGAAATCGTGTTGGAAACTTGCGGAGATTGTTGTTTAGCTTGCACTGTTACAGTTTGCTGAATTGGTTTTTGAGCCGTTGAAAGTGAAGTTAAATTATTACTACTTGATTGTGCCGCTCTTTCAGCCTTTTAATCTCTTATTACTTTTGCTAAATTTGATACTGGTGCTTTTGGTTTAGGTGGTGGGGTCGCTTTTCTGGTACTGACGGGTTCTGGACTTAAATCTTCTGAACTTGATGTTGTATGTACAAGATCATTTCTAATTGGTTCCGGAGTTTTAAAGATCGAGTTTGATGAGTGAGCACTTGATTGTATTTGGCTATTAGAGAGGCTTGAATCAGCCGTTCTCCTTTCAGGGGTATTATCTGTTGGTTGATCATTCGGTTTCGATTTTGTTATTTTTGTTTCTACTTTGGTTACTCTATTTAAATCCCATGGATTGTAAAGCATTTCTTCTAAACTACTGTCGAAAATTTTGGGTTCTCGTAAAGCTTCAGGCACTAAAGGATCTGGAATGAATTGTTTACTGTCAATATTAGCAAGGTCTTTTATTATCGTACTTTGGTATGATAGGTTTAAATCGAACTCTTTGGACTATTTGAGTATGGACTGTTTTAACTTTTCTGACTACGTAATTGCTTCTGGAAAGAACTTTCTCAATTCGATGTAGCCGATTCCATTTACATTGTAGGTTGCTAATTTTCTCGTGCTCGTTAGACAGTTTTGGGCTCAACATGACACAATATTCATTTAATTTCAATGGCGCGGCTGCTGCTTGTCTATCATAGTACACTTTATATTTGTTGAAAGATTTCACGAGTAATTCTTTTGTATGCCCAAAAAGTGTCGTCATTTTGCTCTGTAAATCAGATATGTACTCATACCTGCTACTATGATGGTACAATGTTCTGTTGTTAAATGTTATATCTCTAGGATTCATTGGAATGCGGCCATGAAATAGTAGCGTCGGTGGGCAACCAATAGTTGTATGGTAGCTAGTATTGTGTTGGAATACTGCTAAGTCTATGTGTTTATGCCAATCGTGTTGTAATGGATTTTCGTATTTTCTTAAGTAGCGCTTCATTGGTTCGTGAGATCGCTCAACTACACCAATTGTTTGTGCGTGCTTTACTGTAGCATGCTCGAGCTTTATTTCTAAGATGTTTGCGAATTCATGGAGTAATTTTGAGACAAATTGTGAACCTTGATCAGTGACTATTAGAAGTGGTATATATGAGTGTGGCATTAACCATTGTACAAGAAACTTTGATAGTGTTTCTGCTGATATTGAAGTAAATGGTTGCGCGAACATGTATTCTGTAAAAACGTCCATTCCGGTCAATATATAGGAATACCCGCCACTATAGGGTAGTTTTCCTACAATGTCTATTTGGAGCATGTCAGCTGGTAGGCTGGTGTTAGAACTGACTGGATTAAGTGGAGGTGTTAAGTATTTGTGCTGTGGAGATTTTGCTTGTGCGCACGTTAAACAATTATCAATATACACTACTAGAAAGTCAATGAAACCAGGAAAATAGTACTTTCTGCGGAATTCACGTACTGTTTTTTGTATTCCCAAGTGTCCCTTCATTTTACTGTTGTGAATACGGTACAGTAACTCTGTTCGTAAATGTTTAGCAACAACCAACTGCTTATGGTAATTTTGTCCTGTATGATCAAAGAATTTTCTATACAGTATACCATGTTCTAATGTTAGTCGGCTAAGGTGCTTATGGTATTTCTTCAAGTCATACGTTGAATACGTTGTTTCCGGTTTAATTTTATTCAATATCCAAGTTTTTACTTTCACTATGTCTGTGTCGTTGCGTTGTTCTTTCTCAACATTCAATGGTAAAAGGCTTTCACTCAAGTCTAATTTATCCAGCGGGTTTTCTTCCAAAACTGCACATATTTGATTAAAATGCAGTGAACTCAGCTCTGTAATTTCTGCTTCTATTTCATTATCTGCATTTGTAACTATGATTTCTGGATTTTTGTGGTGAGTAGCTTGTGCAATTTCTTCAGTAGTATATACTGACATTATTGATTTATCTGGTGTGTTTGATAAAACGTCAATCTGGATTTTATGTAGTGGTGTTTGATCTTCTAGCTTCATTTTCATTTCTGTTGCCGGATTTATATGTGCTCGTGACAAGTAATCCGTAGCTGCATTTGCTTTGCCTGGAATATGGCCTAATACAAAGTTGAATGAAAGTACGTAGTCAACAGCGTTCCAAAGTTTGCCCGGTAGCCGTTTTGCTTGAAAGAAACGTGTTACACTTTTGTTGTCTGTTAACACAATGATTGGTTTGTTTGAGACTCCCCATATGTAATGTTCAAACGCTTCAAAGGCATATTGTACACCAAGAAATTCCTTGACATAGATTGAATGTTTCAGCTGTGCTGGAGAGGTTAAATGGGAACCAAAGGCTACTGGTGCGTAAGATTTTGAAGTGGTATTATTGGGAATAGAGTAATCTTCAATGAGTAATACAAAGCCTGCTGCTTAGAAACTTGCATCACACATGATAACAAATTGGCAGTTTGGTTTTGCCGTATTTAGTGACAATGAAAACGCTTTTTCTAGGTAATCTTTCAGCTTTTCAAGACTTATGTGATGTTCAGAAGTTCAAATGAATGTGCTTTCTCTTCGTAGTAGCTTAAAGAATGGTTGCAGTTTTTCAGCCAAGTTTGGAATAAATTTCTGAAAGTACTGAAGAAATCCAATTAATCTTCTTGTCTGTTTTACAGTTTTTTGGAATTTTATTGTTCTTAGAAATTTTTCTAGCTTATCTTTATTAGGTTTGATACCATCTCCTGTAATTGTTTGACCGAGAAAATTAATTTCAGGTATTCCGAATTCGCATTTTTCTATTGACAATTTGAATCCCAGACTTTCTATTTTAACAAAAATGTGTTCCAAATTTTCAATAAGTGCATTTCCATCGATTGCTCCTGATCCTAAGTCATCGAAATAAACAAAGCATCTATCGCTTTTGCAACGCATGCATGAAGGTGTTTGTTTACACAAGCACTGAATGCCGTAGGCGATCTGCTTAAGCCTTGCGCAAGTCGCTTGAAAGCGAATGTACGCCCTCCAAAATTAAATGCGAGTAATTGAATACTCAACTCATCCGCCATTTGCATTGAAAAGTACGCTTGGCTGCAATCCATTTTTGCAAAAATTGATTTACCTGCTAAGTGAGCACTGGTATCAGCCATTGTCGGAATAGGAAAATTATGATTCGAGTAGTCATGTCTAAGTAAGTGGTTTATTTTTCTAAGATCAATCAGAATTCGTAGTTTTCCACTTGACTTTCGTTGGGCGAAGGTCGGTGACGAATACTTCGAAAATGGTAACGTTGTTATGATATCATAATATTGCATAAGTGCAAGTTCAATAATTAGTTGGTCACGTAAGTGTATCGGAGATATCGCATTTGGAGAATAGACCGGACAGTTATGTTCAGGTGTCAATTTAACTGGACTGTCGGTATTTTTCCCTATATCTAATCGATGTCGTGCAAAAATTTTATGAAAGAGCACCAACAGTTCTTCCATTTTTTTCTTTCGACTGGTATTGAATATTGACTTATCCCAATTAAATTTGCTGAGAAATTGTTTTCGCTTGGTGTCATTAATGGTTGGATCAAGCATTTCTTCTTCCTTAAATTTCATTAGAGACTCATAAATTTTCTTTTCTACTCCGATAAGCTTCGAGGCGTCTTTGCAATTTTCAGGTGTTGGAAACCAAAAGCCATCAGACATTTCGTGAAGTGCTTGTTGACGCATGTGTTGTGCTGATTTAGGATAGCTATTATCCTGTTCATGATTTTTAATTAGACTACAAAATGAGGGGTGAATTGGCTTGATAAATGACGCATGTTTTGATGTTAAAACTTTAAATTTTGCTACTCTTGTTATTGCTGTAATTGTGATTTTGTTTGGATTGAGATTCATGATTCCAATGTGAGTTCGGCAATTTCTATCCAATTTACTAATAGAAGACATTATGCAAAGTCCTGACTTACTTTCAAATTGAATTGAAGGTTCTATCAATCCCGAAGCATATTCATAAGCTTTGTCTGGGTTAATCAGTTCACATTCAATAATTTCTTATTGATTCGGATGTATAGTAATTTTTGAGACTGTATGTAAAATTTGCGATTTCGATAATTTTCTATCGTACTTTGTCGATAAGGCCAATGAGATAGTCAGTTCCGGTAAATAAAGAAGACCTTTAAAAGGATGTATTACAATATTGTTTTTGCGAAAGAGTGGAAGGCCGAGTAACGTTGAAGTCATATTTTTTAAAATTAAGAATTCTTCTGTAAATTGACAATTCGCGATGGTTATTTCAATTTGAACGCACTTTTCAGCACCGGTAACTCTACCATCTGACATTTTTACTGATTCAGGAAATACTTCTGACGATTTGAGGATCTTGCTTGGCTCCTTATTCTGTATCAAGTTGAAGAGTTTAATTGGCAATGCGCTTGAAAATGCGCCCGTATCTAATAAAGCTTGTATGTGGAAGGTATCAAAAATAAGCGGTACGTAGGAAAGCTTCTCTCCTATTAAGGAAATTTTGCTAGTTTTACATGCTGGGACAATAGCCGTTAGATAATGTGGTTTTTTCAGTTTTTTGAATGGTCATATCTGTTGAATGGGATGTTTGTCCCACGTTCTGGTATCGGTCGAAACCAGCAGTCACTTCTTTTGCGTCCTGGTTGTCCACAGCAGTGGCAAAACAGGTTACCTCTTCCTCGGTATGAATTTTGAAAGCATTGTGACGGTTGTCCGCGATTAGTCCAAATTCCTCTATTCTGGTGCGGTCGGTTAGCAAATGAGTTTTGTCCGCGATAGTTGTTGTTGTTGGGATTTCCCCTTGAACGTATGAAGCCCCTATATGGCCTTCTTTGGTTAATGCCCCTCGAGAATCTCTGCATATTATTTCCGAGTTCTTTCTGCGTTTTTATTAATTCGCGTTTTTAGCAGCAATCGAATTAAGTGCTTCCGTCATTGAATTTGTTGTCTCGTTAAAAGAAAGTTTGTTAAAGGCTGTACTTGTTGCTTCTTCATCTGGTAGAATGCTTTTCAACGCTAACCTCTTGGAGACAAATGTGCAAAGTTCTTGAACTGTTTTTGTATCTGGCTCCATCAACAATTTAGGCCGTAGTTGGGAAGGCATGCCACTTATGAATGCATCACGTATCCTTCTGGTTCTCTCCTGTGATCTATCACCGCCTGTTGGATTTGGAAATGCTAAATTCGCCAATCTCGTCAGATCTGTTAAATAATCTTCTGGGGTCTCTCTTGATAAATTGAATTTTCGTTCTTGAAGTTTCAGCTTGAACAGTTCTATTCTGTTTGCACTAAGATATCGGTTTTCGAGAGCTTGGATTGCTTTGTCAAGTGTCTCTCTGTCTGCTGTTGGAATCTCCAAGAAGAAAGCTAATGCACCGCCTGTCAAATGCAGTTTGAGGTAATCCAATTTAGCGTTGTTCGGTACTTGCGCAAGTGACACTGAGCTTCTGATCTGTTCCTTGAAAGTTCGAAAATCTTCTGTTTCGCCGCCGGAAAATGTATTGAGAACGACAGTTTATCCTGAACTTGTTCCTGTAATGCCTGTTTGAATAGCAGTCGTAAAGGCCGTAGCCATTGCTGTAACGTCTGTCATTTTGCCGTTTGGAGAGCATCAAATTAGTTCAATAATGTTTAAAAGGCAAAATTCATTTGAATTCGGGGGTGCAAATCAATTATGCAGTTTGAGTTGGAGGTGAGAGTTGATTTAATTTCAGTAAAGTCATTCTCAATTTCAGTAGTGTAAAATATATGAATACCAGGTCGACTGTCGATTTGGTAAAATATGAAAATTGCTGTTTCGAAATTATTTATAGAGTAAGATAAAAAGGGACCAATATCGTTGTGAACTCTAACTTTGATATTTTTGTCAAGAACGTTGAAAGTATTGAAATTCAAAGTGTCAAACATAGTTAGATTTCCATCGAGATTTTAGAAGATAAACAATATTTTGTGTTCGAAAAATGCAACTTTTATCATTATCTCTAACTGCTTTTTCTTCTGTCACCAACTTATATTGGATCTCTCTGGTTATATTATTGAGTACATGATGATAATTAAAAAATATTTTAGGTCTTCGGATGTGGGTCTAGCAGTTATCCCAAAACAATAATAATTCTAACAATCAATTCTTTTCTTCATTCCTTCTAAATCTTCTTCAACTATTCAAAATCTTTCTACTACTTCAATTCTACAAATCCAATCCTTCTAATGGCGAGTTATCTACAACTAGTTCATTCAATAATTCATACATTTATTCCACCAATAAGATTTAACTAAATCTAATTAGAAATGGCTTATATTTAAATCCAACCAAAGTTTAGACATTACTATGGTCTGCCAATGAGGTATGAAAGTTTTGTTATACAGGAAAGCTTCAACCCGGCAACGAACTTTACGGAGTTGAGGAAAAGGCTGCAGAACTTTCATGAGAGCACGGTGCAGAGACACAAGGGACTTCAGGAAGGGACCCAAGAAAGGAAACTGCTTTGTGTGTGGGATCCCTGGACACTTTGCCAAGGACTGCAGGAAGAAGGAGACAGCACAATGCAGCAAGTGTGGTGAGAAGGGTAACCTAGACAGGGCATGCAAGAGACAAAGAGATGGAGGCAAACATGAGTCAGTGGCAATGGGTCCGACATTGGCTACACCAGACGAGGAATGCTGGGCAGCTCTTACCCAGTGGAAGACAGCAGGCATGCTAGTGGACAGTGGTTGTACAGATCACATAGTGACGAACATCGATGCGTTCCTGGACTTTGTGCGCATTCAATCAGTGGTCAGAAATCCCAACGGAGAGGCTTCCAGAGCGGTGGGCAGAGGCTGTTTGAGGATCAGCACACCCTCAAACAAAGGGGAATTCCAATGCGAACTCAAAAATGTTCTGTGGGTGCCGGACTATTCTTCAAATCTCCTATTAGTCTCAAGATGCACGGAGTGGGGACATAGCTTCACTTTCGAGAGAGGAAACAGCTGCAAGAAACTCCAGAAGGGAACTCGGGTAAAACTAACACAAGAAAATAATTTTTTTTACTTACCATGCAGCGTTCTAGAATTCAAGATGAGTTCCAACAGCGTGAAACTTGACAGTGCAAGGAAGTGGCACAGACGGTTGGGTCATTTGAATCAAGCGGTCAAGCGGATGTGGTTAGGAATGCACCAGAGAGAGTGGGGGAACTCGATGATGTATGCAATATGTGTGCATTGGCCAAGATCACAAAGACTCCAGTACCAAGAGTGGCAGAGACCCAAGCAGAACAGAAGCTGGAGAGGGTGTTCACAGACGTGATGGGACCTTTCAGAGTAGAGTCACTGTCAGGGTTCCGGTTCTGCATAGTGTTTAGAGACCAGTACGCAAAGTTTGTGTTTGTGGAATTGCTTAAGGCAAAGAGTGAAGCATTGGCCAGCCTGAAGAAATTTGTTCTCAGTGTGGGGACGCCCAAGAAGCTGAAGCAAGACAATGCGAAGGAGTTTCTCTCAGAGCAGTTCAAGACGTACTGCTTAGAAGCAGGCATTCTACAGGAGAAGACCATACCAGAGACGCCACAACAGAATGGGTTAGCTGAGAGGTGCAACAGGACACTTCTGGAGATGGCAAGATGTTTGCTAATTGACTCAGGACTTCCCAAGATGATGTGGGGAGCAGCAACTCTTCACGCCGCAAGGATCAGAAACTTGGTTGTGAGACGAGGAGAAGAAAAATGCCCAGCAGAGCTGATAAGAGGTATAAAACCTAAGCTTCCAATTAGTAAATTATCTATTTTTGGTTGCACAGTCTTCATGAGGAAGAGGGACAAAAAAGTCAGCAAACTTGAACCCAAGGCCCTGGAAGGAAAGTTTGTGGGTTACACTGAAGGACAAAACGGATACCTGGTGTACATACCCAACACACGCACGGTGATGGCAGTTCGAGATGTGATCATCAAGGAGTCTGATGTGGGCTCAATCCCTGACAACGAAGAAACGGCTGACCTACTAGATGATGGGTCGGAACTGGGAATCTGGCACCCAGATGATGGTCATCAAGACAATGACAACAGAGAACGACAGGACTCATCTACTGCAATAAAGGAGGAGTGGAATGACGCAGGGAGCGTGAATACTCAAGAAACAACAATGAGACAAAAGGCCTCGGATGTTGGAGAAACAGCACTAGATGAAGGATCTACTGCAACAAGAGGGAGTCATAGAGACTCAGAGTCACTAGAAGACAGTGACACAGAAGACTTCTCACAGTTAGAGACAGTTGGCTTCAATGAAGATGCACTGGAACACGCGGACAGAGCAGAGCCCAGACGAGGGACACGAGCAAGGAATGTTCCGCAATTTTTTGGAGAAGTCAGGACCCATCTTGCTGTGACTGAGGGCGACTATGTGGAACCCAAAACAGTCTACGAAGCCAAGCAAGGTGACGATTGGGACCAGTGGCACCGGGCAATGAAGGACGAGGTCAAGGCACTCCAAGACAACGAGACTTGGAACCTAGTGAGACCACCCACAGACAGGGACGTCATACCGGGCAAATGGGTTTACAAAGTGAAATTGGGACCCAGTGGTCAAGTGGACAAATACAAAGCGCGCTATGTGGCGAAAGGCTTCAAACAAGTGGAAGGACTGGACTACTTTGAGACTTTTGCGCCTACCTGTAAGCCAGAGACATTCAGGATTCTACTTCAGCTATCAGCGAAGCGGGGCCATGTGATGCACCAATTTGATGTCAAGACTGCTTTCCTGCACTCACCAATCGAGGAAGAAGTGTATCTGGAACAGCCACAGGAGTTTGTAAAACGCGGATCAGATGGGGAGAAGTTAGTATGTCGACTAAATAGAACAATTTATGGTTTGAAACAGGCTGCTAACAACTGGTACAAAGAGCTGGCAAACTTCCAACTGAGACAGGGGTTCACCAGAAGCAGGAACGATCACTGTTTGTTCGCAAGATCAGAGGCAGAGGATCACACCTTTATCTTGGTCTGGGTTGACGACATCATAGTAGCATCAAGAAGTATGACAGTGGTCTCTGATGTCAAGAAGGCACTAGAAGCAACCTTTCTTATGGAAGACAGAGGGAGACTACACTGGTTTCTGGGTCTAAGAATCAGACGAGAAGAGGGCCAAGTCACAGTCGACCAAGAACGCTACATAGAAACAATGCTTGAGCGGTTTCAAATGGATCAATGCAAACCCTCAAGAACTCCAGCTGATTTGAATCTGAAACTTCAGACAGCACAGAACGAAGACGAAGAAGTGGACCAGAGGATCTACAGAAGCCCGGTTGGATCACTTCTGTATCTGGCCAAACAGACGAGGCCAGACATCATGTTCACAGTCAACATTCTGTCCAGACACATGAATGCACCTACCGATCAACACTGGATGTGCGGAAAACAACTTCTGCGATATCTTCAAGGCTCAAAAGGTTTAAAACTTACTTACACAAAAGAGGCTAGTTATGATTTAGTGGGGGAAAGTGATGCAGACTGGTCTGGAGACGTGAACGACAGAAAATCAACAATGGGCTATTACTTGAAGCTCAACGGACGTGACGCAGCACTCAACTGGGGTGTCAAGAAGGAGGCCACAGTTGCTCTTTTTTCATCAGAAGCAGAATATCAGAGCATGGCAGCAGCAGTTCAGGAAGTACTCTACCTGAAACAACTTCTAGAGGATTTTGGCATCCAACAGAAACGTCCAATAGCAATTGGAGAAGACAACCAAAGTTGTATTAGACTCTGCCAAAACCCAGTCATGCACAAAAGGAGCAAGAACATCGAAACAAAGTTTCACTTCATCCGGGACAAGACGGAGGATGGGACTATTTCAATTCATTACGTCCCTACAGACAAAATGACAGCGGACATCTTCACAAAGTCCTTACCCGTTTCGAAAGTGGAAACATTCAGAGCAGTTTTGATGGGAACAGACTCTACGCAATCAACTCAAGTCTGAGTGGGGGTGTTAGAGTATCGATCAAACTATAGTCTTAAACTTAGTGAGAGTTAGAAAGAAAGTTTGACTTACCAGATTAGAAAGACAAGCAATATGACTTCGATCAAAGAAATTATATAAATGAATAGTCAAGAAATGGTGCTTAGAATCAATATTCGGTTCAAATTGGTGAATCTAGATAACTATTATTAGAGTTAGATTAATTGATGTAAAATCTTCCCAGCATGTATTAAATGATGATGATATCTCCTGAAGTGTGAATGAATTCTTAGAAAAGTGCAAATGAATTCCATTTATGGTTCCCTTTGCGACTGATTTGCAGAAGCAAACCATATTGGGTAACCTTTGCTACCCCCTCTATAAATCACGGTGCTAAGATAAGTTTTTTACGGTGCTAGGATAACTTTTTCACACTGATAATGGGTATATATACAGCTGATTTTTGAGTCTTTTTTCATCCCCAAATTCAAATCACCATCTTGATCTAATAATCAGATCTCTCCTGTAAATCTCTAAATTCTACTGTAAAATATCATTTTGTTATTCTCTCATTTTTGAAAAATTAATTCTTTTACTTAGTTAAAAACGCTTTTTATTCCGCTTGCGAAAGTCCATAACCCAACACAAGGTCTGATCAAGGATCTATCCAGAGTCTGAAAGGTCTGATCAGAGTAGTCTGGAGTCTGGAGGTATTGCTCGGATAACCTCAACAGCGCTCTTTCTAGAACCTATAACGTCTTATCGGCATCACTTTCCAGAGCCTTAACAGTCTGATCAGATTCAAAAAGTCCAGCAACACAAAACAGACAGAACCCCGATTGAGAAGTATTAATTAGCCACTGAAGAGACAGAATTTTAAAAAACTGCGCAATTTATATGATGCCAAATAAAAAAATACCAAGTATTGTTTGATCTGTTCGAGCTGAAATTATCTGTTGTTAGAGATAGTTTCTTCAATCAGCAGCTCAAAAAATATATAAAAAGCAATCTTGATTTCCCTGAGAAGATTATACTATACAAATTGTTAATGCTAATTCAGTGAGTAAACTTTTAGTCTGGGTACCTCTAGTGCGCAACCGCAGCCTCAGATTTACAGATTTTGAGACAATTTCAGTCTAAATGGCGTGATGCCTCATGCACCACGCAAATTTTTTTGACTGCATCTGGCTAGGATCGCACACCTCAACCTGCCTTATAACGTTTTTTTCTAGGTAAAACTAAGCAAAACTAAGCGCTTTTCAAAATTGAATTTTGTCTTTAAATTTGCTTATTTCTAAGAATATCGTTAGCGGTCTTTTATCAGAAAATTGTAAACCAGCAAAGATCAAAACAGACACAAAAAATTTGTTTTAGGAGCAAATCATTGTTGTTAATAGATTTAAAAATATGTTTGAAAAATGAACGTACATTTAATTAAAACGTCAAAATTCTGAAAATGAAGTTCAAAATTTTTCGAAACAATGATGAAAAATGCAGTGATATAAAAAATGAAAATACTATTAAAATTTAGGACTCACGGTTTAGTGAGTCTAGTTTTAGTTTAATTGAAGAGGTGTGAGGTTAGCGCAGCGCGTGAAGCTGATGAAGGAGGCGTACGACACTTGGGGGAAACAGTGGGGACGGGGCAACAGTGGGGGGGGGCAACGTAGGGAGGGTTTTATGGCTACTAAAACAAATTGTCATGAGAAATATTCTATCGCCAAACGAAAACAAGCTTTACCATAATTGGTAACGTTTAGGTTTTCTATTCCAGCGTTATATTCGATTATATAAGACCGCGAATTTGTTTTCTGTAAAATTGAGGTTGACGCTAGCAACAGAAAACTTAATCATTGCCAATTTTGTTATGGCTTGTTTTCGTTTGATGATAGAATATTTTCATTATATTTTTTATGTGGCCTGTTTTGTATCAAAAAAGGTCAAAATTTTGCTTGACAATAAATTTTGCTTGACAATGACCACGAAAAGGCTTTTTCGTTTTACTTATGAATTCTGGAAACCAAAACCAGATTTTTTTTTGACAAAGTTGAAAAAACACTTAAATTAATTGTTGAATATTAAATATTACTTTTTCAAAGTGGTAGAATTTTGATAACAAATTTTTCGCCGTTCTAATTTTATTTTGCGAGTCTTGGCTAAACTTGTAAAGACTAAAAGACGTCCTAATTTTCTTCCGGAAAGTTCCAGATATGGTTGGGAAAAAGTACAAAAGGGGATCCTGAACGAATGAGTATAGTATGTACTTACAGCGATAGCTTAGGTCGAGCCATACAAATTGTGCTTCTGTGTCTTTGCATATGAACTGGAGCAGTCCTTCAGATCCATTCAAAAATGGGAAGAGATATCCTCCTGTATAATAATGTGAGCGATTTCTTCTCCCCAGTTGATATATTGATGTTCAACTATTGAACAATTCAATCTTGCAGAAGTCTATGGATTATCATCTAATATAAGCTCGTTAAGCTTGAGAACACCATTTTTGTAAAGATAGTGTACACTCTATAACTGTCTGTTGTTATATTAGACAATTTCACATGTAAGAACGGACGTACTGCAGTACGCACGAAAGTCTGGACATGAACTCAGCAGCATTTAGACATAAGCGCTTTCATGTCTCGGACGTTTTGGACATATGGGTATGATCCGCCTAGAAGGGTCTGGTCTTAAAAATTTATGCTCTGTCACCTCAGCATGGGACAGACGTTAAATTGCTGCACAACGAATAAGGAAACATGTGACATTATTGTAGATTTCTTTGAGCCTCATGAAAAATCCTGAGATTAAACCCGACAAAATACGTGTGTCCTTTTTTACCCGAAAAATTGTTTCTTTTTATATACCACCCAATTTTAGAGTGTATGTTTCTTCCCCGCGTGAAAGAAAGAAAAAACAGTTTCAGGTTTCAAACTCATGCACCATGTAAGCATAATCATACATATTGCATGCATATGGTTCATTGTTTCATCAAGAGTTTATATTTGGTTTCATAGTAGGATATTGTGCTACGAAATAAAGTGGACAGAATGAAATCATATATGATTACTCTATGAAATAAAAAGTAGATTGCACCCTTGTAAGATTGTAACAATTATTACAATCACCAGAATTTGTTCTTAGGGAGAAGGAATCATTCCTATGTCGCTGCACTTGAATGTGGCCTCTTCATAAGAATATTGGTCCGATCTTCCATAGGGCCATCTGTACCATTCCTTGGTGTAGAATATTGGACATGAAGAATCCAGTGGAAATGAACACGCAGTGCATTTCGTAACTAGATCAGGATCGGTTTTAACTGGATCATATTATAAAAAAATTATTCCACCACTGAATTATGATATGCTAAATATATTTTCAGCAACCCTCCAAATTCATTTGCGGGTTAGGAACTTTATACCAACATAATACTTTATTGCTGAGCCAGTTTTGGTAGATCGATATCTTTTACAGAGAGATACAAAATTGGTACGATTGAAATTTTCTTGAAAAAGTGAATCGGTTATTGAGGATGCATCTTCGGTATTTCGAATTCTCGAGGAAAAATGAAGATCAAAATTTTCGAAGTTGCCACTCACGTATTTTTACGCAATCAGATTGCTAAACATGGGTGCTTGTGCATTGATGAGAGTATAGCAATACCTAAAGCTATTAAAGACGCTGTGTTGGAGGACATCCACTCAACACACCCTGGAAGTTTCGCTATGTTGTCCCTAGCACAAAATATTTGGTGGCCATATATCCACCGAGATATATTGGCTAAAGCCAGCGAGTGCAAAGCCTGCACGGAAATTGGTAAGAAATTAAAACCAGTGATTCCGCATAGCAAATGGTCACCTTTACCACATTGTATTGAACCGAATGACGAAATCGAACAGACTACCTAGCACAATCAGACTAGATCAAGCTAGATGTTTGACTGGCAAAAAATTTGAAACATTTTGCGCTGAAAACAATTTTGAACCAATATATGTACCTGCAAATGACTATAGAGCGATAGCTTTAGTTAAGCGTCTTATTCAGACTATAACAATTCAATTATCATGCACGAAAGCATGTCTAAATAAAAAATTTAATCTTGAACATTTAATACATCCAATTATACAACGTTTAAGAACATCTAAACAAAAACAACCAAAAATTTTCACCATTTGAAGCACACTTTGGTAAACGTTGTAATACATCAATTTCAAATATCACTACAAAATCAAATAATAAAAATTCAAATTACAATAAAATAATTAAATATTATTTAGACGAAGATACCATCCCAAGAAGATCGTATATCACAAAAGAACAGTAGGCAGATGCGGGCATGTGCTCTGACGTCGAAATTGAGAAAGTCATCTGCGCTGCAAATTCCCGAGCTCATGAGGAACAAAATAAACTCAAAGACGAGGAATCAAGTCTAATGTGGTCGGAAGGCATCTCCAGAAGAGTTCCGCGAAGCGAAAGAAACATGCAGGTTGAGATAACACAAAAAACACATGCCGCGCACAGGCAAAAGAAAAACCTAGATAGGTTATACGAAGTTCTCGCTCCAGGAAACACTGTGGGAAAAATAAGCCCGACAACTAGTGTCATTAAAGGACCTAATAGGCCGGAGGTTCGAATCCCAAATTCGGACATTGCCACATTTGGTACGAGAAATGAGAGAGATAAAGAGCTCGGTGTATATATCGACAGGCGACCAAAGAAAGTCCAAGAAAAGACGTTGCAGCACGAAATCAGCAATCATTAAGAAGATCTGCTAAGAAAAGACTTGGGGAGCAAGGAAGTTAAGCGCAATCTAAAACAACCTGACGATGTCAGTATTGTTTCTTCTGGACGCTCCTGCATTTCAACCTCTGGTAATGTTGCCGGAGCATTGAATATGCGAATTCCAAAACGTAATCCCAAGCACGATGAGGCATTCCCGAACCGGCCAGATCTGACACAGATACTGCATTTCAGCCCACCAGTACCAATTGTGGCTCCACCTACACAACCCGATGTAGCAAGACCATCTGCATCGCAGTCAACTCCATCTGCTCGGCAAATAACCCCCCTTTTGCGGAAAGAAAAACGCACTATTCAAGTCAGTGACACGTCTGACTCCGATACTTCTTCGGTCAGAAGAAGCAAGCGACAATTTAAAAAGAAGAAAACAGCTCCCCAGCCTACATCGATTGTGCAAAACTTCCAGAATACGGAAGGATACTGAACAGAATTTCCAATTTCGGATACGACCTTTATTGTTATTGTGTCTCCAAAAAATCCGAATGAAAGATGGACCTAAATCCAAGTCCTAATTTGCCACGCTGAATGACTGTATTAGAGGCGGAAGAAATTTCAGATACTTCCGAATAAACATTTAAAACTCCTTAAACTCTGTAATTTTACTATATTATTTAATATTCCACTTTTTATATAGCCGCTGAATAAATACTAACTTTCTGATTTTTTTATTAAATTTTTACTTTTCTCCAACAAGGGGAAATGTCACACGGGATGGATATTATCATGAGAATATCCGTTACCGTATTTTAGATCAGTTTTGATCATTTAATCCATTTCAAGTGCAGTTGCTATTATTTCAGTTCTTCCTCTATTGTTAGATTATTATTTCTTGATTGTTTAGTTGGGTAGACAGGAAACTGTCTGTTCATACCATAAACAAACTTCTACTTCCTTCTTAGTGTATGAACAAGCCAATAATTTGTTAATATCCTTTTGATCTACTTTTCATCATTTTGTTTTCATTCTCTCATTTGCATCTCTGTAAATCAGTTGCAATTTAAAGTTCGCTAATTGCTTTTCAATCAGCAAGTTCAGAATAAGCAAAGCCATTCCCGTCTCAAATGCTAATTTCATAGTTCAGATTCAAACTACTGGAAGCTTACTTGGTAATTGCACCGCAATTGACAATTGCCTCCTACAGTTTGGTAAAGATTAATTTGCTACTCAATTCACTAGTCACCCAGTAATTGAGTACAACACAAGTCCAATCATTGTATGTGACTGTTGTTGCCAGTTTTCTGTGAACTTTGATTGGTTCAAATGAGAATATTTTTAGGTCTGTGTCCTGTTTCGTGATGATCCACCGTGAAAGTGGTGTAGTTTTAAAGATTTTATTAGCGAGAGTTTTTGTGATATGACTGCATACACTGCCGGAGTTAATCATCGAGTTTGCCAAGATGATTCACATAGAATTCTTGGGTTTAGAGGTTCCAGTTGGTTTTAAGAATCACTGAAGATAGCTGCCACATAATAATCCGAGTCACTATCGTAGTTAGAGTAGTAGACTTGAGCATATAGTTCCTGATAACTCGTTATATAACCGACAATTTCTTCATCGTCACTTTTAGTGGCGTTTGCATCAATCTGATTGACATTTGTTAGTGAAGCTTTTGGCAATTGGGACTGTGATTTCTTGGGCTTACGACATTTCTTTGCAAATTGTTCTCTGATTCCACAATTATTGCATTTCTCAGCATTTCGGGGGCAAATCTGGCGGTGGTTATGGCTCCAGTGTTGACAACAGTTAGCACAAATGCTAGTATATTGATAGCTTTGGGGGACAGTTGGGTAGCAAAGGAAATCCTTTCGTGATTGCTGGTAATTGGCGTTGCGATTGCGTCCTTGAAAAATAATTGACCGATTGAGCATTAGTATTCAAATTTTGGCTTATTTTCTGTTGATTTTGCGCCCCAATTTCCATGTGTACGACAATCTAAAGAGCTTTGGATGGCGAAATTGTTTCTTTTAGGAGTTCTTCTGGGTGTCATGATCTTGCATGTTAAGTATGAAGTTATCTCAATTATAGTGGTTTCTTCATCCCCAAATTACAATTTTCTGCTTGTTCAATGAGACGTCCATAGAAACTTTCAACTGATTCCCCTTTTTGTTGTTTAGAAGAAAAGAACACAAAACGATCATAGTTGATGTTTCTAGTTTTTATAAATGAGTCCCTCATTGCGCGTCAAAGTTCCTTTAAATGTTCTTTCTCAATTTGAAAGTGAGAGTGTTTGCATTTGAAAATGCGAGGACCTTATGTTCCAATACAGATGTAGAGGAGAGATGCAGCTTTTTATTCGCAATGTTCCCAGGGTTTATCCCCGCACAAAATACAAAATTCATCTATCTTCTCTCATCGATTTTGCCAATTTACCTTTATTTGTTGTTTGCAAACTTTTCTGTCCCTCTCGGTTGCTTGCGTATGATTTTCAACGGTTTCTTCATATACTGGTTCGGGTGGGTACGTGACCGTTGGAGGTGGTCCATTAAGCAAAATTTCCATTTGAATACCCTCTTTCGCCAAAAATGCCAATTTCCATTTTTGCATCCAATTGTCCCACGAAAGTGGTGGGGTGATAATAGGGTTCTCCCAGAAAGCGTCAATGTGGAGAGGCGTCTTGCGAGAGTCGATTGCTGACTGCGCCGTGTTGTACTCAATTATTGTGTGACTAGTCAATTGAGTAGCAATTGTATCTTTACCAAACTGTATGGGGCAATTGTGGTTGAGCCGCGAATGGCTTAGCTTATTCTGAGCTTGCTGATTGAAAAGCAATTAGCTAAATTTAAATTGCAACTGATTTACAGAGATGCAAATGAGAGAATGAAAACAAAATGATGAAAGTTAGATCAAAAGGATATTAACAAATTATTGGCTTGTTCATACATTAAGAAGGAAGTAGAAGTTTGTTTATGGTATGAACAGACAGTTTCCTGTCTACCCGACTGAACAATCAAGAAATAATAATCTAATGATAGAGGAAGAACTGAAATAATAGCAACTGCACTTGAAATGGATTAAATGATCAAAACCGATCTAAAATACGGTAATGGATATTCTGATGATAATATCAATCCCGTATGACAAAAGACAAGAGATTTTAACGAAAGCCTACTAGTGAGAAACAGCCATAAAACGATGCAAGCTCAGGAGAAAATATGAACATCTGATGCTCGAATCGAAAGTCTTCCGAAGAACAACTTTATGTTCAATATCACACAGTAGCCAGTTCGAAGGAAAAACGGCTAAGAAATTTCAAGATTGTTTCTCAAGTCTTGTCTTTTTGTGTTCAAAGTTTATGGAAATCAGATTTTTAGGGAAATGTTCTTTTGCAACCTTCTTAGAAATACGTTTTCACTATTTTCTTAGGCACAACTCTGGTTAAAATTTTAAAGAGTTTATTCAAAAGCTCAGGCCAATCCAAAAGCTCAGGCCAATCACCAATCATACATTCTGCATTCTTTATTTACTTAAACTCAATAAACATTAATAGATATTGGAGTTTTACAATTTGAGCAACTAATATTTGAGAAAATAGTAGTTTATTAAATATGCGGAATGAAAAACTTAACATTTACAACCATGTGGAAATATTTTATCTTTTTTTCGTTCAAGTTTTTTTCGTATCTCCTTTGAAGGTTGAGACAAAGGTTATAAATGATTCTATCGTTAAAATAACGTCCATGCATCAATTTCTCAAAGATAAGTTTTTCCGCTTTTACAAACAATGCTTATTCTCTCCGTGCTATTGAAAAAAAAAACGATTTCTTAAATCAAAAAATTATTTTTGTCATTTCCAATATTTGTTTGCGAATGATTTTTTTGTTAGTCATCTACAGATTTTCTTCTGTGGTTAGCAAATTGTTTTTGAGGCAATAGTCTCTTTCAGCTGTTTTAAATGGTTAAATTTTGAAAATTATAGGATTCGGATTATTACGACGGATTATTAAGTGAAGCTTTTCTCAGAACACACTTTCTGCATAATTGGCCCTATTTCTCTGGTATAATTTTTCTGTGGTCTCTAACGAACATGGATTGAGGTTTTTTTGTTTTGACACAATTTGGTCTATCTCCCAGTAACCTAATTTGCCTAAAATTAACTTATTCACTCTGCCTCAGGTCTTTGCCAATAAGCATTTTTTATTTAATTTGAATGTTCAAAAAAATTAAAAAATAATTCTTTATCCAATTGTATCAGTTAAATTATATCTCTGGGGATAAACTTGTTATTGGCAAGAATTTATCCTTGTTCTTTTACTAGAATCTTTTTCGCTTCATACCTTGAACATTCTCAATTCAGGTTTTTTGTTCATGTTTCTGGTACAAATTAAATGTTGATTTCGGAAAAATACGGCAAATTGGGAAAAATAAGCAAAAGATACGGTAAAAAGGTTATAACTTTTACTCAACAGCGAACAAATGATTAAATAAGAAAAAACATAAAATCAATTTTTTGATGCCCGTCAAAATTTCAAAAAAATGCGATAATGTGACTTTTTTATCTGGTCCTTCTTTTCTAAGGTTGACTTCTCTACCGTTTAATCAATTGGTCTTCTCTGCCACATGCGGTTAGTGTTTTTTCCCACAAAATATAATTCTAGCATTCCTGAAATTACAATATTTGGTCCAACAACAGATATATTTTCAGATATTTTATGAGAATCAAAGTGGACTTGAAGAGCCTCTGTTTTCTTGAATTGAAAGTACTCGAATTTTCAATTTCATCACCAGTGTCTAATATGACCTCTAACGTCATATTGACTTCAAAAAAATAATACGTGAGTTGTTTGAAACAATTTAAAAAAATCGTCCTGACAACAAATTTAATAATTTTAATATAAAATAGACTCTAAAGCATGTGAGCACATAGCCGACAGCGAATTTCTTACTCTAGTTCTAAGTTGTTGTGAAGAAACGCTATATGCTGAAAAACTACGAGCTTATTTAGGTCGTGCTTCATATTTTGCCGTGCTAATAAATTCCACTTTAAAATGTATCTGGAAAAGCGAACCATCAAAAAAGACTGTAAAAATTACAGAAATACAGTAGCATGGAGTAGCCTTTGAGACGATTCTAAAACAACTGAATTTTGCTAACCTTCTCTTTCATTTTTTGCCGATATTTTCGTTTTATCGTGTTTTTTTAATCTCGACTCTAAAATCGAATTAATGGTTGCTAGATTGCTCCAAATGAAACTATGAAAAAGCCAACGAACGCAATAGGAAGAAGCGACTTGAAATCTTCAAAAATGGTATTTCAAGATTTAAATAGACAGTTTGCATCGTTCGTGAAAGGCAAAGTAGATTTTCTAAACCAAAATTTAATTTTAAATAGTTAGAAGCGGAAAACCGAATCCCTAATTTCCACTCGTTGAGGGTATTGACCTCCATAGCGTCCTCCATTGTTGACCAATCAACAGCACCACCCCCACCATCTGCATCTTCATCATCGTCGTCAGCAGGAACCCCCCGTTCCACGTAAGACATCGTCAACTCTGTTCCTGTCGTCGAAGTCGATTGCTGAGATGTAACCAATGTCATCTTTGATGTGTTTCCAGCAACTGTTTCAGGGGTAGATTGGGTTCGAGACGTTGTTTCAAAGGATTCGACGGTTCCGCCATCATTTGAAATTCCGTTTGAAGGTTCGGAATTAACGCTGCTCAGTAGTTTGAGAGAAATTTGACATTTCCCAGCCGAGTTTATTTCCGAATCGGCAATTTGTTCAACACAAGAGGGTTTTGATTCATTTTTCATTCCGCCGTAAATGCATAAATTATCGTGAATCAAAAAACGAGAACCATTCAAAGTCGTGATTGTGTGAACATCTTGATTGTTCAGTTCGCAAATTCGATCAGAACAAAAATTATATGAGAGACATCTGGGGTTTATTGAACATATAGCAGCGCATCTTTCCCGCTCGTAAACAGGGAATTTGGTTCCGATTAGGGAACCCTGCAGTTTAGATCGTGGTCGAATATCGTTGAATGGTGTATACCTAATACAGCCGTTATTATCATGGAAACTTATAAAATCACTTTAAACATTCAGTTAAACTTGCCTTAACACAATTAAGGTACGCTAAAGTTAATGTTTGTTTCATGTAAGCATTGCCTGTTCAACATCAAAGTTACACAAACTACTCACTGAGAAATTCAGGGATATTATACACAAATTATACACAAACTACTTAATAGGAAAATCAGGCATGTTTATCTTAACCAAATTAAGCTACGCGAAATTTAAAGCCCATTTCACGTAGGAATTGCCTGTTCACCAACAAAACTACACAAATTGTTCACTAAGAAACTCAGGTATATTTACCATAACCAAGTTAAGGTTATGCCAAAGTTAAAATTCATTTCAGGTAAGCATGGCCTGTTCAACAACAAAACTACACAAACTACTCACTTAGAAATTTAGGTATACTTATCTTAAACAAGTTAAAGTACGCAAAAATTAAAGTTCACTTCAGGTAAAAATCGCTTGATCAACATCAAAATTACACAAACTACTAACTAGAAAACTCAGGTATTTTTACCTTAACCAAGTAAAGGTACGCCAAAGTTGAAGTTGACTTCAGCTAGGCATTGCGTTTTCAACACCGAAATTACACAAACCACTCATTAAGAAAATCAAGTGTATTTCCCCTAACAAAGTTAAGCTACGCTGAAGTTAGAGTTCATTTGAGGTGAGCATTGCCTGTTCAACATCAACATTACACAAAGTACTCACAAAGACATTTAGGTATATTTACCAGAACCAAGTCAAGATACGCTAAAGCTGAAGTTCATTTCAGGTAAGCAGTGCCTAATCAACATCGAAAATACGCAAACTACTTACAAAGAGATTTAGGTATAATTGCTTTAACTAAGTTAAGGTTAACACTAAAATTAAAGTCCAATTCAGGTAAGAATTGCCAGATGAACATCAAAATACACAAACTACTTAATAGGAAAATCAGGCATATTTATCTTAACCAAGTTAAGCTACGCAAAAATTGAAGCCCGTTTAACGTATGGATTGCCTGTTCACCAATAAAACTACACAAATTGTTCACTAAGAAACTCAGGTATATTTACTATAACCAAGTTAAGGTTATGCCAAAGTTAAAATTCATTTCAGGTAAGCATGGCCTGTTCAACAACAAAATTACACAAACTACTCACTTAGAAATTTAGGTATATTTATCTTCACTAAGGTACACTAAATTTAAGGGTAATTTAATGTAAGATTTGGCTGGGTATTACCTTGAATTTTTATGGAAATTTTTACCCCTTTTGTAGTACGTTAAAAAAATTTTGAGGATCTCAAATGCTTTTTATTTCTTCCATGGCCACAAGAGACTTAAATTGAAAAAAAAACATAGAACAAAAAGAGTTTTTCAAATTTTTCTTGTTTTCAAAACCAAGCTATTTGGATCTTAACAAAAATTAAAATGCTTTCCAAGTGCCTGCGCTAAAAATTGCCAAAGATGTGACCAGTCCCGACAAAAAGACCACTTATCATACACGGTCTTGATCACTTTTGTGGCACATTATTGGCCTGTTCATTTTTTCTTAGCAGGGGACCTTTCTGAGTTCATCAAAAAGATATCCCGAGTTGAACACCAAAAAAAATCTTAGTAATAATCCAAAGTCGTATATGAATCTTCGGAATCATAATAAGACATATATAGTCTTATGGAATATTATCAACAATGAAAAGGTCAACAATGGTAAATTCAAAAGACGAAAAAAGCCTTTAGCAGGAACATGCCAACATGCAAACTTGTCAAAACAGTTTTATTATACTAAAACATTTTGTATATCTTCTTTGCTCATTCCGGGCACACAAACTCTGCCTGTATTGCAGAGTATTAACTCTTGCTTATTTGGAAAGTATTATTTGGTCATCGTATAATTTTTCAAAGATTTCCCCGAATTGAATGGATATTAAATCTGATATCGAACGCTGTCTCATAGTTCTCAAAGCGTAAAGAAATCCTATTCCAAAATTTTGTTGTTGTTTATTCAACGCACCTTGTCGCTAAAATACAGAGTTAATTCGACATCATTTTTCATTTGAGGTCGTTGCTTGTGGCTTTAATTTTTTTACCCTTTGAGTTTTGCATGGTGGTATCTCGGCTGAGAAAATTACTCACGTTATTTTAAAACAAAAAGAACTGAAGCTGTTTTTTAAAACAAGAAGAATTGTTTGTGTACATTTTGAGATTTGAATTTGAAGTTACAACCCCATTGCCATTTTAGCAATTCCAGAGATTCCAGCGATTCTCCGCCCCTGGTGAGGCAGTTTCTGTTACAACAATACTTGCCTCCGCTGCCAAGTTAATTGCTGGAATACCAATTTAAGCACCGCACTTGATGAGCGGGCTTATTTTCGAAATCATTATTTCTCGCTACTGTTTGTTTTCAAAATCTTTTTCCAGGAGCAAAATAATTTTTAAATTTTTGTTCATTGATGTCTCGCCCAATCGGGGACAAGCTCAAACAGTCCATTGCACATTAAACTGACAAAGCGGCTTTTTAATGTGCGTTCGCACATGATGCTCCGACCCAAGCTCATCTACATTTTTGACTTAATTGTCAACCAAATGAAGAAAAAACAAAAATAGATGTTTGAGTTTAAAACAATCATAACACAACCTATCTACTAATTGAGTTACAAAGCTGACAAAATCAGACTTTCGAAGTTTCAATTTATTCAAACGTATTATCGGCCAATTCAACGTACAATCCAACAACGTATAAGCATCAGTACGATCATAGCAACAAGTGAGAGTTTAGACGGCAAGGTTTTTTTGATGCTCTTTTACTGGTTTTTTGTCTGATGTTATTGACGTCAGAATCGGTTCAAAATCGATCAACGATCGTCTAGAGAACCTAAAAATATTAAGCCTAAAACCGCCTTATTCGATATATATTATGGTATTATTTACTTAAAATTAGGTTATACGAACTTTTCCGGAACTTTTTGTGTATATTAGACGCAATTCCATACGTAATTTAAATACTCGATTCTGATTGGTTAATGTTCTCGCTTAGATTTATTTAGTTACTAACATCCTCCGGCCCAGAAGAAGATGCTGGGAGAATTGGTACTAATTTTACAAGCGGGCGAACGAGCGATCCGGAGGACGTTCGCAATACGGCGGAGCGTGCGACGCTGTCGGAACCGTAACGAAGTTCAGTGATCCGAGCAGTGGGGTAGTAACCCCTTGGGTTGGTCTCTTCAACTACCCAAACCAAATCACCGGTCTTAAGGTGATGCTCGGCAGGCGTCTGCCACTTGGAACGTCGGTTAAGCGCCGGTACGTATTCTTTGATCCAACGAGACCAAATAGCGTTAGCGTAAGACTGCGCGCGGGCGTAACGTTTACGGTGATCAAGCTCATCTACGCCAATGATGGACGGGAGACTACATGCTTGGTTACCGAGGAGAAAGTGATTAGGTGTTAATGCTCCAAGGTCGGACGGGTCGGCGCTTACGGGCGTTAGCGGACGTGAATTAAGTGCATGTTCGACCAGACAAAAAGTGGTACTTAAAACCTCATCCGTGAGGCGACGTGTTCCAAGGATTGTCTAAAGTACGCGCTTGAAACTACGTACTAGCCTCTCCCAGATGCCACCTTGGTGTGGCGCACTGGGCGGGTTGAACCTCCACTTGATGCCTTTGTGGGCAAGTTCCACGGCGATGTTGATGGTGTTCCACTTTTCGATGTTCTCGCGTAGTTCTTTTTCCGCGCCAACAAAATTAGTACCATTATCAGACCAAAAAATGGTCGACATGCCTCGATGAGAGACGAACCGCTCCACTCCCATTACACACGAACTGGCGTCCATGGAAGGAACGATTTCAACATGAACGGCTTGAGTAGTTAAGCATGTGAAGAGGAAACCCCACCTCTTCTCGGTAGTCCTACGTACAGTAACATACAGCGGGCCGAAGTAGTCGACCCCGGTGTTTGTGAAGGGAGGAGACTGGTAGGCGATTCTTTCTACTGGAAGGTCAGCCATGATTGGTTGGATTGTGGCAGCTCGAAACTGTCTACACGTGACGCAGCTGGATTTAATTGAACGCAGTGAGGATCGTAACTTAAGGATGGTATAACGTTCCTGTATTTTAGCCCTCAAGTAGTCAATACCTTGATGATGATGTTTAACGTGCGTGTGCCTGAGGAACAACTTTACAAATGCATGGCGTGCGTCCAGAACGATAGGATGTTTTACATCAAAGTCAACTTCGACCAACCGCTTGATGCGGCCTGCCGATCGGATTAGACGATTTGGCCCAATAAAGGGTGAAAACGGGGCAATACGGCTACTCCGTTTAACGGGTTTGTTTTCGAGGAGATCTTTTCTCTCCGCGTTAAATGACTCCCCTTGGATAAGGTACTGGAGATGACGCTCGGCTTCGTCAAGCTCCGTGGGGTCTGTGACGCTACCATTGGCATTACAGTAACGTTCGTGAGAGGGTAACAAGCGGAGCGCGTACGCTGTTATCCGTAGCTACTTTTGATAAGAACTGTACTTATCGAAAGGAATTAGTTGCGGGGGCGGTTTCTTAGTTGACTTGGTTACGGATGCGGCCAATGATGTATTGGTTTCGTCAGTTTCCTTAGTTACTATACCAAGTTTGATGTTATTAACTCCTTCAGTGCTTGGTTCGAACGGGAATTGCTTAGTTCTTAAGAAATCTGGACCTCTCACCCAGCTACTTGATTGCAAAACCTCAACGGACATACCACGAGTGCCGGCGTCTGCCGGATTATCGCTTGAGGCAACGTGGTTCCATTCGTCAACGCTAGTGTGTTCTAAGATTTCGCAAACACGGTTTGCAATAAATATTGGGTGCTTGGTTGCAGAGTTAAGCCATTGCAAGACAGTGGTGCTGTCGGTCCACATGAAAACTCTGTTGGCTTTTACTGTGAGAGCTCGACAGATATCTTGTTTCAATCGAGCGGCCAGTAGCGCTGCCTGTAATTCCAGCTTTGGAACAGTCATGACCTTCATAGGTGCTACGCGAGTTTTACCCAGGACAAACGCAAGCTCCGTTTGGGGCCCACTCGAAGTAGTTACTCGAGCTCGGAGAAATGCAACGGCACTGAAAACTTCTTGTGAACTATCGCCAAACATGTGGAGTTCCAGGTCTTCAAAGTTTCCAGAAAAGTAGCTCCTTGGTGTAGTGATTGCGTCAAGCTTGGGTAGTTCTACACTCCATTCGAGGAGCCTGTCAACAGTGCCCCTTGGTAATTCTTCATCCCAGTGTTGCCCGCTGGCACGCCAGATGTCCTTTAGTAACAATCGGGCACCAACGGTGAATGGTGCCACTAGGCCGATGGGATCGAATACCTTAGACACTAGGCTCAATACCAAGCGTTGTGTTAAATACTTAGTTACTGTACTGGAGGTACCCCGACTCACAACTAGAGTATCATTGTTGTGATCCCATTTCAACCCAAGCACGTGCGAAGATTCCTCCTTAGATGAGGCAATTACTTTTGGTTCGGTGGACTGAGGTGACCCATCAATTCGATCAGCCAGATTTGGTACATTGCTTACGAACTTAGTAAGCTTGAACCCACCTCGATGGAGAAGTTGCACCAACTCCTTCGATCTTTTGAGAGCCCTCTCAGGTGACTCCACCGAATCCAATAATCGTCCATGTAGAAGTTTTCTAGGACGGCTTTGGTTGCTTCCGGGTACTGAATAACATTGTCTCGGGCCGTGCGTTGCAGTGCATAGTTAGCGGATGTGGGCGAGTCTTTAGCCCCGAATATATGGCGCGTGTATTGATACACTACAACATTTGTTGTGGGGTCCTCCCGCCACAAAAAACGCAGTGATGGCTGGTCACAGTCAGGGGCACCCACTTGGAGGAACATATCCTCAATATCTGCGGACACGGCGAATTGATGTTGACGGAACCTAAGTAGTACGTGGATTAGGTTTTGGAGCAGGTCGGGGCCAGTGAGCAAAGATTTATTCAAAGAAGTACCGTGGAACTTTGCTGCACCATTTAATACCCTACGCACTTTCCCCGGTTTGTTCGGATTGATTACGGGATGTGGTAGGTACCACTCTTTATTCGACCGCTTCTCAACCTTGTGAGCATCAGGGACTGTAATCAAGTAACCTTTTTCCAAGTCTTCACGGATTGTACTAGCATAATTTTCTTTCAATGATGTATCTCTCGAGAGCCGCTTTTCGAGAGACTTGAGTTGTGCCAGTGATGAAAAGTAGTTATTCGGGAGTTGGATGTTGTCATCAGCCCATAACATACCGATATCGAATCTTTGGCCGTTATGGAAAGTTGTTTTTTCAAGTATTTCCTGCGCGCGAGCATCCGCTGCGGATCGTGGGTCAACTTGCTTGAACGCGCCGTACGATTCCATATCATACCAAGATTTAACCTGACAAGCTAATTCAAAATCCTGTTCAATACTGGCTTTGAAACACATCGAGACTAAACTTGAATTTGACGGGAGTGGGCCACTTAAGACTCAACCTATGGGTAAGCGGACACTGAACGGTGAGCACTTTTCGTCGGCTGAAAAATACTCTAACGGGCGGATGGCATGGTAGACATCCTGTCCAAGTATCATCTCAATTTCTCCATAGCTATATCTTACTGGACCTAGAACTGCCAAATGTGGGTAAGTTTCTTGCATGGACTTGACGTCAATGATGTCGGAACCTACGTTTAATGTTTCCCTCACGTAGGGACGCACAGTGAATGCTTCGAAGTCTTGGTCTTTATGAGGTGTCACAGTCAATTGAACCACCATTGTGTCTATGAGTTCTTCCGTGTTTATATCCTTGACGGTCAGTTTTAATGCGGTACCCTGCAAACCGAGTCTAGCTGCGAGACTATCGGGCACCCAAGAGTTACTGCGAGCGGTATCGCATAAAACCAACGCCGTAGTACTAGTGTCAGAAGAATTAGTAAGTTTCAGTTCCGTGACCTGAAGGAGGCCTTTAACATCCGTCACGGAAGACAAAGTGGTTGTTTTGCTTGGTTGCTGTTGACCCGTAGATGGCCTACTTGTACCTGCGTTCGACTTCGAAGTATCGATGTTGTTGTTTGTTGAGGGTTTAGCTGGAAAAACCCTTTCAGCTCCATGAAGTAAGGTGTTATGGGAGCTGTTGCAACCATCTTTCCTACATTTACGGGGACTTGGGCATTGCCTAAACATGTGTTTATCACGCAAACAAGAGAAACAGAGCTTTGCATCAGCCACGACCTTGGCTCTCTGCGTGGGGGTCTTTTCCTTAAAGACACGGCATTCCCAGAACCGGTGGCTGCCTTTGCATACAATGCAACTAGAGATTGATGTTGACGGAGATCTCTGTTGCGGCTTAGGGTTACTCTTCTGTTGCGTATTTGCAGCAAATGCCTTTGAAGCAACTTTTGATCTTGTTACTGAGTTGTTGGTATCCTCAGTCCTTGCTTTGGTTGCGGTATTCTTCATTAGATCGTGCGCTTCGGCCTTCTCTTTTAACCAATCGTTGAAATCAAGAAGAGTAGGTTTCACCCAATGCTTTTTGACAGTGAAGAGTGACCATGACTCCTTCATATTGGGTGGTAGCTTCTGTACGACAGTGTTGAGAAGCGCAGCACTCTTTAAATCCGAATCATATGACAGCGATTTAAATACCCCAACAAGACTTGAAATGCACCCCGAGTAGTTAATGATGTTATCGCTATTGTGCATCTTCAGTGGTGGAAAGCTGTTGAGTTTGTCCAAATGTGCACTTACAACCGCCTGTGGTTGGCCAAATTTACGTTCTAAGGTCCTCAGTGCGTCTTTGTACATTGCGCCGCAGTAGGCGAACTCAGCTATAGCTGTTTTAGCTTTACCTGTTACGAGGGTCTTAAGGTATGTCAATTTTACATCATCAGTTAAGGACTGAGAGTCAATTGCCCTTTTAAACTGACCATACCATTCGTGCCACTGTAGAGGATCCCCAATGTTTTGTGACAACTTCCATTCGGGTAGTGGGTCATTCCTCTTGCTAGATAAGGCGTCAGTGAATGCCTTAATGAAGCTTGCATTTTCAGATGCTGGCGCTGGAGGCGTGGGATGCGGTGGGCCACCCCAACACAATGATATCGGAGCAGTATGCCCGTATGTTGGATGTATAACCGGCGTGACGAAAGGTGGCGCGATGTTAGTAGTTGTACTAAAGGGGTTAACAAGGATGCTACAGTTAGCTGCGTAGTTGCTATTTGGATTATGTTGTGCACTCATTTGCAAGGTGGCATGGCTGATAGCAGGGTTAGCTGTGCTTGGGGGTAGGTACGGTTGAACATTTTTGAAGATGGTAGCATTATTTGTCGCCTGGTTTACGTTTGGGGGCTTATCCTGAGGAAAACTCCACAAGTTTAGATCAAGGTTACAGTTCAGGGGAGGTTTTTGTGCTGTAGGGCACGGTACCAGGCGGGTTTGAGGCGATTGGACCAAGTTTTGCTGTGGAATGTTTGGGACGGGTAGGTATGTTGCTGTGCTGGCTGGGATGGGCAACGGAATCACGGGATGCTGAGGATTAAATAATTGTTGAGGCGGGATTACGGGAGTTGGGTTCAAGAGTGGGTTTAGAGGTGGAGGGACATTATGCGGGGAATGGACAATAGGGACTTGTGTTTGGTGTGGAATGTTACTTTGAGATGGATTCAGTAGTTGCGGATCATGAGGCATCGACATGTGTAATTGACCAAGCACACTGGAGCTTTTCGGACCCAAGAACTGATTTACTTGTGGGTTTGTTGAAAAATTAGGTACAAAACTGGAGTTCGTTGGTGCCATAACGGGTGTCGGTGGCCGGGGAGGTTGCGTAGGTGGCTGAAGTGGTGGGAGTGCGACATTTTGTACGTCGACTGGTACTTGGTTCACTGGGTTCACTTTACCACTTCCTGAAGGACTGTGGGCCTGCTCGACCCTTTGATCATTGAGTGATTGCTGCAGTTGAGCCTGGAGATATTCCCGATACAAAGCTTCCTGCTGGGCAACAGAAATTGCAACTCCTGGCCGTGTGTACTGAGAAACTATTTCAAGATGATGTAAGTTATCGGCAACATTACTTGTGTTTTCTGGAGGTTTACTAGGGGTATCTTTAACAGGAGGGTCGGCGGTTGCTGAACCAGGACGAGAAAAGTTTAACTCACTTGAATTACCTGCTGGAAACGAATTTACCTAATCCTGAACAAGTCCCTGACTTCTATCTGATCCCCTATCTTTAAACAAATTCAGTTCACTTGAGTGGTGACTAAACAACGAATGATTATCCATTAAATCAGCTTCATCTAATTTAGCTGCTGCAACACGCTGGCGGTGGTCTTCCTGCAATTCTTGAAGTGCCATCTGTTCCATTTGTATTTCAAGCTCCTTTTTTCTCGTGGCAATTTCGTGTTTTTGTTTAGCGAGGCGCATGGCAGCTTGTTCTTGTTTCTCGGCCTCTTCGCGTTTTAGTTTTGCCATCAGAAATTCATGTTTACGCTGGCTAGACATTGATGATGTTGTTCGGCGTGAACTTCTCTTAGATTGCCCTTGAGGATTAACGCCCTCACATTCGGTGTCTCGGTCAGCAACTGAGTCAATATAGCTTCTAGCCGCAAGCAAGAATTTATCATTGTTCTTGGTTACATCATCCAACCATTGCTCAAGGACAGGGTAGATTGAATCTGGGTTCTCCGCTTTACTGGCTAAGTCAAATAGTTCTTCATTCTTCTGCACTAGTTTACTGAAAACATCCTTCAACTTAGAAACCAAGCGTTCAACTTTAACCCTCCTGTCTTGACGATTTATGGCATCTGTGATGTCCTTATGGATGTTACATAAGTCAGATTCTAGATTAGATCTTGCATTAAAGAGCTTTTTCAATTTTTCTTGCTGTTCGGCCATGTTTTTGAAATGGTTAATTTATCAACGTAGAGTAACTTTCAACCAAACACGTGGAATGAGGGTTATACTGAACCCAAATGACGAGGACTTGATAATCAAGACGTCGAAGAGCAGAAAAGAAGTTATCGAGTAATGAATTACTCGGCGAAAATGAATAACAAAGTGGAGAGGGCGTCTAACGTGCTTGAAAGCAACGTGAGACTAAACAGGAATACAGGCAACCGGGGAAAGAGGACTGGGTGGACGAAGCACGACGAAACGGGAACCGAAGCAGACTGGGCGGCAAGGACAGGCAAACGGCGCGCAACGCAACAGGGAACGGGACGGCGAAACGTGGGTAGGAAACGGGCAACGCAACGGACGGGACGGAAACGCTGAACGAGCGACGCACGAAGAAACGGGAAACGAGACGGACAGAACAGAGGCGTTGGGCGAGTAACGCGCAACGAAGCGGGAAGCCGGGACAGAACGGGCGGGAGACGATTAAACAGCGAGCGGGGAGGTCGGGAAACACTATGCTAGCAGATCCCAGCAGCAAACTCAACCAAACAAACTAGCCGTAACTCCAGAACAAACTTAAGTCAGACCCTAGGGAGGAGGAGAGATGCTACTGCAAGAGACAAACTAGCACAAGTCATTATGGGGCTTAACATATGAAAATAACAAACTAAATTACGGCAAACAATAGTATACTAAAAGGATGAAAAGAGCAAGAAATTTACAAGCCGTAACTCCAGAATAAACTTAAGTCACACCCTAGCAATAATCAAACCTAAACAACCGATCAGCATACCAACAATATTAAACAAACTACAGCAAAAGTTAAGTAATATGCAGCGCTTTGTAGTCTATGAAAGCTGGAAAAGTGAAGAAACAATCTAGCCGTAACTCAAGAATAAACTTAAGTCACACCCTACAAGGCAAAAAACTAAACCAACTAACAATCATACAGTTACACGCAAACATACAGCAGCAAAATTAATATACTACAACAGGAAGGCTAGTAAATTAGTAAAGTTGAAAAGTCAAAGGACAATCCAGCCGTAACTCGAGAACAAACTTAAGTTACACCCTAGAAAGCTTTATGACCTAAACAACAAACCAGCATACTAGTTTACTCAACATACTACAGCAAAAACAACAACATACTTCATCACATATGACATACGACATCGAAAATCGGAAAAGTAGCGAAGAAAACGAAAAGCGAAGTTTTGGGAGAGCGGCGTTATTGAAAGAAAAAACGGAAAACGGAGAATTGTAAAGTTAAAGAAAGAAAAGAACGCGGGCGAAAAAGGGTACATAAACGAACGACGAGAAGAATTATGGGAATGCGATAATTTTTTGTAGGCCGGAGGTTGTGAAAATTTTCACAACTTTTTCTAGGTAATGAGTTTCACTCAGTTAACGACAAATTTTTTTTTTTGACAAATTTGTCAAAATTTGATGCGTTTGTCCAATTTTTCTCAAATTTTGGTCAATTTTTTGCAAATTCTTGATTACGGAACGGTAATCCAGTAAACTGGACGGTTTTAAACTCAAAAATACGGTTTATCAATATTCGGTATTGATTTTCTCAAGTTTTTTAGAATTGCCTCAAAATTGACCAAAAACTTTCATAATTGAACAATTTAGCATTTTTCTCTCAATTTTCTCTATATCTGAGGTGAATTTTTGCTATATAACCATACTGGACTAATTCGGTTTTTAGGGCAAAAGGGGGATTGGGAGGGTTAGACTTGCCGCCTAGTGTATAAATCAGTATTTCCAAAACAGAGCCACAAAAGGTTTTCGAAGTCTTATTGTTCTAAGCCCAAAAGTTCTATCTCACAGTTTTTGAGGTATGTCAACCACTCTTTGAGTTGTCGTCTTTTTTGTGAAGGTGTACTTGCTGTTTGAACCCATTGTGGTTGTAGTAGTACGTCTCTTGGATTCTTGGATAACTGTATTCTGTTTGCTCCCGTTGACTGCCTGTTGACTGCCTGCATCGAGGTGAAACCTGAGATATTGGCGGGCATCTGTCGGTTATCTAGTGAACCGACTCTCCACTTTACTTCTTTCATAAATATGTGCACGTGTTTATTTATAATTCAAATACAAGAGCTTCATACTGTGCAGAAATAACAAACTAAATGAAAGAAATAACAAACTAAATGAACTAATTTTCAAGACTATGTGCAAATTGACGATGACGATACGCCGAGCATAAAGGGATAAGAACTATCGTCCTTTGCGGTCGTGAGTTTACTTGGTTGAGATAAGACTATCTCGGAAATAATTTTCGGTCATTTCACTCTTGTTGACGAGAGGCCAATTGTAGGTGTTGCACCGTGGCGCGGTACCAAAATAAAGCTGACAAAATCAGACTTTCGAAGTTTCAATTTATTCAAACGTATTATCGGCCAATTCACCGTACAATCCAACAACGTATAAGCATCAGTACGATCATAGCAACAAATGAGAGTTTAGACGGCAAGGTTTTTTTGATGCTCTTTTACTGGTTTTTTGTCTGATGTTATTGACGTCAGAATCGGTTCATAATCGATCAACGATCGTCTAGAGAACCTAAAAATATTAAGCCTAAAACCGCCTTATTCGATACATATCATGGTATTATTTACTTAAAATTAGGTTATACGAACTTTTCTGGAACTTTTTGTGTATATTAGACGCAATTCTATACGTAATTTAAATACTCGATTCTGATTGGTTAATATTCTCGCTTAGATTTATTTAGTTACTAACAGCCCAATCGGGGACAAGCTCAAACAGTCCATTGCACATTAAACTGACAAAGCGGATTTGTCTACTAATTGAGTTACATAATGCCATGCCTTACTACAGCGCCAATGAGATCTGACCTTAAGAGACTACGCGACAAAGAACAACCAAAACAATTAGCAAAAACAAAAACTTCACAGCAAAAACGGAATATCTAATTTTAAAAGCACATAGTAAAAACGTCAAAACGCAGTCAGATGAAACTTTAACTACTCAAATTTATTTTTTTAACTACTTAGCGGACGGAGAGGGTTCTTAATGAGACTATGTTACAAGTCAACAAAGAGAACGATCAATGAGGCGAAATTCAAAAATTAATCAACATTTTTTTAACCAAGAAAATTCAAGTCTTAAAAATCATTAGCCTTTAACTAAATAAACCTTGATAAATTACTAAAAGAAAAATTACCATAGAAATTACTTTAGAAAATATAGAAATTGATAAATTACTATAGAAAAACCTAAAAAATTAGAAACGATTTGCGAAAACACAAACTATTGCCACCACTAAAATCATTAGCTATTATCTGAATATTACGTCTTTTTAATTCAGTTCTTATTTCTACTAATTCAGCTGCAATAGGAATTATACTGAGGGATTAAATAAGTTTAATTGGGCCACATTTGTCAACCATTGGATCTGTTACTACGCGATTATTCTGAAAGAAGAGAAAAAGAAGCGCAAAAACTGACCACTCAAAAGACGTTTATAAAAACGCATATTGTCCAACAAACCGAGCGTTGGTGACAAATAAAATCAGTAGATACGTTGTTTTTTTGGAATACAAAAAATTGGATGTGACCTTGATGAAAAAAAGTTACAATTGGACGAAAAGAACAACAAAAACTGAAAAGTTTGAAAAATGTTTGAAAATGTATATCATAAACTTTAATGATAAAGGCTATAAACTGACCATCTGATTCGGGCAATATCATCAATTCAATCCTCAATTACAAGACTAAGAGACTTGTCAGCTATTTACGGCTACCTAAAGAACAAAAACATGCAAAACAGCAATATCAGGGAAAAAAATGAGCAAGAAAAGTGTTGAAAGCATTAAAAAATGAACTTTTCCAAAAACACTTTTCTATGTTCAATTAATGTTTTAACAGTAATGAGGTTCATATTTTTCATCAATATAGTTTCAACAAATCAAATGTGAACAAATATATAAGAACCACTAAATTTTTGAGAAAACTCGTAGTATCAACGCCATTAATTTCTTTAGCTTTCAACGGAATCAACTAAGTACGCTAAATTACGCCTCCATGGGACAACAAGTTTGTTGGCCATTCATGTTTGTTCAATAAGACCTTACGAAAAGTTGTTGAAGACGAAAACTACAACAAAGACAGGCAACAACCAAAAATTCAGTAGAAAAGTGTCAGAAGAAAGATTCGAAGCAATTTAAATCATAAGTTCTTCCCTGAAAACTTTATATATGATCCGTAGAACCTCTTGCCTAAGCTAATGGGAACTATTAGTATTAGGATAATGTGATAAGATTTCATAGGATCCCAAAAAAGAAAAAGAACGCGAAAATTAAAGAAAAAAACAACAAAACAACTGGCATTGAATATTTAAAACTAAGGGTAGAAGATAAAACCGCTAACCAGATTATTATTGACTGCATTTGAAGGAAAAAAGATCCACTAAGTACTAAGATTGCCTAACAGTATACGAAAAAAAATTAGGATTGGATAATGTTAAAAAGAATTTCGAAGATTTTCGAAAATCTCAACACCCATTAAACTCAAAAGCTTTTAATGGAGGTCAATAACTAAGCTCAGAAATAACACGATGGCAGAAAAAATGTTTGTCAATCACAGATAATAAAAAAGTGATCACAACAAGTCATATGACTTTGAAAACAACAACAAAATTAGGCAAAAACCAAAAATTCAGCAGAGACATGCGAGAAATATTTTTCCAAGCAATGTAAACCATTAGCGTTTCTCTGAAAACTTTATCTGTGATCCACTGAATATCCTTTCCAAGCCAATGGGATTAGAATAAAATTTGGATAATATGTATAATATTTGGATAATGTGATAAGAGTTCAAAAGTAACCGATAATACGAAAATTTCAATTTTTTTTTAATTTTGAATTCTTGTGTTATTAAAGTCATATAATCAATAGTTAGTAGTTGAAACCGCCATCTAATTTTTTTTGGTTTCAGTACAAAGCAGGTGGGTTCTGTCAATACTGAGCTGACTAACAGTTCACGAAAATTTTAATGTTCAAAAAAATGTTCGAAAAACTATTTTTAAATTATTAACAGCCATTAAATTCAATAAATTTCAATGGAAGTCAATAAATACGCTCAAATATGCTTCAATAGGATTATGAGGATGTTTGTTATTCATAGGTGATCAATAAGACATCACAATAAGTCTTATGACTATGAAAACAACAACAAAATCACGCAAAAAGAAAAAAAAAATTAAATAGAGAAGTACGAGAAGAAAAATTCGAATACATTTTAAACTATAAGCTTTTCTCAGAAAAATTTATTTGTGTTCCATTAAACGTTTTCTTGAAGCCAATAGGAGCTGTCAATTTTAGGGTAATATGATAAGATTTCGAAAGTAACCAATAATACGGAAATATCCAAAAAAAATTTGAAAGTTTTTTGAAACCGTGTGTCTTTGAAGTCATATTACTAAAAGTTAGAAGATAAAACCGCCAATTAGACCAAAATTGGTTACAGTAGGACTGAGTAGGGTGCTGTCATCACAGAGAATGACTTACAGTTCACGATAATAAGTTGATGTTTAGTTAATGCTCAAAAAATTTTTCGAAAAAATATTTTTAAAGTCTTAACAGCCAATAGCTGTTACTCACTCGAAGCTCTAAATATGCTCACTTAAATCTCTTTACGGATTTTATTGAACTGTTAGTCATTGAATCCATGCCATAAGACTCCAAAATATTAGTAAAACCCCAAAAAGAAGTTCAAAATTTCAATTAAAATTAAGAAAACTCAGAGTCGAATTTATAAAAAACGTGAGGAACTCCTTGAAAACATTTTTTTTGTGCGTTGGGCTTCATTTGACTGTAAAGGAGATTTTTCATTGACGGAACATTGATTTGAAAGGTACTTGTCTCTAGCTGACTTTAAAAAGCAAAAACAAAGTAGAAACGTTTTATAAAAAAAAGAGCTCTCAAATAGATTTCGAACTTTTTTGATATTGAAGCTCCCTATGAGACCAGAACTATTCTTTTTTAATGCCTTTAGTCTTTTAGGAACACGAAATTGGTTCATTTTTGGCAAGAATTTTAAGTTTGAAATACTATTTTTATAGAAAATATCTTAATTTGAAGAAAAATCACACTAAAAGTGAACAAATAACCCGTGTTCACACAAAACTTCAATCATCGATAACTCCTCGAAAAAAAAACGAAAATCAAAAAATCTTTTTTATTTTGAATTCTACGCTGGACCAGCTTTTTAATGATACCACTCACATTTCTCTGCGATGAATATATCGATCGGCCAAAATTGACTGAACAAAAAAAACCTATTTGAGTATATAATTCCTCCCCCCACAAGTGGGGTCGGAACAATAAATTGCCACGAAAATTAAACGGTGCAGCTTCAAAAATGTTTCCAGGCCCAGAAAATCCCTATTTGCGGCACAACAATGATACGATGTTTGAATTCATCGAAAAAACTGATGAAAATCTTGATTCATAGAAATTTTGCATATAGATTCTGACTCGCATGAGACGGTTGTTGAAACATAGACGGTTGTTGAAATAAAGAAAAATCGGACTTTACTTCAAGCCCTGATTAGCGTTAAGCTTCACAGTGTCTTTAGAGAATTGAAACTAAATTAGACCGGATTGGATTGTGTTCAGCTTCCCTACTATTTCAGTTGTCTGAATTAAAGTCCTTCTAAAGTTTTAAATTTTAAGCAAAATTAAATCCTTTTTTTGCTTGCTGTCCCATTAAAAAAGTAAAATTGAAAAAGGCTTGTTTATGAAACAGCGCAAGATCGGACTTTAATGTGTTGTTTGATTTCGCTGAGATGATAAAGCGTCAATTTTTATGCTCATCTGGTTCAGTGTGGATATAGCATTTTTTTCTGATGCATACTTTATAGCAACTATAGGAAGATATATGATCCTTAATCATCATTGCACTGATCATAATAACAACTTCTTATATGAATGTCTTATATGAATGTCTTATATGAAGAACGTTCATCATACAAACCACGAACTAAATCGCTCCTAAAGACCTAAAAACAGTTTGATACACTCGTTTAACAAAAAACAAGAGAACGAACTGTGGAATGTGGATTTTGCCATAGTTATGAATAACGTTTCCTATTTTTGTAACAGTCCTAACGAGGAGTTGGGTTTGTACAACTTCTAAGGTGTTTAGATATGTCCAAACTATTTCCCTAAGTGCCGAAAATTTTGTTTATTTTCAATCTCTTTTGCATTTGATTTGCTCATGCTCTTCTACGTTGTCAATAAAATAAATTTTTGTTTCACATTGCGTATTATAATTTGGAGTTCAGATCCCAATCTGGTTGCGCAAAAAATTGGATTTGAAATTCAGTTAACAGTTTCGGTTGCTGGTTTTGAACGAGGACATCGATTTGGGAAATATGGAAGGTGAATTGGGTTTCAATACCTTAAGCTGTTTTTGAGACACCAGTTTCAATATTTCAAGCACCAAAAAATCAAAAATGATTATGTCTTTGCCGGCAAATGTTTTGCCTAAAAATTACCCAGAGAACAATTAGCAAAGCTAGCAAAAGATAAATAGGAAAAATTAGTTGTGAAAATTCAGTTGAATTCTTGACTGAGATTGTAAAAACGAATCTTTTTTTAGCATAAGGTTTTTGAATTGTTTTCATAAATCATTCAATTGCACGTGTATTTATCCGTTAGGTGTTTATTTTCATCAACTATTGAACTTAACAGTTCCCGGAACGGCCGTTTATATAATTTTATCACAAGTTACTCTTTTTGTTTTATAATCAGTACATGCAACTACAGGTATATACCGGCAAGTTTAAACATTTTGTGGTTCAGTTATCAAGCCATGTTCCTCGTATTTCTTTCCCATACTCAACATATGATAGCAATATTCGTAAAAACATTGAATGGTAATTATTACTCAAAGGCAGCTAAAAAACAACAAAAACAGGTTCGAAACATTGATCATCAAGTATTAAGAAAGTGAAATAGAATTTGGATAAGAATCTGAGTAAATTAACTGGCCAGACGAAATTCACACACAAATAGTCAAACACATCTACAAACAGACACAAACACACACACCACATACATACTCATAAACACAGACATACACACGCAGGCAGGCATAAACACACAGTCACATATACGAACAAACGCACACACACACACACACACACGCACACACGCACACACAGGCACACACACAGGCACACACATATACACACACACGCAAACAAACACACACACAAACACACACATACGCGCGCACACACACACACGCAAACACAAACACACGCACACACCCACACGCAAACACAAACACAAACGCACAAATTAAAAAGGCTTGTTTATGAAACAGCGCATGATCGGACTTCAAAGTGCTGTTTGGTTTCCTTGAGATGATTTTGATGAAGCCTCAAATTTTTATGCTCATCTGGTTCAGTGTGGATATAGCATTTTTTTCTGATGCATACTTTATAGCAACTATAGGAACATATATGATTCTTAATCATCATTGCACTGATCATAATAGCAACTTCTTATATGAATGTCTTATATGAAGAACGTTCATCATACAAACCACGAACTAAATTGCTCCTAAAGACCTAAAAACAATTTGATATACACGTTTAACAAAAAACAAGTGAACGCACTGTGGAATGTGGATTTTGCCATAGTTATGAATAACGTTTCCTATTTCTGTAACAGTCCTAACGAGGAGTTGGGTTTGTACAACTTCTAAGGTGTTTAGATATGTCCAAACTATTTCCTTATGTGCCGAAAATTTTGTTTATTTTCAATCTCTTTTGCATTTGATTTGCTCATGCTCTTCTACGCTGTCAATAAAGTAAATTTTTGCTTCACATTGCGTATTATAATTTGGAGTTCAGATCCCAATCTGGTTGCTCAAAAAATTGGGTTGAAATTCAGTTAACAGTTTCGGTTGCTGGTTTTGAACGAGGACATCGATTTGGGAAATATGGAAGGTGAATTGGGTTTCAATACCTTAAGCTGTTTTTGAAACACAAGTTTCAATATTTCAAGCACCAAAAAATCAAAAATGATCATGTCTTTGCCGGCAAATGTTTTGCCTAAAAATTACCCAGAGAACAATTAGCAAAGCTAGCAAAAGATAAATAGGAAAAATTAGTTGTGAAAACTCAGTTGAATTCTTGACTGAGATTGTAAAAACGAATCTTTTTTTAGCATAAGGTTTTTGAATTGTTTTCATAAATCATTCAATTGCACGTGTATTTATCCGTTAGGTGTTTATTTTCATCAACTATTGAACTTAACAGTTCCCGGAACGGCCGTTTATATAATTTTATCACAAGTTACTCTTTTTGTTTTATAATCAGTACATGCAACTACAGGTATATACCGGCAAGTTTAAACATTTTGTGGTTCAATTATCAAGCCATGTTCCTCGTATTTCTTTCCCTTACTCAACATATAATAGCAATATTCGTAAAAACATTGAATGGTAATTATTACTCAAAGGCAGCTAAAAAACAACAAAAACAGGTTCGAAACATTGATCATCAAGTATTAAGAAAGTGAAATAGAATTTGGATAAGAATCTGAGTAAATTAACTGGCCAGACGAAATTCACACACAAATAGTCAAACACATCTACAAACAGACACAAACACACACACCACATACATACTCATAAACACAGACATACACACGCAGGCAGGCATAAACACACAGTCACATATACGAACAAACGCACACACACACACACACACACACACACACACACACGCACACACACACGCACACCCAGGCACACACACAGGCACACACATATACACACACACGCAAACAAACACACACACAAACACACACATACGCGCACACACACACACGCAAACACAAACACACGCACACACCCACACGCAAGCACAAACACAAACGCACAAATTAAAAAAGGCTTGTTTATGAAACAGCGCATGATCGGACTTCAAAGTGCTGTTTGGTTTCGTTGAGATGATTTTGATGAAGCCTCAAATTTTTATGCTCATCTGGTTCAGTGTGGATATAGCATTTTTTTCTGATGCATACTTTATAGCAACTATAGGAAGATATATGATTCTTAATCATCATTGCACTGATCATAATAGCAACTTCTTATATGAATGTCTTATATGAAGAACCTTCATCATACAAACCACGAACTAAATTGCTCCTAAAGACCTAAAAACAATTTGATATACACGTTTAACAAAAAACAAGTGAACGCACTGTGGAATGTGGATTTTGCCATAGTTATGAATAACGTTTCCTATTTCTGTAACAGTCCTAACGAGGAGTTGGGTTTGTACAACTTCTAAGGTGTTTAGATATGTCCAAACTATTTCCTTATGTGCCGAAAATTTTGTTTATTTTCAATCTCTTTTGCATTTGATTTGCTCATGCTCTTCTACGCTGTCAATAAAGTAAATTTTTGCTTCACATTGCGTATTATAATTTGGAGTTCAGATCCCAATCTGGTTGCTCAAAAAATTGGGTTGAAATTCAGTTAACAGTTTCGGTTGCTGGTTTTGAACGAGGACATCGATTTGGGAAATATGGAAGGTGAATTGGGTTTCAATACCTTAAGCTGTTATTGAAACACAAGTTTCAATATTTCAAGCACCAAAAAATCAAAAATGATCATGTCTTTGCCGGCAAATGTTTTGCCTAAAAATTACCCAGAGAACAATTAGCAAAGCTAGCAAAAGATAAATAGGAAAAATTAGTTGTGAAAATTCAGTTGAATTCTTGACTGAGATTGTAAAAACGAAACTTTTTTTAGCATAAGGTCTTTGAATTATTTTCATAAATCATTCAATTGCACGTGTTTTTATCCGTTAGGTGTTTATTTTCATCAACTATTGAACTTAACAGTTCCCGGAACGGCCATTTATATAATTTTATCACAAGTTACTCTTTTTGTTTTATAATCAGTACATGCAACTACAGGTATATACCGGCAAGTTTAAACATTTTGTGGTTCAGTTATCAAGCCATGTTCCTCGTATTTTTTCCCTTACTCAACATATAATAGCAATATTCGTAAAAACATTGAATGGTAATTATTACTCAAAGGCAGCTAAAAAACAACAAAAATCAGGTTCGAAACATTGATCATCAAGTATTAAGAAAGTGAAATAGAATTTGGATAAGAATTTGAGTAAATTCACTGGCCAGACGAAATTCACACACAAATAGTCAAACACATCTACAAACAGACACAAACACACACACCACATACATACTCATAAACACAGACATACACACGCAGGCAGGCATAAACACACAGTCACATATACGAACAAACGCACACACACACACACACACACACGCACACACGCACACACACACGCACACACAGGCACACACACAGGCACACACATATACACACACACACACACACGCAAACACACACATACGCACACACACACACGCAAACACAAACACACGCACACACCCACACGCAAACACAAACACAAACGCAGAAATTAAAGAAGGCTTGTTTATGAAACAGCGCATGATCGGACTTCAAAGTGCTGTTTGGTTTCGTTGAGATGATTTTGATGAAGCGTCAATTTTTTATGCTCATCTGGTTCAGTGTGGATATAGCATTTTTTTCTGATGCATACTTTATAGCAACTATAGGAAGATATATGATTCTTAATCATCATTGCACTGATCATAATAACAACTTCTTATATGAATGTCTTAACTGAATGTTTTATATGAAGAACGTTCATCAAACAAACCACGAACTAAATTGCTCCTAAAGACCTAAAAACAATTTGATATCCTCGTTTAACAAGTGTAAGCACTGTGGAATGTGGATTTTGGCATAGTTATGAATAACGTTTCCTATTTCTGTAACAGTCCTTACGAGGAGTTGGGTTTGTACAACTTCTAAGGTGTTTAGATATATCCAAACTATTTCCCTATGTGGCGAAAAGTTTGTTTATTTTCAATGCTCTTCTACGTTGTCAATAAAGTAAATTTTTGTTTCACATTGCGTATTATAATTTGGAGTTCAGATCCCAATCTGGTTGCTCAAAAAATTGGATTTGAAATTCAGTTAACAGTTTCGGTTGCTGGTTTTGAACGAGGACATCGATTTGGGAAATATGGAAGGTGAATTGGGTTTCAATACCTTAAGCTGTTTTTGAAACACCAGTTTCAATATTTCAAGCACCAAAAAAACAAAAATGATCATTTCTTTGCTGGCAAATAAATTTCAGCAGCCTGTTTTGCCTAAAGCCTAAAAATTACCCGGAGAACAATTAACAAAAGATAAATAGGAAAATTTAGTTGTGAAAATTCAGTTGAATTCTTGACTGAGATTGTAAAAACGAAACTTTTTTTAGCATAAGGTCTTTGAATTATTTTCATAAATCATTCAATTGCACGTGTTTTTATCCGTTAGGTGTTTATTTTCATCAACTATTGAACTTAACAGTTCCCGGAACGGCCGTTTATATAATTTTATCACAAGTTACTCTTTTTGTTTTATAATCAGTACATGCAACTACAGGTATATACCGGCAAGTTTAAACATTTTGTGGTTCAGTTATCAAGCCATGTTCCTCGTATTTCTTTCCCTTACTCAACATATAATAGCAATATTCGTAAAAACATTGAATGGTAATTATTACTCAAAGGCAGCTAAAAAACAACAAAAATCAGGTTCGAAACATTGATCATCAAGTATTAAGAAAGTGAAATAGAATTTGGATAAGAATCTGAGTAAATTCACTGGCCAGACGAAACTCACACACAAATAGTCAAACACATCTACAAACAGACACAAACACACACACCACATACATACTCATAAACACAGACATACACACGCAGGCAGGCATAAATACACAGTCACATATACGAACAAACGCACACACACACACACGCACACACGCACACACACACGCACACACACAGGCACACACACAGGCACACACATATACACACACACGCAAACGAACACACACACAAACACACACATACGCGCACACACACACACGCAAACACAAACACACGCACACACCCACACGCAAACACAAACACAAACGCACAAATTAAAAAAGGCTTGTTTATGAAACAGCGCATGATCGGACTTCAAAGTGCTGTTTGGTTTCGTTGAGATGATTTTGATGAATCGTCAATTTTTCATGCTCATCTGGTTCAGTGTGGATATAGCATTTTTTTCTGATGCATAATTTATAGCAACTATAGTAAGATATATGATTCTTAATCATCATTGCACTGATCATAATAACAACTTCTTATATGAATGTCTTAAATGAATGTCTTATATGAAGAACGTTTATCATACAAACCACGAACTAAATTCCTCCTAAAGACCTAAAAACAGTTTGATATCCTCGTTTAACAAGTGTAAGCACTGTGGAATGTGGATTTTGGCCTAGTTATGAATAACGTTTCCTATTTCTGTAACAGTTCTAACGAGGAGTTGGGTTTGTACAACTTCTAAGGTGTTTAGATATGTCCAAACTATTTCCCTATGTGCCGAAAAGTTTGTTTATTTTCAATCTCTTTTGCACTTGATTTGCTCATGCTCTTCTACAAATTTTTCTTTCACATTGCGTATTATGATTTGGAGTTCAGATCCCAATCTGGTTGCTCAAAAAATTGGATTTGAAATTCAGTTAACAGTTTCGGTTGCTGGTTTTGAACGAGGAAATCGATTTGGGAAATATGGAAGGTGAATTGGGTTTCAATACCTTAAGCTGTTTTTGAAACACCAGTTTCAATATTTCAAGCACCAAAAAATCAAAAATGATCATTTCTTTGCTGGCAAATAAATTTCAGCAGCCTGTTTTGCCTAAAGCCTAAAAATTACCCGGAGAACTATTA
>NC_134478.1:9006318-9008818 GCF_964194025.1 Convolutriloba macropyga | reverse complement strand
AAAGAGAACAGATGTTTTTCTCTTCAAAGCAAATTGGTCATTGAGATCGAAAAGACAGCATCTTCAATTGAGTATCTTCGCAATATTCGTGTACTTACCTTGTGAAAGATTTGCGAAATCTCTCTCATTTCAATAAAAAGAGACATTTTTCGCATCATTTGGATCTGTTAAAAAAATCAAAACTTTCGTAAAGAAATTAGGTGAAAAATCGTATATCTTTAATAATTTGTTTGCGCAATTTTTAACACTGATAAAAACATTGATTATGAGCCGTTGTCCATAAATCCGTAGGTAATGCCCGTAAAAATTGGCTAAAACAAGAAGCGGTTAATTTTACTCGGATTAGTTTGTCTCAGTAAATAAGCAATACCGTTTTTTTCTAAAATGTGTCATAATAGGTGTGTCATATTCTTACATAGCAAAAATTCATAATGCTTGTGTTGTTCTTTTTATCCTTAAGATGAGCTAGCCCACTTAAAACAGTTTGGGATGCAATTTGATCTGCCGCATTCTGATTTCAGCAGTTTTTAGTTCAAACTCAGGATCAGAAAAAAAGATGCGACATGTTGAAATAACTCATTTTACTGTCTAAGATTTTTGCAAATGTGTTCTATTGCCGTAAAAATGAAAAGATTATAATTAATTCGTTTTCAGTACGTTACAATAACAGAAGAAAGAACTGCGATAAGCCCCGTACAGAATGGATTTTTCGTTTTTATGACCATTTCGGAGCAATTCAAAAATTGGATCTTTTCCGTTTGTGCCCCCCAGCCCAGTAGTAGCATATTATTTGCAACCCCCAGACGCTCATGTCATATTTTAACATAATGACTATATAATGGCACGTGCTCTGCAAACCCTTGTGGGGCGCATAACGTACTGGGGGAGGGAGGGGGTGCAAACGGAAAAGATCCTAAGCTTCTATCTGAAGATATTCTATTCTGAAGAACAATAAAGAATTTTCGTATTTAAGAAAAACGATTAGCAAAACTTTTAAGTTTCTTTTAGTACAAAGGTAAGTTAAGGATTCGAGTTAGAAAATGGAGTATAACAATAAAATCTCCTAAAACATTCAATTTAAACATACAAAAACACTGTAAATAAAAAAAGCATTTTAGATAAAGATTTAACAACTAAAATGAAATAATGAATAAGAATAATGAAATCAGCGAAAAAAAGAAGTACTTTTGCTCAACTTTTCTAATTATTAAGATCAAATTCATCGAGGGCTTTTGAGCTTTCAATTCAAATACACTAGATTTTTTGCTTGGTATATATATATATATATATATATATATATATATATATATATATAAATATATATATATATATATATATATATATATATATATATATATATATCATGATGTATATGTATGCAGAAGTTGATTTTTTACCTTATGTCTAGGTCAGTACTTTGTTCTCAAAATACCCATTTTAATCCCTTTGTTTTTGAGACCCGAAAAAAATTGAATGCACATGTTTGCTAATCCTATGACTTAATTAAATCAATTTTGTTTTTTGCTCCTTATAAAATAAAATTAATTATGCTTTTTGCTTCAGGTGACTGGTTCTGAGGCAGTATATGATTCAAGGAGACCTTCAATGTTGAGTCTAAAATCATAGCAGCATAATTCTTATTAAAAGTATCTCCCGATCAACTTTTCGAAAGCTTTTGCTTTTGATATACAAAGAAACGTTGAACGAGACAAATTTTTTTCTCAGAACAAGAACCCTAGTGCTAGCGGAATCAAACCGTGCAAGAATCTTGCAAGATGCATTGAAATTCAGGCCCAAAAATAAATCAGAGTACGTATAGTTTCGACATCTGCTATGAAGCCATTTATTGTTCATTAAACAAGTTACAAAACTGAATTCGAAGAAAAAAAATCCATCCTGACTCAAAATGTTAAAAAGTCTTGCAAGTGTCAAAATTTTGGAAACTTTTTCTCCGTATCTTTCTTAAGTAATACTAATCGAAAACTAATTTATTGAAATTTACAATAAGTAGAACTGATTCCGTGTTTCTTACAAGATTTCGCAATTCAAATACAATTTGAACTTTCGTTCAACTTCAATTTGCTCAAAAAAAGAAGAAAACAATTAAATTTGACATATTTTGTTTTTTAAACGGAACATTTATAGGGAAACCAGCAGGCGGAATTTTTTTCCTTATTGATACTTTTGGAGAGAGTCCACTCTTAGCTATCCTATAGTTGTTTATGTAACTCCGCCACTGTCGACCCCAAGCACGGAATGAAAAGAAGAAGAAGGTCAAAAAAACAAGAACAAATTGCAAAAAATATTGAAATCGGTTTTTTAAATGAACTTGAAATATTTCTGACAGATGTTAGATGCTTCTTGTGTTTCTTTTGTTTTGTTTTGTTTTTGTTTGTTTTGTTCTGTTTCGGAGAGAGTTCAAGCCTATTTTTTTTCACCTAGTACTTCACTCAGGTGTCCTGCAGTTACTTTTTGTAACTCCGCCAATGTCGGTCCCAAG
>NC_134478.1:8913542-9006118 GCF_964194025.1 Convolutriloba macropyga | reverse complement strand
ATGAGTCATCAAAGGTTAATTGTACATAATTTTTTCTTCTTAATGTACAAGTTCTAGAGAAAAATTTCTTAAGGAAAAGTTTTTCCATTAGTGAAAACTAACACAAAACTACTTTAAAAAACATCAGTTTTGATCATATAACATACATATGAGTCATCAAAGGTCAATTGTACATAATTGTTTTTCTTCTTAATGTACAAGTTCTAGAAAAAAAAATTCTTAAGGAAAAGTTGTTCCATTAGTGAAAACTAACACAAAACTACTTTAAAAAAAATCAATTTTGCTCACATAACATACATATGAGTCATCAAAATGTTAATTGTACATAATTTTTGTCTTCTTAATGTACAAGTTCTAGAGAAAAATTTCATTAGGAAAAGTTGTTCCATAAGTGACAACTAACACAAAACTACCTTAAAAAACATCAATTTTGCTCACATAACAATTATATGAGTCACCAAAGGCCACCTCTACATAATTTTCCCCTCTTAATGTACAAATGTACAAGTGCTAGAGAAAACTTTTTTAAGGAAAAGTTGTTCCAATAGTGGAAACTAACACAAAACTACATTAAAAAGCATCAATTTTGCTCACATAACATACATATGAGTCATCAAAGGTTAATTCTACATAATTGTCTTTCTTCTTAATGTACAAGTTCTAGAGAAAATTTTCTTAAGGTAAAGTTGTTCCATTAGTAAAAACTAACACAAAACAACTTTAAAAAAACATCAGTTTTGATCTTATAACATACATATGAGTCATCAAAGGTTAATTGTACATAATTGTTTTCTTCTTAATGTACAAGTTCTAGAGAAAAATTTCTTAAGGAAAAGTTGTTCCTTTAGTGAAAACTAACACAAAACTACTTTAAATAACATCATTTTTGCTCACATAACATACATATGAGTCATCAAAGGTTAATTGTACATAATTTTTTCTTCTTAATGTACAAGTTCTAGAGAAAAATTTCTTAAGGAAAAAATGTTTCATTAGTGAAAACTAACACAAAAATACTTTAAAAACATCAATTTTGCTCACATAACATACATATGTGTCATCAAAGTTTAATTTTGCATAATTTTTTTGTTCTTAATGTACAAGTTCTAGAGAAAAATTTCTTAAGGAAAAGTTGTTCCATTAGTGAAAACTAACACAAAAATACTTTAAACAGCATCAATTTTGGTCACATAACATACATATGTGTCATCAAAGGTTAATTGTACATAATTTTTTTCTTCTTAATGTACAAGTTCTAGAGAAAAAGTTCTTAAGGAAAAAATGTTTCATTAGTGAAAACCAACACAAAACTACTTTAAAAAACATCATTTTTGCTCACATAACATACATATGAGTCATCAAAGGTTAATTGTACATAATTTTTTCTTCTTAATGTACAAGTTCTAGAGAAAAATTTCTTAAGGAAAAGTTTTTCCATTAGTGAAAACTAACACAAAACTACTTTAAAAAACATCAGTTTTGCTCACATAACATACATATGAGTCATCAAAGGTTAATTCTACATAATTGTCTTTCTTCTTAATGTACAAGTTCTAGAGAAAATTTTCTTAAGGTAAAGTTGTTCCATTAGTAAAAACTAACACAAAACAACTTTAAAAAAACATCAGTTTTGATCTTATAACATACATATGAGTCATCAAAGGTTAATTGTACATAATTGTTTTCTTCTTAATGTACAAGTTCTAGAGAAAAATTTCTTAAGGAAAAGTTGTTCCTTTAGTGAAAACTAACACAAAACTACTTTAAATAACATCATTTTTGCTCACATAACATACATATGAGTCATCAAATGTTAATTGTACATAATTTTTTCTTCTTAATGTACAAGTTCTAGAGAAAAATTTCTTAAGGAAAAGTTTTTCCATTAGTGAAAACTAACACAAAACTACTTTAAAAAACATCAGTTTTGATCATATAACATACATATGAGTCATCAAAGGTCAATTGTACATAATTGTTTTCTTCTTAATGTACAAGTTCTAGAAAAAAAAATTCTTAAGGAAAAGTTGTTCCATTAGTGAAAACTAACACAAAAACTACTTTAAAAAAATCAATTTTGCTCACATAACATACATATGAGTCATCAAATGTTAATTGTACATAATTTTTGTCTTCTTAATGTACAAGTTCTAGAGAAAAATTTCATTAGGAAAAGTTGTTCCATAAGTGACAACTAACACAAAACTACCTTAAAAAACATCAATTTTGCTCACATAACAATTATATGAGTCACCAAAGGCCACCTCTACATAATTTTCCCCTCTTAATGTACAAATGTACAAGTGCTAGAGAAAAACTTTTATAAGGAAAAGTTGTTCCATTAGTGGAAACTAACACAAAACTACATTAAAAAGCATCAATTTTGCTCACAAAACATATATATGGGTCAACAAAGGTCAATTGTACATCATTTTTTCCTCTAAATGTACAAGTTCTAGAGAAAATTTTCTTAAGGTAAAGTTGTTCCATTAGTAAAAACTAACACGAAACAACTTTAAAAAAACATCAGTTTTGATCTTATAACATGCATATGAGTCATCAAAGGTTAATTGTACATAATTGTTTCTTCTTAATGTACAAGTTCTAGAGAAAAATTTCTTAAGGAAAAGTTGTTCCCTTAGTGAAAACTAACACAAAACTACTTTAAAAAACATCAGTTTTGATCATATAACATACATATGAGTCATCAAAGGTTAATTGTACATAATTGTTTTTCTTCTTAATGTTCAAGTTCTAGAAAAAAAATTCTTAGGGAAAAGTTGTTCCATTAGTAAAAACTAACACAAAACTACTTTAAAAAAATCAATTTTGCTCACATAACATACATATGAGTCATCAAATGTTAATTGTACATAATTTTTGTCTTCTTAATGTACAAGTTCTAGAGAAAAATTTCATTTGGAAAAGTTGTTCCATTAGTGACAACTAACACAAAACTACCTTAAAAAACATCAATTTTGCTCACATAACAATTATATGAGTCACCAAAGGCCACCTCTACATAATTTTCCCCTCTTAATGTACAAATGTACAAGTGCTAGAAAACTTTTATACGGAAAAGTTGTTCCATAAGTGGAAACTAACACAAAACTACTTTAAAAAACATCAATTTTGCTCACATAACATACATATGAGTCATCAAAGGCCACCTCTACATGGTTTTTTCCCTCTTAATGTTAAAGTGCTAGAGGAAACTTTCATCAGGAAAAGTTGTTAAATTAGTGAAAACAAACACTAAACTACTTTAAAAAACATCAGTTTTTGCTCACATAACATATATATGAGTCATCAAATTCCATATGTACATCATTTTTGTCTTCTTAATGTACAATTCCTAGAGAAAAATTTCTTAAGGAAAAGTTGTTCCTTTAGTGAAATTAACACAAAACCACTCTAAAAAACGTCAACTTTGCTCACATAAAATACATATGAGTCATCAAAGGTCAATTGTACATAATTTTTTTCTTCTTAATGTACAAGTTCTAGAGAAAAATTTCTTAAGGAAAAGTTGTTCCTTTAGGGAAAACTAACACAAACCTACTTTAAAAAAAATCAATTTTGCTCACATAACATACATATGAGTCATCAAAGGTTAATTGTACATAATTTTTGTCTTCTTAAAGTACAAGTTCTAGAGAAAAATTTCATAAGGAAAAGTTGTTCCATTAGTGACAACTAACACAAAACTACCTTAAAAAACATCAATTTTGCTCACATAACATACATATGAGTCATCAAAGGCCACCTCTACATCGTTTTCTCCCTCTTAATGTACAAGTGCTAGAGAAATTTTTCATCGGGAAAAGTTGTTCCATTAGTAAAAACTAACAGAAAACTACTTTAAAAAACATCAATTTTGCTTATCTAAAATATATATGAGTAATCAAAGGTTAATTGTACATCATTTTCTTCTTCTTAATGTAAAAGTTCTAGAGAAAAATAAGTTACGGAAAAGTTGTTCCATTAGTGACAACTAACACAAAACTATTTTAAAACACATCAATTTTACTCACATAACATACATATGAGTCATCAAAGGCCACCTCTACATCGTTTCCTCCCTCTTAATGTACAAGTGCTAGAGAAAACTTTCATAAGGAAAAGTTGTTCAATTAGTGAAAACTAACACAAAACTTCTTTAAAAAACATAAATAAAGCTCACATAAAGTATATATGAGTGAGCACAGGTCATTTGTACATTATTTTTTCCTCTTAATGTACAAGTCAGACAGGAATATTTTTTATGTAAAAGCTATTTAATTAGTAAAAAGTAACAATAAACAACTTTAAAAAACTTAAATGACGTTCACATTAAATATATACGAGTCATCAAAGATCAATTGTTCATCAAAATTTTACTCTTAATGTACAAGTCATAGAAGGTAACTTCCCAAGTAAAAGAGGTTAAATGAGTGAAAAATAACACAAAAACAACTTTAGAAAGTTAGTTGTTGCTAACATATACCGTATATGAGTCATCAAAGGTCATTTGGACATCATTTTTTCCTACTAATTTGCAAGTCATAGAGAAAATGTTCTTAATTAAAAGTTGTTTAATTAGTGAAAGTTAACACAAGATTAATTTTAAGAAACTTAAATAAAGCTCACATAAACTATATATGAGTCAGCACAGGGTATTTGAACATCAATTTCTCCTCTTAATGTACAAGTGATAGAAGAAATCTTCTTAAGAAAAAGTTGTTCAATTATTGAAAGTTAACAAAAAACTATTTTGAAAAATTTAAATAAAGCTTACATAAAGTGTATATGAGTCAACACAGGTCATTTGTACATTATTTTTTCCTCTTAATGTACAAGCCAGAGAGGAAAATTTTTTAAGTAAAAGTTATTTAATTAGTAAAAAATAACATTAAACTACTTTAAATAACTTAAATGACGTTCACATAAAATATATATGAGTCATCAAAGATAAATTGTTCATCAAAATTTTACTCTTAATGTACAAGTCATAGAAGGTAACTTCCCAAGTAAAAGTGGTTAAATAAGTGAAAAATAACACAAAACTACTTTAGAAAATTAGTTGTTGCTCACATATACCATATATGAGTCATCAATTTCATTTGGACATCATTTTTCCTACTAATGTACAAGTCATAGAGAAAATGTTCTCAATTAAAAGTTGTTTAAATAGTGAAAGTTAACACAAGATTGATTTTAAGAAACTTAAATAAAGCTCACATAAACTATATATGAGTCAGCACATGGTATTTGTAGATCAATTTTTCCTCTTAATGTACAAGTGATATAAGATATCTTCTTAGGAAAAAGTTGTTTAATTGTTGAAAGTTAACGCAAAACTATTTTCAAAAATTTAAATAAAGCTTACATAAAGTGTATATGAGTCAACACAGGTCATTTGTACATCATTTTTCCCCCTCTTAATGTAGAAGTCATAGAGAAAAATTTTTAAGGAAAAGTTGTTCAATTAGTGAAAAGTAACACAGAACTACTTTAGGCAAACCTAAATACTGCTCAAATAAAGTATAGATGACTCATCAAAGTTCATATGTACATCAAATTTTCCTCTTAATTTACAAGTCATACAGATATATTTCTTAATTAAAATTTGTTTGATTAGTGAAAGTTAACACAAAACTATTTTAAAAAACTTAAATAAAGCTCACATAAAGTATATATGGGTCCGCACAGGTCATTTGTACATTATTTTTTTGCTCTTATTGTAAAATATATATTGAGAAATATTTCTAAATCAAATGTTGTTTATTTAGTGAAAAGTAACAGAGACTACTTTAGGAAAACCTAAATGTTGATCACATAAAGTATATATGAGTCATCAAAGGTTATATGTACATCATTATTTCCCTCTCAATGTACAAGTCATAGAGAAAAGTAATCTGAGGAAAATTTGTTCTATTAGTGAAAACAAACGCAAAACTACTTTAAAAAATGTCAATTGTGCTCACATAAAGAATATATATGAGTTATCAAAAGTCAGTTTTCTCCTCTCAACGTACAAGTCATAGAGAAAAGTTTCTTAGGGAAAACTTGCTCAATTAGTGAAAATTAACACAAAAATGTTATAAAAAATGTCAATTTGGCTAACATAATTGATATGTGGGTCATCAAACGTAACTTGCGCATATTTTTTACTCTTAATGTTCAAGTCATATAGAAAAATTTCAACATTTTTTCAGCAATTTCAAAAAGGAGTCAACAAAGTTCATTTGTACCTCATTTTTTCCCCTCTTAGTATACAATTCTGGCGAAAAATTGTTTGGTTGAGGTTGTTTCCTTACTGAAAACTACCAATAAAGTACTTAAATTGTCAGTTTTGTCCATACATAATATCTATTTTGTATTAGTCCCGAAAGGTCAATTGTACGTCAACTTCTTTCCTCTTAAATTAGAAGTTCCAGAGAGAAAATTGTTTTGTAGTTAAAACTAAAACAATACTTGAAAAAGTATCAATTTCGTTTACATAAAGTATAAATGAGTTTGCTTGTGCATCACTCCCTTCTAATTTTACAAGACCAGAACAAAAAAATACTAATGTAAAAGTTGTTTCAGGTGTCATCATGTGTCATCTAAATTTGTGTGAGATTCATCATAAGTACATCGCTTTTCTCTTAGCTTACTAGTTACAGTAAAAAATTCCTTCTATAAATTTGTTTTGTGTCTGAAAGAGAACACAAAGAACCTAAATTGTATGAGTTTCGCTCATAAAAGGTAAATATGAGTATATGTGAAATAAAAGGTCAAATGTACATCATTTCTTTCTTCTTAATGAACAAGTCCTGGAAAAAAGTACAGGTAAAAAAATACGTTCATTTCTGGAGATTAGCGCAAGATTATTTTAAAATGTATTAGTTTGTATCATAAAAAATATAAAATGTGTCATCAAAGGTTTATTGTACATCGTTTTTTTTCCTGATAATGTATAAGTCGCAATGAAAAATTCATCAAATAAAAAACTGTTTCATTTGTGAAAATTATCAAAAACTTACTTTACTTTGCATTAGTTATTTTCATATAACGTTTGTACGAGTGAGCAAACGTCAATGTTCATCGTTTTATTCGTTTTATCGTTGAGGTGCAAATATCGGGGAAAGTTCCCTCATTAGAAGGTTTTCCGTAAGTTAAAACTTAGACAAAGCTACTTAAAACTTCTCGCAAACTAAAATGAGACTCATTTTTCATTCATTATATACAAATCTCTGAGAGAAACCTTCAGAGACCAAATTTATATAGAAAATTTTGATCAATCAGCAAAAAACTAACGGAAAAATTCTCAAAAGAGTATCTTTTGTTCACAAAAATGTAAATGAGTCATTAAAAATCAATTTTAAATCATTTTTCTCCCTCTTAATGTACCCAGAGAATAGATATTTAGAAAAACAATTGTTTCATTAGTGAAAACTAACATGCAAACACTTTGAAATGTATTAGTGTCGGTAAGGTAAATTATATATACATCATCAAAATGTGTAATAGTACGTCAATTTAATCCGCCCAATATACATGTCCCGGAGAAATAAATCTTAAATGGAAGTTGATTCCTGCGGAAAAATTAATTTAAAATTAATTCAAAATGTATGAAGCTCGGTCAAATAAACTATAAGTGAGTCATTACTAGTAAACAATAAATCATTTATTATCTTTCAATATACAATCAGTAGAGTGAAACTTATTCAATAAAAGTTAGTTTTCTGAAAAGAAAAATGTTCAATGGAACATCTATTTTTGATTGTTCAGTAACTTTGATTGTTTATAATTTCCTATCTCTCTAGGTACAAGTGTTATACCAAAATATACCTGATGATAATTTCTTATGGGTGAATCACGAAGCCGAAACATTCAAAGGCGCTTCATTTTCAAGCTCATACGCTATTTTTAAGTGATCAAAATTTAATTGTATATCGCTTTATATCTCTTTAGTTGAAAATTTTGTGTTAAAAATTTCTCCATTAAGATTTAACAAAAAAGAATCGAGTTTACATATAAAAACCCCAAATCGTTGTTAAAGGCGTAGCACAGCAATTTTATTGTTACAATGATTTGTATCATGGATATTTACGTAGACAAGTTATACAAAACTGAACACGGAATAATTGACATAACTAAAATTGTGAAATTGATTGCGCATTATCTCTTTTATACTTTAATCCATAAAGTTCAAGGAACAATACCTCAAGTCAGGAGCTTTAATGATTAAGTTTTATCAACATTGTCTACAGGCGCTGTTCCAAAGTATTCAAAGATCAGCAGTAATTATAATTTTTTTCGAAGAGTGGGAATTCACACCAAACTGTGTTAATGATTACTATGCATGAGTTGAAATTAGCCGATGTACGTTTTGCTCAGTGTTAATTTTTTTGTATAAGTAGCTAGAAGACACCAACATTTAAAAGTTTTTCATAAAACAAAGTCCGGAATTTTTTTCCAAATTGGTTTTTCGTAACGTAATTTTAACGAAACAAAGTTACGCACTTGCAACTAAAAACATTATCTTTATTTCTTTTTTGAAAAACGAAGCAATGAACAATGCATGCACTTAGAGTTCTATCTGGTAGGTTTTCGTGCATGCATGGTTCATTGCTTCATTTTTCGAAAAAGAAAAAACAGATAATTTTTTTAGTTTCAAGTGCGTAACTTTGTTTCGTTAATATTACGTTACGAAAAACCAGTTTGCACAGTCAACAACAAATCTTTTGTCTAACATATTTGGAAAAATGTTCCGGACTTTATTTTATGAAAAACTCCTAAATGTTGGCGTCTTCTAGCTACTTATACAAAAAAATTAACACTGAGTAAAACATACATCGTTTAATTCCAAATCATGCATAGTAATAATTAACACAGTTTGGTGTGAGTTCCCACTCTTCAATACTTTGGATCAGCGCTTGTAGACATTGTTGATAAAACTTAATCATTAAAGCTCCTGACTTGAAGTATTGTTCCGTGAACTTTATGGATTAAATTATAAAAGAGATAATGAGCAATCAATTTCACAGTTTTAGTTATGTCAATTATTCCTGGTTCAGTTTTGTATAACTTGTCTACGTAAATATCCATCATACAAATCTTTGTAACAATAAAATTGCTGTGCTACGCCTAAAACAAACAATTTGAGCTTTTATATGTTCTTTTTTTGTTAAATCTTAAAGGAGAATTTTTTAACGTGAAATTATCAACTAAAAAGTTATCAAGCGAGATACAATTAAACTTCATCACTTAAAAACAGCATATGAGCTTGAAATTTAAGCGCCTTTGAATGTTTCGGCTTCGGGATTCACCCATAAGAAATCATCATCAGGTATATTTTGGTATATAACTTGTACCTTGAGAGATATGAAACAATAAACAATCGAACATTTTTTGCTCGACAATAAGCACGAAATTGATTTTTTTAAAAGTTTTTATTGACGAATTTACTTTCAAAACAACTTTCTAGTAACAAAATTTCAAAAAATTGCCCTACTATGGTACATTATGTGATCGGAGATAGTGTACTTCTGAGCCCGGTTGAATCATACGTAATGTAAGTGCATAATATAGATGTTCCTTTGAATATTTTTCTTTTCAGAAAACTAACTTTCATTGAATAAGTTTCACTCCTCTGCTTGTAAATTGAAAGATAATAAATGATTTATTGTTTACTAGTAATGACTCATTTGTAGTTTATATGACCGAGCTTCATACGTTTTGAAATAATTTTAAATTAATTTTTCCGCATGAATCAACTTTTACTTAGGAATCATTTCAAAGTGTTTGCATGTTAGTTTTCACTAATGAAACAAGTTTTTGTTTCCAAATATCTAATCTCTGGTACATTAGGAGGGAGAAAAATGATTTAAAATTGACTTTTAATGACTCATTTATTTTTGTGAACAAAACTGATACACTTGATTTTTCCGTTAGTTTGTTGCTGATTGATCGAGATTCTCTTGAAAAATTTTGTCTCTGAAGGTTTCTCTCAGAGATTTGTATATTATGAAGGGAAAAATGAGTCTCATTTTAGTTTGCGTAAAGTTTTAAGCAGTTATGTATGAGTTTTAACTTACGAAAAACCTTTTAATGAAGTAAATTTCCACAATACTTGTACCTCAAGTGGAATAAAATGATGAACATTGACGTTTGCTGACTCCTACATACGTTATATGAAAATAACTAATGCAAAGTAAAGTAAGTTTTTGTCAATTTTTACCAATGAAAGAGTTTTTTATTTGATGAATTTTTCACCGCGACTTGTACATTATGAGGAAAAAAACGATGTACAATAAACCTCTCATGACTCATTTTATGTTTTTTATAAAACAAACTGATACATTTTAAAATAATCTTGAGTTAATTTTCAGAAATGAACGTATTTTGGTTGCCTGTACTTTTCTCCAGGACTTGTTCATTAAGAAGAACGAAATGACGTCCATTTGACCTTTTATTTCACATATACTCATATTTACCTTTTATGAGCGAAAATCATACAATTTTAGGTTCTTTGTTTTTTCTTTCAGACACAAAACAAATTTATAGAAGGAGTTTTTCTCTGTAACTAGTAAGCTAAGAGAAAAGCGATGTACTTATGATGACTCTCACATAAATTTAAATGACACATGATGACACATGAAACAACTTTTACACTCGAATTTTTTTGTTCTGGTCTTGTAAAATTAGAGGGGGTGATGCACAAGCAAACTTTGATGACTCATTTATACTTTATGTAAACAAAATTAATACTTTTTCAAGTATTGTTTTAGTTTTAACTTTGACACAATTTTCTCTCTTGAACTTCTAATTTAAGAGGAAAAAGTTGACATACAATTGACCTTTCGGGACTAATACAAAATAGATATTTTTTATGGACAAAACTGACAATTTAAGTACTTTATTGGTAGTTTTCACTAAGAAAACAACCTCAACCAAACAAATTTTCGGCTAGATTTGTATATTAAGAGGAAAAAAATGAGGTACAAATGAACTTTGTTGACTCTTTTTTGAAATTGCTGAAAAAATGTTGAAATTTTTCTACATGACTTGAACATTAAGAGGAAAAAAGATGTGCAAGTTACATTTGATGACCCATATATCAATTATGTTAGCCAAATTGATGTCTTTTATAACATTTTGTGTTAATTTTCATTAATTGAGCATGTTTTCCCAAATAAACTTTTCTCTATGGCTTGTACGTTGAGAGGAAAAAAATGGCCTCTGATGACTCATATATATTATTTATGTGAGCGCAATTGACATTTTTCAAAGTAGTTTTGTGTTTGTTTTCATTAATAGAACAAATTTTCCTCAAATAGTTTTTCTCTATGACTTGTACATTGAGAGGGAGAAATGATGTATTTTGATGACCCATATGTACTTTATGTGAGCAGTATTTAGGTTTTCCTAAAGTAGCTCTCTGTTACTTTTCACTAATTAAACAACTTTTGCTTTAGAAATTTTTCTCTATGACTTTTACATTAAGAGGAAAAAATGTACAATTGACCAGTGCTGACTCATATGTACTTTATGTGAGCTTTATTTAAATTTTTTAAATTAGTTTTAAGTTAACTTTCAATAACTAAACAACTTTTTCCTAAGAAGATTTCTTCTATCACTTGTACATTAAGAGGAAAAATTGATGGAAAAAATGACATGTGCTGACTCATATATAGTTTATGTGAGCTTTATTTAAGTTTTTCAAAATTAATCTTGTGTTAACTTAACTTTCACTAATTAAATATCTTTTAAATAAGAACATTTGCTCTATGACTTGAACATTAGTAAGAAAAATGATGTCCAAATGACATTTGATGACTCATATATGGTATATGTGAGCAACATTTAATTTTCTAAAGTAGTTTTGGGTTATCTTTCACTTATTTAACCACGTTTACTTAGGAACTTATTTTCTATGACTTGTACATTGAGAGTAAAATTTTGATGAACAATTGATCTTTGATGACTCATATATATTTTATGTGAATGTCATTTAAGTTATTTAAAGTAGTTTAATGTTATTTTTTACTAATTAAATAACTTTTACTTAAAAAATTTTCCTCTCTGACTTGTACATTAAGAGGAAAAAATGATGTACAGATGACCTCTGATGACTCATTTATACTTTATGTGAGCTCTATTTATGTTTTTCAAAGTAGTTTTGAGTTAACTTGGAACAACTTTTCCTTGAGAAATTTTTCTCTAGGATTTGTACATTTAGAGGAAAAAAATGATATACAGGTGACCATCGATGACTCATATAGTTGTTATGTGAGCAAAATTGATAGTTTTAATAGAAGTTCTGTGTTTTTACTAATGGAACAAATTTACCTTATGAAATTTTTCTCTGGGACTTGTACAATAGGAGGAAAAAAATGATGTACAATTGACCTTTGATGACTCAAATATATGTTCTTTAAGCAAAACTGCAGTTTTTAAAATAGTTCTGTGTTAGTTTTTACTAATGGAACAACTTTTCCTTATGAAAGTTTTCTCTAGCACTTGTAGAATAAGAGGGAGAAAATGATGTACAATTAACCTTTGATGACACATATGTATGTTATGTGAGCAAAATTGATGGTTGATAGAGTAGTTTTGTGTTAGTTTTCACTAATGGAACAACTTTTCCTTAAGAAATTTTTATCTAGAGTTTCTATATTTAGAGGACAAAAATGATGTACAATTGACATTTGATGACTCAGATATATGTTATGTGAGCAAAATTGATGTTCTTAAAGTATTTTTGTGTTAGTTTTCACTAATGGAACAACTTTTACATAAGAAAATCTTCTCAAGAGTTTTTACATTTAGCGGACAAAAATGATGTACAATTGACCTTTGACGACTCTTATATATGTTAATTGAGCAAAATTGAAGTTTTTGTTGAGTAGTTTGGTGTTAGTTTTTACAAATGGAACAACTTTTCCTTAGGAAATTTTTCTCTAGAACATGTACATTAAGAGGAAAAAAATGATGTACAGGTGCCTTTTGATGACTCATATATTTGTCATGTGAGCAAAATTGATGTTTTTAAAGTAGTCTTTTGTTTGGTTTCACTAAAGAAACAACTTTTCCTAAGAAATTTTTTGCTAGAACTTGTACATTTAGAGGGAAGAAATGAATGATGTACAATTGATCTTTGATGACTCATATATATGTTATGTGAGCAAAACCGATGTTTTCTTAATTAGTTTTGTGTTAGTTTTTACTAAAGGATCAAATTTTCCTTAAGAAAATTTTCTCTAGGACTTGTATATTAAGAGGAAAATAATGATGTACTGGTGACCTTTGATGACTCTTTTGTACTTCATTTCGCCAAAACTAATGCATTTCAAAATTTAATTAGTCTTCACCAGTGACTGAACTTTTGCTTTAAAAAATTATCTGGCACTTGTATTTTACTCTAATGGCAAAACTATACCCTAATATCCTCCATGGAAAGCCGTACTCTACCTTACCGATTCAGATGGTTACTCACATTACATGATTGCTATTTCTGAATTCTATACAACAGTATCTTGATAAAACCTACCTTTAATCCCCACTCAGTACTATACCCTTATATTTCGGTTCAAATCTTCAACCTATTTGCTTCCTCCCCTCAAATTGCATATAATCAAATATATACGCTACTATCTGCCTGGCAAAATTTACTTTATAATTATTATGTGATACTAAACCCTTTTATCAAGGTTCAAATCATCTCTTTCTCTTTTTTTACTTGTGTGCAGATATTGGAATCTATAACCTTTTGTCTCCACGAAACACTAACCAAGCAATCTTGGTACTAATCTTCACCATGTTACGAGCCTGCAGATGTTCAAATCTATTTCCTATATATAATTTATCGTAGTACTTCAAAGCTATACCACATTCTAAGCATGACAATTCTATATCTTATTATAAATATGCAATTCTGAATCGTAGTAACTTTTTTCAAATCTTAACTTTATCTTGCAGATAGTCAAACCTATATCTTACTATCCCAATGACAATTTTGTTCCGCTGATTAGCATGCAATGTTTTACCCTATTAGACCCAATCAAATCTTCACCCTATTACGCAATTTCAAAGGCTGAAATCTATACCCTTTTATCCTCGTGGCAAAACTTTGTTTACATTATTATCCACTTGCATTTCTGTTCTTTTCTATCCTGATTCAAATCTTTGCTCTTTTACTTGCTTGCAGACAATCAGTTCTACGCGTTTTATCCGTAAGGTAAAACTATACCCTATTATCTCCATGCAGTAAGTGAAATGTAATTTTCTACTTCCGGAATTTATCAGGTAGCGTCACTACGTGTAACCGCTAAAATCTATTATTCCCATGCAAAACCTATCCCCCTATAATCCCCATGGGATTTCCACTCCATTACCCCCATTGCACGATAACCCTATAGTCATTTGCTCCCTAACTGTGCGCAAAACAGTTTTCTCTACAGTATACCAGCTTCTGTAATTACTCCTTATAAACAAAGAAGGTACCTGTCTACTTCAAAATGGAGTTAAGGTAAGTCTTTTACATATTCAAGCAACAATCCTAAACTAAAAGGGAATAATTGGCAAGAACTTTCCATCCGCGCGCATGATCGAGCATGTTTGGGGAGAAAGAGCCAAAAAGTGGGTCAGGGTGTATAGGTTTTTTACTACTGACATAATGAGTTATGAAGTGAGTTCGATGCTTGAGATAGGACTTATTATAGCTTCTAAGTCTTCTTGAGAAGAGATTGATAAAAGCAAAAGAGCGCAAGGTTTGTTTGAAAGAGACTCCGATGGAGAGAAACTCAAATGTTACAAAAATCAAGTGTCCAGAACATCTTGACCCCCCTCACCAGAACACTAATACTGTACTTCCTTCAGCCCGATCGCCCTCAGCCTAACATTTTAACCTAAGACTCCTTGAACAATTTTCTACTCAGTAGAAAGAAACAGTGAGGTTTTTCCTTATCCGGAAACGTTCGCTTTGTTTTTAAAAAATGAAAACGACATTATTTTTCGTCTATGAAAGAAACAACTTTTTTTACCACAGCCAAAATGTGCACCAAAACTTCATTCAGACGTCAAGAAATCAGACTAATTACTTTTTGATTTCAAAGTTTTAGCACTGGCAAATATCCTAAAGAAAAAGCAGTTATTTTGATTTTTCCTATAATTGAGATCAAAAGGACACAAGTTAGAAGATTGACTGAAAACAGACCTTGCTAGATCATAATGTGAAGCAAGGTACCCGTCAGATATATCGCACAATAACATTAGTGGAAAAGGATAAAAACTATAATGCATTCAGAGATTGTGAGAGTTAATACAAGGAATTCTGGTCGACTGATAGGATTGACAAACCTTAAGCACAAGAAAAACGCTCAGAGAGCGATCTACGAGGTTGAGGAGCAGCTGTTTCTGCGTCAAATTTGTGAGATAGAGAACGGTCAATTGGAGCAGTTGGTTCTCAGTGAAAGAAAATTGCGGTTATTTAGTTAGTTCTTTGTGAAAGAACTTAGTTACTTTGTTGCAGTTAGTGGAACTGTAAAATTATCCAAAATAGTTGATTGAGATGCTTATAGGTGTCTGGCCACTAACACAGCTACTGGAAGCCAGAATTTATTTTAGTTATTTGGGTTAGGGAGTCGACTGTATTAGTATAGTGAGTGAAATTGCCATAAAGTCGAAGGAGCAACTATTTTGGGGACAACATAGTGAGCTCCCAACAACAACAGGTACGACCAAACAATTTTTTTGGAACATTGTTGCGGTTTTAGCGCTAGTTAGACAACAACTGGAAGCCCTCAAACGAAGAAAATACAAAATTCTACAAAAAACAGAAACTCTGTAGTCGTCCAAAAAACATTCTACTTGTATGACTCTTGCGATATTACCGACTTATTGTAAGGTTCTTGCAAAAAGCCGTTATTTGCAAAAATGCGCCTCTAAGGAATAATTCAAAATAACGGTATTTTTAGAAAAAAAATTAATATTAGTAAAACAAAACTGTTCTAAAAAAAATAAAACCTTTTTTTCCAGAAAAATTAATTAAAGTAAAATTTAAAATAAAAAACCTCAAAACCTAAAAAAATAAAAATAGAAAAGTAAAAATTAACAAAAATTGCTTTTTTTGTTAAAAACCTTATGTAAAAAACGTTTTTCAACAAAAAATTATACTAGTAAATCAATTTTACTTTCAAAAACAAAATGATATTTTTCATGAAAGAAAAACTTCAAAAACTAAAAAATAGAAAAAAAGAAAAATGAAAAAAAAAAAACATCAAAATTTACATTTTTTGTTGAAAACATTACAGAAAAAAAACGACATTTTTCAAAAACCAATTTATTTTAGAAAAATACTTCTTTTCAAAAAAAAATTTAATTAAAAATTTTACATAAAAATTGAAATACTGAAAAACGGAAAAATGGATACATAAAAAACAACAAAATTTACAATTTTCGCAAAAAACATTATGTAAAAAACAACAATTTAAAAAAAATTAATTTTACAAAAACAACTTTTTTTTCAAAAAGAATCACTAAATTCAAAATTTTACAAAACAAAACTGATAGAAGAAAAAGAAAATTAAAATCATCAAAATTTAAGTTTTTGTTTAAAAGCTTATGTGAAAAGCATTTTTGAAAAAACACCAAAATATACATCTTTTTTGGAAACGAAATCAGTATACCAAAAATGCGATTTTTGTGATACTGGATGATGCAAAGCGATTGTAGTGATAATTTCGCAGCAAACTCCAGCAGCAAATTTTTCCACGAGAATTCCACGACAATAAGCATGCTGCCTTTGATAAGAGATTACCTGGTTTTTTTGGTAAAATTTTTTAGCTATTGATACACATACAAATCCTTAACTATATAATTTACAATATTTTTTAAAAAGTTGAAAAGCTTTTTCATCATTTTTTAAATGTTTTGATAAAAAATGTTTCAACTAAATTTTTTTTAAATTCGTTTTTTTTTACCTCAGGTTTTTTTTAATAAAATGATGTATATTTTGGTGATTTTTATTTTTCGTTTTTCCCTTTGTCAATTTCTGAAGTTTTATAGTGTGAAAATATGAAATAATTTATTTGCTAACAATTTTGCTAACTTATTTGCTAACAAAATACAATTTTGCTAACTTTTTTTCAAAAATGTTTTTACGTAAGCTTTTAACAAAAACTCAAATTTTGATGATTTTATTTTTTCTTTTTTTCTATATATCAGCTTTTTAATGTATAATTTTGAAATTTTGTATAATTTTGAAATTCTAGTAAAACATTCACTTTTTTAAAAGAAAAATCAATATGAAAATTTAACATGAAAGAAACTTCAAAAACTGAAAAATGTAAGTAACAAAAACTTAAATTTTGATGATTTTTGTTTTTCTTTTTTTCTATATATCAGCTTTTTAATGTCTTCTTTTTGAAAAAAAAATGTTGCTTTTCTAAAATAATTTTGTTTTAAATTGTTGATTTGTACATAAGGTTTTCAGCAAAAAATGTAAATTTGGTTGTTTTCTTGTTTTTCTGTCTTTCCATTTTTCACATTTCGACAATTTTTCATGTAAAATTTTTAATTTACTTTTATGAAAAAAAATCTTTTACTGGAAAATTATTTCTTTCAAAAAAAGTTGTTTTTTAAATATGGTTTATAGCAAGAAAGGCAATTTTTGTAGTTTTTTTATTTTTCTGTCTTTCCTTTTGTCAGTTTTTGAAGTACATTATCCCAAATTTTGAATTGAAAATTTTTTAAAGTGTTTTTTACTAAAATATTTTTTTTTTCAAAAATGCCGTTACTTACATAATGTTTTCGACAAAAAATGTAAATTTTGATGGTTATTTTTTGATATTCCATTTTTCAGTTTTTGATGTTTTTTTCATGTAAAACTTTCAAATTGATTGTTCTTTTAAAAATTGAATGTTTTACTAGATTAGTTTTTCTTTCAAAATCTCGTTTTTTTTACATAAGGTTTTAAACAAGAAATGCAATTTTTGTTGTTTTTTATTTTCTGTTCGCGCAACGATGTTATATTTCCGAACAACATCCAAATATGCACGCTAGAGATACTTGAAGCCAGTAATTATCACCAAGCGACAACGGTTTCCAGGGGTTTACTCTGAAGTATATTTGCCATGAGACGTTGTGTAAATCGGAATTTCTTAAAAAGATTCTGATATTACACAAATGTAATTACTTAAAATGAAGAAATAAAAGAAGTAAGTCTGACATCATCTTTTATTATAGATCTCCGCAAATTTTGTCAATAAGTTCTCCAAAATTATAATAGATTGATTTTAACAACTCTCGACTTCGTTAAAAAAAATTGCAAAAATCTTCAAAAATATACAATATGAAAAAAATCAAAAATTCCCTTTTTTGTGAAAAACATTATGTAATAAACGACTTTTTTGAAAAAAAAGGTTTTAGAAAAACAGTTTTTTTTCGAAAAATAATTCAATTAATAATTTTACATATAAAAACTTCAAACTGAAAAAATGGAAAATTAGAAAACAACAAAAATTGCATTTCTTGTTCTAAACCTTATGTAAAAAACGAGAAATTTGAAAGAAAAAACTATTCTAGTAAAACATTTACTTTTTGAATAGAACAAATAATTTGAAAATTTTACATGAAAAAACATTAAAAAATGAAAAATGGAACAACATCAAATAAAAAACATCAAAATTTACATTTTCGTTGAAAACATTATGTAAAAAACAATAATTTAAAAAAAAAAATTAATTTTACAAAAACAACTTTTTTTTCAAAAAGAATCACTAAATTCAAAATTTTACAAATCAAAACTGATAGAAGAAAAAGAAAATTAAAATCATCAAAATTTAAGTTTTTGTTTGAAAGCTTATGTGAAAAGCATTTTTGAAAAAACACCAAAATATACATCTTTTTTGGAAACGAAATCAGTACACCAAAAATGCGATTTTTGTGATACTGGATGATGCAAAGCAATTGTACCGATAATTTCGCAGCAAACTCCAGCAGCAAATTTTTCCACAAGAATTCCACGACAATAAGCATGCTGCCTTTGATAAGAGATTACCTGGTTTTTTTGGTAAAAAGTTTTTAGCTATTGATACACATACAAATCCTTAACTATAAAATTTACAATATTTTTTAAAAAGTTGAAAAGCTTTTTCATCATTTTTTAAATGTTTTGATAAAAAATGTTTCAAATAAATTTTTTTAAACGTCGTTTTTTTACCTCAGGTTTTTTTATAAAAAGATGTATATTTTGGTGATTTTTTTTTCGTTTTTCCATTTGTCAATTTCTGAAGTTTTTTTGTGTGAAAATATGAAAAAAATTATTTGTTTGAAAAAAAAATGCAATTTTGCTAACTTTTTTTCAAAAATGTTTTCACGTAAGCTTTTAACAAAAACTCAAATTTTGATGATTTTATTTTTCTTTTTTTCTATATATCAGCTTTTTAATGTATAATTTTGAAATTTTGTATAATTTTGAAATTCTAGTAAAACATTCACTTTTTTAAAAGAACAATCAATTTGAAAATTTTACATGAAAGAAACTTCAAAAACTGAAAAATGTAAGTAACAAAAACTTAAATTTTGATGATTTTTTGTTTTTCTTTTCTATATATCAGCTTTTTAATGTCTTCTTTTTGAAAAAAAAATGTTGCTTTTCTAAAATAATTTTGTTTTAAATTGTTGATTTGTACATAAGGTTTTCAGCAAAAAATGTAAATTTGGTTGTTTTCTTGTTTTTCTGTCTTTCCATTTTTCACATTTCGACGTTTTTTCATGTAAAATTTTTAATTTACTTTTATGAAAAAAAACCTTTTACTAGAATATTATTTCTTTCAAAAAAAGTTGTTTTTTAAATAAGGTTTATAGCAAGAAAATCAATTTTTGTAGTTTTTTTATTTTTCTGTCTTTCCTTTTGTCAGTTTTTGAAGTACTTTATCCCAAATTTTGAATTGAAAATTTTTTAAAAAGTGTTTTTTACTAAAATATATTTTTTTCAAAAATGCCGTTACTTACATAATGTTTTCGACAAAAAATGTAAATTTTGATGGTTATTTTTTGATATTCCATTTTTCACTTTTTGAAGTTTTTTTCATGTAGAACTTTCAAATTGATTGTTCTTTTAAAAAAGTGAATGTTTTACTTGAATAGTTTTTCTTTCAAAATCTCGTTTTTTACATAAGGTTTCAAACAAGAAATGCAATGTTTGTTGTTTTTTATTTTTCTGTTCGCGCAACGATCTTTTTTTTCCGAACAACATCCAAAAGATGCACGCTAGAGATACTTGAAGCCAGTAATTATCACCAAGCGACAACGGTTTTCCGGGGTTTACTCTGAAGGATATTTGCCATGAGACGTTGTGTAAATCGGAATTTCTTAAAAAGATTATGATATTACACAAATGTAATTATTAAAAATGAAAAAATAAAAGAAGTAAGTCTGACATCATCTTTTATTAAAGATCTCCGCAAAGTTTGTCAATAAATTCTCCATAATTGTAATAAAATGATTTTAACAATTCTCGACTTCGTTAAAAGAATTGCAAAAATCTTCAAAAATATACAATACGAAAAAAACCAAAAATTCCTTTTTTTGTGAAAAACATTATGTAATAAACGACATTTTTGAAAAAAAAAGGTTTTAGAAAAACAGTTTTTTTTTCGAAAAAAATTCAATTAATAATATTACATATAAAATCTTCAAACTGAAAAAATAGCAAAATAGAAAACAGCAAAAATTGCATTTCTTGTTCTAAACCTTATGCAAAAAACGAGAAATTTGAAAGAATAACAATTCTAGTAAAACATTTACTTTTTGAATAGAACAAATAGTTTGAAAATTTTACATGAAAAAACTTTAAAATATGAAAAATGGAACAATCACAAATAAAAAACATCAAAATTTACATTTTTGTTGAAAACATTATGTAAAAAACTAATTTTTGAAAAAAATTAGTTTTTTACATAATGTTTTCAACAAAAATGTAAATTTTGATGTTTTTTTATTTGAGATTGTTCCATTTTTCATATTTTAAAGTTTTTTCATGTAAAATTTTCAAATTATTCGTTCTATTCAAAAAGTAAAAATTAATATTAGTAAAACAACACTTTTTTAAAAATAATTCAAGGGAACATTTTTCATAAAAACTTCAAAAATTGAAAAATGGAAATATAGAAAAATAAAATACAATGAACATTGAAATTTTTGTTAAAAAAGTCATGTATAAAACGGCATTTTTGAAAGAAAAATTATTCAAATAAAACATTTTTTTCCACAAAAATTAATTAAAGTAAAATTTAAAATAAAAACTTCAAAAACTAAAACATAAAAATAGAAAAGTAAAAATTAACAAAAATTGCTTTTTTTTGTTAAAAACCTTATGTAAAAAACGTTTTTCAACAAAAATTATACTAGTAAATCAATTTTATTTTCAAAAACAAAATGAAATTTTTTCATGAAAGAAAAACTTCAAAAACTAAAAAAATAGAAAAACAGAAAAATGAAAAAGACATCAAGATTTACATTTTTTGTTAAAAACATTATATAAAAAACGACATTTTTCAAAAACTAATCAATCTAATCAATTTTTCAAAAAATGGAAAAATGGAAACATAAAAACCATCAAAATTTACAATTTTCGCTAAAAAACATTATGTAAAAAACAACAATTTTAAAAAATTTATTTTAGAAAAACATCTTTTTTTTTCAAAAAGAATCACTAAATTCAAAATTTTACAATACAAAACTGATAGATAGAAGAAAAAGAAAATTAAAATCATCAAAATTTATGTTTTTGTTTAAAAGCTTATGTGAAAAGCATTTTTGAAAAAAACATCAAAATGTACATCTTTTATAAAAAAAAAACCTTGTGCGAAAAAACGACATCTAAAAATAAAATTTAGTTGAGAAAAGCAATATTTTTTTTTCAAAACAATAAAAAATGATGCAAATGGTTTTAAACTTTTTAAGAAAAAACATTGTAAAAATTATACTTAATGATTTGTGTGAGTATCAATATCTAAAAAATTTTTACCGAGAAATCTTATCTAAAAACACCAGGTAATCTGTTACCAAAGGCAGCATGCTTATTGCAACAATCTCGTGGGTAATATTGCTGCTGGAGTTTGCAGCGAAACTATCACTGCAATCGCTTTGCATCATCCAGTATCACAATAATCGTTTTTCTGGTCGACTGATTTTGTCCTTTTTTTCCCCACTAAGTGCCATGTAAAGACTATCACTATCCGTTTCACTCGATTTCTATTTGTTTGTATCGCAGAAAGAGGACAAGAATTTGTTTTTAAGTTGCAACCTTGTAAGTTTGGCAAGCAGGAGGATAAAAAAAGAAATGTCTTGCTCATTTCTACCTCATAAATATGGTCTGGCAAATCATTCAGGGATCGAAAAACCCGTTATTAATAAACTTATCCACATGAAATCTTTTCAGATTTTTTGTATTCGTATGTCGACTGCAGTTCATTATCTGAAAACCAGACGAGCTATTTCCAATCAACTTCATAGTCTCTGCAACCAAAAATGACTCTCTGCTCTGATCTCCTTCGCGGCAGGCGTCAACAGTATTCTGAACAAACTATTCAAAGCTGCGGTGGGCAATATATTGCTGAAGCCAAAACCAACCGGCGTCTTTGGAAAAACAGATATTACAGAAACAAGCATTTTTCGACGTTAACCGGCGTTTTTTGAAAAACAACAGATATTACAAAGAAGCAATTTTATACATAAAATGAAATTCACATTGGAGTTTTTAATAAAAATTGAATTCGGAAATGCATTTATAAAACTCAGTTAGATATTACTAGCAGTCAAACATTACTATTTTAGCAGTTAAATATTACTATCAAAGTATTAATTCAAAAGCATATATGAAATTCAGCATTTCTGAGTGTAAAAACAGAGTATTACAAATTAACCAGTCAATCAATCATCTCAGTATATACTAGTTTCAGATCTGAAGTTATTCAGGAAATAAAAACAATTAATCAGTCAAAGAAATACCTTCTCAGATTGCTGGTTTTAGTTACTATATAACTAAGCAGCTCGTATCAATTTGCGCGATGGAGGACACATTTTTTCTTTGTTCTCATCTCCTTCTCTCTTTTTACTTCCCTCACTTTCAGGGTTATTGAAAATATGAGCCCTTCTCTTGACTGTCTTTTGTGCACAGTACGCCGGTTGCTCAGACTTGAGGGAAGCTTTTCCAGGTACTGTTTCACTTGCCTCATTAGAAAAAATATGATCTTGGTGATCTGCATATTCATCGACTACTGTAGTGGGGAGTTTTTTGGCAGACTTGCGCGAAGTGTTTTCAACAGTTGATGCCGCTTGTACTTCTGTCATTGTATCTTGTCCAGTTTCTGAAGAAAAACACGAAAAAATGGACCGCCTTGTCAAATTTTTTGTCGTCCAACTTGGGGTCAAGTGCGTTTTCTTCCTCTATACCTGCAATAATACTCTCTGTCAATGACCCATTTTCCCACTTGTCGCAATCTTGATCAGATTTCTGCTCCTGCAAATTGTCAAACTCGTCAGACAAACACCAGAGGAATTTAAGTTCTCTCTCCTCCTCAAATGATCACAGTTGATATTCATACATTGGTCTATAAGACAACTCAAAATCACAGAACTGCGCACGTACTGATCTGCATAGTTCCATATTGTCTGAGATTTGTAAAGTTGTGTTTTCGTTGTGGTTCTTGTAGAAGTCAAGTCTACAGTTGTCTGTTTTTTATAGTAGGGAGACTTCAGGCAAATTCTCGAATGCAAAAATGAAGACCAGAAGCTGCCTCAGAACTGAGGATCAGCAACCCAGCCGAAGCAGCTTTTCCTCTCTTTTATAATTGCTATATCATCATCATTGAAATCGGCGAAGAAGAAGTTGGCCTTTAGATTTTTGTTCACTTTCACAGATTTGATATTAATTATTTCAGCTTTTTTGGGTGAAGAGAGTTGAACTCCTAAATGATCTAAGGCTAAAGATATTGTAAAATCTTTCTCTCTGACGAATTAATGTGCTATTTGCAAATGAACGCGATGATTATAATAGTCATTTAATCATTTTTTTCTGGTCTGTTCTCATATTCTATAACAGAGGTGACTTACCTGGAATGGGAAATAGAAAGATGTCCTGGAGATAAAGAATCTTCACTGAAAAGTTTTTAGCTGACACCTTAGGTCTGTATCAAAAGGAGATTGAAATTGTCTCAAGAAAATAATAAAAAGGCTAACTATAGCTGAGTTGTTGAAGAGAAGGAAAAGAAGCACAATGATTTGGACTTTTATTTGTACACTATAATAAAAAATGCCATCATTTTGAAGCAATAGTGTCGTAATTATTACATTATTATGAGTAAGACTTCAATCACGTGAACTGTGCATGCTTTGATAAAGTATTAATAATCATATCGTAAATTGTATGGATTATTTTTTGTTCACATGAGTTCAGTGACCCCATACAATACCAAGGTATCCATAATTTTGGCAATCATATGAGGTAGCTGGACTAAATTTTGTTCCAAAAGAGTCAGTGGCCCTCCTGCAAAGATGAGATCACCTAATTGTTCGAAATTGGAAAGATAGTAGGACGTAATTGTTAAATTGCTATGAATAAACTAATAGACTTAATGACTACTTTTGAACAATAGTAAAAAATTCTTGACAAATCTGTGCTCATTAAAGCTATATCGAACAACTGAGAAGATTGGTCCTCACAAAAGATGATGTCTAAAGTTGATGTTTGTAAGGTCACTGAATACTTGGATTGTCAGGAAAAACTTAAATAAATACAGATGATGGCAGGGTTGTCCAATGTTTGATATATTTTAGATAAATATTTGATAAGATTTTGGTATTTTGCTTACAATGTGAGTATTTCTTGACAATCCGAAAAAAAAATTGTTTGTAGTTTAGATTTTTTGGACAAGATTTAGCTAATTTGTGTTAAAATGAGTATTTTTTGGCAATATTTTTGCCTTTGTGTGGCAACTATTGGGAATTTTTTGCTAGAACTGGGTTGTTATTGGCGGGAATTAGGTATTTTTGTCAAATTGTAGTAGATTTTGGTAAAAATTGGGTATTTTTTCTATGAATTGTGTAATTCCAGACAAGAAACGGATATTTGTGGGCTAGATATGGTTCGTTTTGGCAAGAGTTTGCTTTTTTGGTAATATTTGGGTCTTTTTGGCAATATTCGCATGTTTCGTGTCAAGAGTTGAGTTTTTTTTACCAAAAACTGGGCTTTGTTGGCAATAGTTGGACGTTTTTGGCAATAAAAGCGTGTTTTTTTTCAAGAATTGGCTATTTTTGCCAAGAACTGGGAAACTTCTGGTGGTAATTTGGGTAATTTCTGGTAATAATAGGGTATTTTTGGAAAGTATTCGAAACAAAATTTCATTAAAAACCTAAAATTAAAAATTTTATTGATAATTGAAAAAGTTATGCGTAAATGAAGTGTATGAAAGTAAAACATCTGCAGATCAATTTTATTAATTAAGTTAAGATTATCTGAAGTGCATTAGAGCGGAAAAACATTATCCCAATTCGACGCATTTCCCATGGGGGTAATTTTGATAAGATGACAGGTCTATTGTTCTCACTCTCTTGTTTAGATACATCTTTGGGAATTGGATGAAAATAGGCTATACGTTAATACCTATGTACATCCTTTTACCCCCGCCCCCCACTATTAATTTTGATATAATACTCGCAATAGACCAAAATTGGACTAAAAAATGAAATGAAGTGTTCGAAAAGGGCTGGGAAAAGCTGAATTTGAAAATAAGGGCTGAAAAAGAAAAAGTTTTTCCCAAAAAATGAAAAAGCGCTACAAGTTTAAACCAGTTGATAATATGGTCTCATAATTTCCGTAGCTGACGCCCATTCTAATATTGTGGCTGTTACTATGCCACAGAAGGGTCATATTTTGTCAGGATTTTCCCCAAAAAGCACTTTTTGAGGAAAATCATCATTTAGTGCATTAGTTAGCCCTGATTAAATTCAATACTTACTGACAAAATAATCCACTTGTAGATTTTTGCCAAGAACAAGAATTGGGTGTTTTTGGGCATGAAATGGGTATTTTTTTTACAAGAATTGTGTATTTTACAAGAATTGCGTATTTTTTTACCAAAAACCTTTTTTTTTGGATTCAGTTTTCAGAATTTAAAGACTACAAACTACTTCAAAAAAAATACAAATTTGTCCTTTTTTCACGATTCTTAAATTATGTCCGTTGGATTATGAGTCAAATATTACGCTTTAAAGAATAACTGTTACACAAAATTCAAAAAACCTGTATGAGATTTCAGGTTTCAGAGGCTGAAACTTGGGAAAACCAAAAAGTGTAACTTCCTAGTGTTTAAAAAATTACCGTCAAATGCTTCGTATATAAACAACCTATAGACGGGTAAAACAACCTACACAACCTATAGATTTTTGAATTCCACTTCGAAAAAAAACCTATAAAGCTCTGCTGTAACGTACATTTCCAAACAGAAACTTTTAGTTTGAGGTTTCGGAATCTGAAACGAAACTACGAAAAAACAAAAATTTTTAAGTGATGGTTTTCAGTGGTTTAGTATTTTTCACTGAATTCAGCTTTAAAAAAATTAATATATTGTTAGAGCAACATTAGCTAAAAAAATTTGGTTACTGTTTCGGTTTTTGAAAAATAAAGCTACCGAGAAAAAAACCAGAAACTACCAAAAGAAACCGCCTAAAAATCGGATTCTTGCAAGCTTTCACATTACGAGGAGTAAACAAAATTAAAAAGCTTGAAATTTTTGAAGAAGTTTCTGTGAAAAACTTCCAATAAATTGAAACTATTCGAAACAAAATTTCATTAAAAATCTAAAATTAAAAATTTTATTGATAATTGAAAAACTTATGCGTAAATGAAGTGTATGAAAGTAAAACATCTGCAGATCGATTTTGTTAATTAGTTAAGATTATCTGGAGTGCATTAGAGCGGAAAAATATTATCCCAATTCGACGCATTTCCCATGGGTTAATTTTGATAAGATGACAGGTCTATTGTTCTCACTCTCTTTTTTAGGTACATCTTTGGTAATTGGATGAAAATAGGCTATACGTTAATACCTATGTACATCCTTTTACCCCCGCCCCCACTCTTAATTTTGATATACTACTCGCAATAGACCAAAATTGGACTAAGAAATGAAATGAAGAAGTGTTCGAAAAGGGCTGGGAAAAGCTGAATTTGAAAAGAAGGGCTGAAAAAGAAAAAAGTTTTTCCCAAAAAATGAAAAAGCGCTACAAGTTTAAACCAGTTGATAATTTGGTCTCATGATTTCCGTAGCTGACGCCCATTCTAATATTGTGGCTGTTAATATGCCACAGAAGGGTCATATTTTGTCAGGATTTTCCCCAAAAAGCACTTTTTGAGGAAAATCATCATTTAGTGCATTAGTTAGCCCTATTTAAATTAAATACTGGCTGACAAAATAATCTACTTGTAGATTTTTGCCAAGAACAAGAATTGGGTATTTTTGGGCACGAAATGCGTATTTTTTTACAAGAATTGTGTATTTTACAAGAATTGCGTATTCTTAACCAAAAACCTTTTTTTTGGATTCAGGTTTCAGTATTTAAAAACTACAAACTACTTAAAAAACAACAAGTTTGTCCTTTTTTCACGGTTCTTAGATTATGTCCGTTGGATTATGCGTCAAATATTACGCTTTAAAGATTAACTGTTACACAAAATTCCAAAAAACTGTTTGAGATTTCAGGTTTCAGAGGCTGAAACTTCGGGAAACCAAAAAGTGTAACTTCCTAGGGTTAAAAAATTACCATCAAATGCTTCGTATATAAACAACCTATAGACGGGTAAAACAACCTAAACAACCTATAGATTTTTGAATTCCACTTCGAAAAATACTCTATAAAGCTGTGCTGTAAAGTACATTTCCAAACAGAAATTTTTAGTTTGAGGTTTCGGAATCTGAAACGAAACTACGAAAAAACAAAAATTTTAAGTGATGGTTTTCAGTGGTTTAGTTTTCTTCACTGAATTCAGCATTAAAAAATTAATATATTGTTAGAGCAACATTATCTTAAAAAATTTGGTTACTGTTTCGGGTTTTTGAAAATAAAGCTACCGAGAAACAAACCAGAAACTACCAAAAGAAACCGCCTAAAAATCGGATTCTTGCAAGCTTTCACATTACGAGGAGTAAACAAAATTAAAAAGCTTGAAATTTTTAAAATTTTTTTAAAGAAGTTTCTGTGAAAAACTTCCAATAAATTGAAACTATTCGAAACAAAATTTCATTAAAAATCTAAAATTAAAATTTTTTTTGATAATTGAAAAAGTTATGCGTAAATGAAGTGTATGAAAGTAAAACATCTGCAGATCGATTTTATTAATTAGTTAAGATTATCTGAAGTGCATTAGAGCGGAAAAACATTATCCCAATTCGACGCATTTCCCATGGGGGTAATTTTGATAAGATGACAGGTCTATTGTTCTCACTCTCTTTTTTATGTACATCTTTGGGAATTGGATGAAAATAGGCTATACGTTAATACCTATGTACATCCTTTTACCCCCGCCCCCACTCTTAATTTTGATATACTACTCGAAATAGACCAAAATTGGACTAAGAAATGAAATGAAGAAGTGTTCGAAAAGGGCTGGGAAAAGCTGAATTTGAAAAGAAGGGCTGAAAAAGAAAACGTTTCTCCCAAAAAATGAAAAAGCGCTACAAGTTTAAACCAGTTGATAATTTGGTCTCATGATTTCCGTAGCTGACGCCCATTCTAATATTGTGGCTGTTACTATGCCACAGAAGGGTCATATTTTGTCAGGATTTTCCCCAAAAAGCACTTTTTGAGGACAATCATCATTTAGTGCATTAGTTAGCCCTGTTTAAACTAAATACTGACTGACAAAATAATCCACTTGTAGATTTTTGCCAAGAACAAGAATTGGCTATTTTTGGGCATGGAATGGGTTTTTTTACAAGAATTGAGTATTTTACAAGAATTGCGTATTTTTTACCAAAATACTTTTTTTTGGATTCAGGTTTCTGAATTTAAAAACTACAAACTACTTCAAAAAAATACAAATTTGTCCTTTTTTCACGATTCTTAAATTATGTCCGTTGGATTATGCGTCAAATATTACGCTTTAAAGATTAACTGTTACACAAAATTCCAAAAAACTGTTTGAGATTTCAGGTTTCAGAGGCTGAGACTTCGGAAAACCAAAAATTGTAACTTCCTAGCGTTAAAAAATTACCATCAAATGCTTCGTATATAAACAACCTATAGACGGGTAAAACAAACTAAACAATCTATAGATTTTTGAATTCCACTTCGAAAAATACCCTATAAAGCTGTGCTGTAACGTACATTTCCAAACAGAAATTTTTAGTTTGAGGTTTCGGAATCTGAAACGAAACTACGAAAAAACAAAAGTTTTTAAGTGATGGTTTTCAGTGGTTTAGTATTTTTCACTGAATTCAGCATTAAAGAAATTAATATATTGTTAGAGCAACATTATCTAAAAAAAATTGGTTACTGTTTCGGGTTATTGAAAATAAAGCTACCGAGAAACAAACCAGAAACTACCAAAAAAACCGCCTAAAAATCGGATTCTTGCAAGCTTTCACATTACGAGGAGTAAACAAAATTAAAAAGCTTGAAATTTTTAAAAATTTTTTAAAGAAGTCTCTGTGAAAAATTTCCAATAAAAGAAACTATTCGAAACAAAATTTCATTAAAATTCTAAAATTAAAAATTTTATTGATAATTGAAAAAGTTATGCATAAATGATGTGTATGAAAGTAAAACATCAGCAGATCGATTTTATTAATTAGTTAAGATTATCTGAAGTGCATTAGAGCGGAAAAATATTATCCCAATTCGACGCATTTCCCATGGGGGTAATTTTGATAAGATGACATGTCTATTGTTCTCACTCTCTTTTTTAGATACATCTTTGGGAATTGGATGAAAAAAGGCTATACGTTAATACCTATGTACATCCTTTTACCCCCGCCCCCACTCTTAATTTCGATATACTACTCGAAATAGACCAAAATTGGACGCCCATTCTAATATTGTGGCTGTTACTATGCCACAGAAGGGTCATATTTTGTCAGGATTTTCCCCAAAAAGCACTTTTTGAGGAAAATCATCATTTAGTGCATTAGTTAGCCCTGTTTAAATTCAATACTTACTGACAAAAAAATCCACTTGTAGATTTTTGCCAAGAACAAGAATTGGGTATTTTTGGGCATGAAATGGGTATTTTTTTTTACAAAAATTGTGTATTTTACAAGAATTGCGTATTCTTTACCAAAAACCTTTTTTTTGGATTCAGGTTTCAGAATTTAAAAACTACAAACTACTTCAAAAAAATACAAATTTGTCTTTTTTTCACGATTCTTAAATTATGTCCGTTGGATTATGCGTCAAATATCACGCTTTAAAGATTAACTGTTACACAAAAATCCAAAAAACTGTTTGAGATTTCAGGTTTCAGAGGCTGAAACTTCGGAAAACCAAAAATTGTAACTTCTTGGGGTTAAAAAAAATTACCATCAAATGCTTCGTATATAAACAACCTATAGACGGGTAATATACATACCACTTTTGGAGAAATTTGTAATTTGACGTTTGAGAAACTAAAACCACAAAAACCCAAATCTATAGTCTATCAGTGACCGTAAAATTACCAACAATGAATTCCACTTCGAAAAATACCCTATCAAGCTGTACTGTAACGTACAATTCCAAACAAAAATTTTTAGTTTGAGATTTCAGAATCTGAAACGAAACTAAGAAAAACAAAAGTTTTTCAGTGATTTTTCCTGAACAACAATTTGAATTATAGATATCCTCGGTGTCTTTGATATTTAGTGGTTTTGTGGTTTTAAATATATCGAAACACGTACTAAACTAAAAAAATCCCTAAAACCGCCAAACTAAAGATCATCAAACAGAGCAAAAGTTATTGAAACCTGTCCCTGGTTAAAGTGATTTAAAAAACAAAAAGAAAACCAAGAAGGCGAGAGTTAGGAAAAGTGTTATTTTTATGTAAAATAAAATGTAAAAAATGTCAATATTGAAATTATGGCACAAAAATGAAATCAAGGAAATTCGAATGAAGTTTTTCAAAGTTAGATTTAAAACATTAAATGTAAATTGAAACGCTAATTTCAATAAAAACGATGCCCATTTGTCCCACTAGATTGCTTTGGGGACAATGAGAGGTCCCATATAAAATACTCCGACAGAAATTTAGAGTACAGCAAATACAGCCTAGACATAAAAGTTAACTAAAAATTTATGAAAACAAGTAGTATCAACGTCATAAAAAACTCTTATGCAAAACTGAAAAACCCAAATTGTCAAAAACACATGCACCAGCAAAATGAATTGATCCCTAATTCCTAAACCTTAGCAAGAAGATAACAACGACAGCCACTATTAGTCGCAAAACACAAAAAAAATAAAAATCAAATAACAAAAGTAAATTGTGTCTAAGTCTAAAACGTAACGGTGATTAAAAAATAAAAAAAACAGCTAAGCAGTATTCATGGAAAGCGCAATACGACAGGGAGTTTATCATGCCATGGGTATTATAGACAAAAATCCCTAGCAGGATAATAGGGTACAGAATTGCATGGTGATAATAGGGTATTAGAATAGATGCGGATGACAAAGTATATAATTGTATGCGGATGATATTATATATGAATACATGTGCATAATACGGTAACAAATGTATGGTTTTAATAGATCTCTAAACATGGGAAATTAGGTGGTTAATCTACATGGGAGTTAACAGTGCGCTATCTTAGATACTTAAACATCGGATCACAGATGTATGTCCTACTTAAACATTGGATAACAGGCTTTGAGAATATGATAAAATAGACAATAAGTGGATAACAGCAAACATGCTGACAATATATTACATGGCTACATGCGGATAATACGATATATAATTCCATGGGGAAAAGAAATGAGATTATGAAAACAATAAAAAAAATGGTGCACATGAGTGAAAGATTTTTTTATGTTGAAACTAAAATGGGAAGGAAATGACTTCAACGGTTGCCACAGTAGACATAAAATGTGTTTACAAAAACCACTTTTTTTGAACAAAATATCCTGACTATGGAGAAAGCTTTGTATATTTCTTTAGCAATTTCCTTGCATTTGGCTCCTAACATTGATCTTGAGATGGCGTTCAGACAGCGTCCCTATGGATGCATAATTGGCATGGATAACTCATCGCTCTACAAATGTTTCAAATCTTCTGAAACTTTTAAATTTCATGCAATTATTCACGTCGCCAGCAGTTTCTTCACGACGCCAACATTTTGGGGAGAAAGGATGCGGTTTACTCATACATTTTATCGTGTCCATCCACAAACCACTATCGTAGTCACGTGACCGGCTTTTTATTGTCTATACAAAAAAAGCATTCAAGGGAAGATTGATCAGTTTGCTGGAGTGCTAAAATTACGAGCAGTTATTCTTAATTTCGAAGGTATTCGAAGCAAATCTGGCTTTATAATAAAAAGAACTTGCTATCGCTACCAAATATTGTAACCATTTTCTGCCTGCCTCCAATATCATACCGAACGTTATCTTCGAGTGATTGAAAATCTTATAAATGCATTTCTAAACTCCTGCATGGTCTTTCATGGGAAACAGTATACTATCCTTACTGTTATTTGCAACAAATATTTAAAAGCAGTGTTCTCAGATTTCAATTTGTCAATGACACACAGAAGAAAGTACTCTCGAAGAACTACTGCAGAAATAGGTAATGAAATTCGAGACTTTTGAGTCCAGAAATTGAAATTTTGAAATTATATCGGGAAACTCCAACTTGCTATCTGCAAATCGAAGCGCTAAATTCAAAAAAAGGATTCCCATTTGTCCAACTACTCTGCATTGGCGACAGTGACAGGTTCCTTATATGGTATTGCGACAAAAAGTTAAAGTAAAGCAAATACAGCCAAAACCTAAAATTTCACAATCAATTTATGAAAATAAGTGGTGTCAGCGTTATAAAAAATTCTTATGCAAAACTGAAACAAACAATAATTCAAACACACAAGCACTAGCAAAGTGACATGACCCCTATTTACTAAAACTAAGCAAGAAGACGTCAAGGACAGCAACTATCAGTCGAAAAACAAACTCAGAAAAACTAAATTAATTAAAAAAACAAGTGGTGTCAGAATCACAAAACGTAACAGTGAAAAAAAATTAAATGAAATACCTAAATAGAATTCATAGAGCGCACTAGGAAATGGGGTTATGATTGCTATGGTGATATTAGGGAGTAATTCTCATTGAAGATAACAGGTCATAAAATTGCATGTTGATAATAGGGTACACGAATGTATGCGGACAACGTGCTATATAATTGCATGCGGATGATGTTCTATGTGATTACATGTGGACAATACGGTTATAAATTATATGGTTTTAATAGATTTCTAGACATGGGGAATTAGGTGTTTAACCTGCATGGGAGTTAACAGTGTGCTATTTTAAGATACTTAATTATGAGATGATAGTGTCCTGCTTAAACTTGATAAAAAAGTTTGAGAATATGGTGTTAATAGATGATAGTTGGATAATAACTAGCATGCTGATAATATAATACACAGCTACTTTGCATGAGGATAAGCAGTGGGTTTTTTATTTTGAAAATTTAAGGGGAACGGAAACGCATCAATGATTTTCACAGAAGATAATAAAATTGTTCACGAAACGTTCTTGTTTTAAAAACAAATTTATAATGATGATGAAGAAAGACTTGTATAATTTTTTTAGCAAATTGCTTTCATTTAACTCTCAACATTGATCGTAACCTGGCGCTCAGACTGCGTCCCTATGGGGCCATAATTGGTACAGATAACTCATCGCTGGACAAATATTTCAAATCTTTTTGAAATTTTGAGATTGCGTTTGGTTCATCACGACGCTGCACGTTTCGTTTTTGAGTTTGCCGAAAAAAGACCCGGATTAATCATATGTTTTACCGTGTCCAGTCACAAGCGAGTATCTTAGTCACTTGACCGGCCTTGTATTTTGTCTTTACGAAAGAGCAATTAAGTTAATACTGTTCACTTTGATGGGGTGCTAAAATCACGAGCAATTTTTCCTGATTTTTGAGGTTTTCGAAAAAAATCTCGCTTTATAATTAAAGAACTTGCCATTGCTACCAAAAAATTTATCGACACATTTTTTAACTACCTCCAAATTCATACAGAACGCTATCTTTAAGTGATCAAAAATCTTACAAATGGATTTCTAAGTTCCTGTACGCTCTTTGTTTGGGAAACCGGAGGCTATCTTTACTGTTGTTTGTAACAAATCATAGACAGCATTTTTCTCAGATTTCCTTTTGCGGTTTTTTACGCAAAGGGCACAGAAAAAACAAGTGCTCTCCAAGAACTACTTCAGAAATACGTAATAAATTTGGAAATTTTTTCTTCCAAATATAGAAAATTTGAAGATTCATTGGGAAACTGCAATTTGCGACTTGCATGCACTGAGTTGCCCAAAACGACAGAAGAGCAGACATTGCGCAAGAAAGAAATCCTTATTGTTCTATAACTGGTTGATGAATGAGTCCTCCTCTAGAGAACACAAATCCATCATTATGTCAAGTGAAATAATCTCCTATTTTTACAGTCTACAGTTGCACAGAACATGACAATCAATTGACAATAAATTTGTTCATGAAAACAAGAATTGACTCCCGTTGACAAACAGTTATGAGAAAATAGCAAATTGTGTGTGCTGGTGCTGAAATGGAGACGTTTAGGAAGTTTCTTTCTCTCGTAGAGTGTTTTCAGTTGTAGCATCTCTACATAAGAAATTATGCGAAGAATGAAACTAACTCAATTATCTACGCGCAAGCGTGCAGTACCAACTCTGATGTCTCTGGACGATGAGAAGTTTTCCGAGGAAATCAAGCAGTGGGTGAAAGAATACAGTGTAGAATCCATTGTATTCAAAGAGAATGTAAAAACAATAAATGAATATATATAATAACTCACAAAGGAGCAGGAAAAGACTCTGAATACGGGTCTTATGAAAAATTTGTTCCTCTATACTAGCAAAACAAATTATAACTGCAAATCATTTTTCCAATAATTGCATTTCTAAAAAGAGTCAAACAGAAGATCATTCAGAATTGTGTGGAGGCATAACTGATTTGTTATTCGAAGCAGAGCAGGAACAAAGACAGTCTTGGAAATTCTGTAATTCGAGGTTACCTTGATTAGAAGTTGCATATTTTACACAAAATTTTGGAAAATTTTTTTCTTATAACTGTTTCTCTGATCAAACTAAAATATTTCAGACTTGATATGATATTGAAGAATGAAGATTTTGGATTTGTCTTCTTTTTTGCACAGTTTCGTACGCTCTTCCAAATCCCGAATTATGAGTAAAATAATTTCTACCTGAGAGGTTGTTAATGGCTGTCTGCTGGCCATCTGGTTGTGAAAAAAGTAATATCAACTTCAAAAAATTACTACTTGGTACATTTTCATTAGAGTTTGATTTTCTTATTTTATCAGGGCAATCAGCCCAAAAATCAGTCTTTAGGGAAGAAACTGAACACACATTTTCAGAAGTTTTTGGTTTTTGAACACATTTCTGATTTGGAAAAATGTCTGCTTGACTGCGATAAACCATGTGACGAAATTCTCAGCGACAAAGAGTTTTCAAAATTAGCAACTTCGGGAGAACACAGAAATATTAGTGTACTTTACATGAAAACCAACTTGTTTCAATAGAGCACGTTGTCTAAGACAATTGACCTGAACACAACACTTATCATTTTTTTCGAATAATCACCGGACCCACAAATATTAAATTGATTTGTCGACTGCTGAGCAGAACGCAATTTTTGAAAGTTAAAAACTACCAATCAGAAAGTAAGTTTACAATCAATTATAAGTTTACTAGTTTAGATAGATCCAAAAACATCTTACGTCCTACGTTTTTGTTCAAAGTTTGTTCCTCCAGAACCATCATTATTTTATCTTCCATCAGATAATTCTGTTATCACAAATTTAACTGATGAGAGAGAAAGAAGTATGTATGCTGCGGTGGATGCTAAGATGACACAAGATACAAAAACAAAACAAATAATTGAGACAGCTTCAAATAAGTTCATTGAATTCCTTTGTGAGTGTTTAAAAAAATACCAACAATGCAACATTCCGGTTAATAAAACAAAAATAGGAGGCAATGAAAAATTATTTAGGAAACTACTATCTTATCAATCAAGTTTGAAACAAATTAGGCAAATTTTAGGAAAAGAAAAAGAGTTTGTCAAATGTGTTGGTTCTTTTTGCTATCGGTTTTTGAAAGTCCCATAATTCATCCAAATGAATTCATTTTAATTCCAAAAAAAATGTTTGCGTCACATCAGCCCGTTCAAAACGAAATTCTCAACAACCCAATTTTTGAACAAAAAGAAGCTCAATTATCACTTCTTCAAAGAAACTAGTCTGAAAAAACCATGGACGAACAACCCAATGTCACTACAAGTAGCGTTTAACAAAACGCGGCGGCAACCATTGAATAAACGTCACCTACAGTCAGCGATGACAGTGAGACTGAACCAATAATCAAAATGCAAAAAACTTATAGTTTTGATTCTATTGAATCCAAACTCCAACCAATGCAAAGAACCAAAATCAGCTATCTACAATTTTACTTCATCTCATCTTACAATCAGACATAATTTCCATAGAAATAAAATGATATAATTCATATCAAGCAAGAACCAGTTGGTGTTAAAAATTCTTTTTTTTGTAAAAATTCGCACCAACCCACGAAAAATTGATATTGAAAAATGCTGTAAAATTTTGTCTGCTTTTTGAAATCCAAAAACAACTGACGTCCTACGTTATTGTTCAAAAACTGTTCTTCCACGACCATCAATATTTTATCTTCCCTCAGCTAAATCTGTTATTACAAGTTTAACTGCTGAGAGAGAAAGAAGTATTTAAGCTGCGGCGGATGCCAGTTACACTAGATACAAAAATAAAACAAAAAATTGAGACAGCTTCCAAGAAGTTCATTAAATTTCTTTGTGAGTGTTTAATCAATATTGACATTCGCAACGTTCCGATTAAAAAAACAAAAATAAAAGGTTAAGAAAAACCATTTAAAAAACTATTATCTAATCAATCAAATTTTAAACAATTTTGGGAGTTTTTTGCAAAAGAAAAAGAATTGGTCACATCAGCCCGTTGAAAATAAAATTCTCGAAAGCGTTTTTTCTGAACAGAACGAAGCTCAATAGATAATTCTTCAAAGAAACCAGTCTGAGAAAACCATGGACGAACAACCCAATGTCACTACAAGTGGCGTTAAACAAAGCGCGGCGGCTACCAAACAAAAAACGTCTCCAACAGTCAGCGATGACAATGAGACTCAGCCAATAATCAAAACACAATTTTTTTTAGTTCTGAGTCTATTTAATCCAAACTCCAACTGCAAAGAGCTAAATTCATCTATCTACAATTTTACTTCAGCTCATCTTTCAATCAGACATAATTTCCATAGAAAGAAAATAATATAAATTATATCAAGCAAGAACCAGCCTGCGCTAAAGTTGCTATATTTTGTAAAAATTGCTGCCACCCACAAAAAATTGACATTAAAAATGCTGTAAAATTTCGACTGCTCTCAAGCAACACCTAATCTAGTTGCAAACACTTATGCCAAGCAATTTTTAGAAGCCTTGTCGGAAACTGAACAAAAACCCCAGCCAAGAAGAAGCCAGCAGCAGTGGTTCAAATCAATCCCACAAAGAGATAACAAAGAAACAACTAACAAAACGCCATACAAAGAGGAGATCAGTCAAAAGATGTGGTCTTTCTTTTCCTAAAAAAATTAAACCAGTTTTATTTAAAAGGAGCAGCTTCGTATGAAAGCGCCAAACAACTTCCTAATCAGAACAAGCTCTTTTTAGGCAAAATGCAGTCCTATTTGGACCAAATCCTACTTTGACAAAGTACCGTTCAGTTTAGATCAAATTTTGCAGGCCTAAAGTTCTGGTGAAAGATATGAACGAAATTTGGTCACTGGAAATGGCGCATGTGGACCAGCTAGCAAATTATAACCGTAATATAAATTTGTTCCTGGTAGCAGTTGACTGCTTATCAAGGTATTTACAAGTGAAAATCTTGAAGACAAAATTTGCGGTGGATACAGCTAAAGCATTCCGAAAATTATCAAAAACCGACAGCCCAAAATATTATGGTTTGACGATGGTACAGAATTTCATGGCTCTTTCAAACAATTGTGCAACAAACGACAAATTTAATTATATAGCACTTTTAGCGAAAAAGCGATCATTCAGTGTTATCTCGAAGAAAAATGGACTGATTTGTACATTGACCAATTAGACAGAATTGTGAAAACAATCATTTCAAGAGTCAATCGAGTAACAAAGTTTTCACCAAACAAAGTCACAAAAAATAAGTGCCTCGACGATTGTCATTGATTGCACAAACAAGCTCAACGCAGAAGCTCAAGTTTTACGTCGGAGATTCTGTGAGAACAGTTGGAAAGGAAACAAAATTCAGGAAAAATAAAAGCAATTGTTCACGGACGAAATTTTTGAAAAAATGGGAATAACAGCTTTTAAACCCACCAACAAACTGCTCAGCCGACGCTGACAACAAACCTCATTTCAGGATTCTTCTGGATTAAAATGTCCAACAAACCGATTGATGAAGAGCTTACAGTTCTCGTAGTTTCATCAGTTTCAAATGAAATATTTAGTTCTAATACATTTGCATCATTTCGAAATTTTTCAAATGAAAAATAAAAGCATATTATTGGGAGTTTTCAGCCAACGTTTGTGCTGGAAAGCATCTAATTTTTGTCTAAAGCAACATAGTTGAATATCAACCAGTCGTTGCCACTAAGGCTCCTATTCTGCGAGTAATTACTTCAGATCGACGTCGTAAAGCGGTTGTGTGTTTGAGCTCGAACCAACTCAGCGGGTAATTGTTTCAAATTTAGACAACAGGAAGCAGTTGCCCAACACATTTCAATCCATTTCAATTGAATTCCGATCGAAAACAGGAAAATGTTTCTTTTTTGGGAACCGGAATTATTCTAATACTACAATTCAGAAAATTTTCGCCGCAAAAAATGATTTATACTATGGTAATCAAGCAACTTGCTAATCAAGCACCTCATCTGCCTCTTTTCTCCGGACAATATTGCCAAAGATAAGGTGGTTTTGATGCACTAGCTGCTGGAATTGTATGTGTGGCTCTGTCTTTGACACGTCGTTTCCTTTTGCTCAAAGCAAAGCATATCGGGAAAGAGCTCTTGAAGCAAAGTGTTCCGAAGAATTTGGATGTAATCAGCAGCAAACAAAAAAATGTCCTATGCAGGCTTCAAAAAGTATAAAAAAAACATATATCTCAAAAAGATTTAAAAGCAGACTGGAGAATCTCAACAAATCAGTTCATGTCGGACAAAGTCAATACGAGGCAAGCCAAAGAAAGCAATCAATAAATGTAAAAAGATCATTTCATCGGATAGAGTTCAAAAGAAATTTTTTGCCAAGATGGAAGATGGTCGGAAAGATGAAAAATAAGGATGGAAAAAACACATGGTTTGCCTGTCAGGGCCACTTTTTTGAGAAAACTCTGGGAACGCTGTCTACAGACTTCTGGTGGGGCAATCAGCCGAATGCACTTTCTATGGCAAATTTGCTGTCGACTTTTTACTTGCCACAGACATCTGCTAAGTGGTGTAACAAATCGCATTGCCTTCGAACAATCAATTGACGGTATTGCTTTTTTGTCCGATGATGCAGCGAAACAATAAAAAGTAAACACTTTCGAGGCCAATTTGTATGTGCGGAAGATGTCCCTTTAAATCCGCCATTAAAAGAACATTACTGATTAGCCCCGCCTCCTATCGGTACCTTGAAATGCTCACAAAAATCGTTTGGCCACAACAAGTCAATTTCATTTTAGAAAATTAAATTCAATCTTGAGCAGATCTATGTATATCGAAGCGGATTGTGGCAGACATTCCTCGGTTTCTACTATGGTAATCAAACAACTTGCTAATCAAGCACCACATCTGCCTCATTTCTCCGGACAATATTGCCAAAGATAAAGAGGTTGTGATGCACTAGCTGCTGGAATTGGATGTGTGGCTCTGTCTTTGACACGTCAATTCCTTTTGCTTAAAGCAAAGCATATCGGGAAAATCTCTTGAAGCAAAGTGTTCCGAAGAATTTGGATGTAATCAGCAGCAAACAAAAAAATGTCCTATGCAGGCTTCAAAAAGTATACAAAAAACATATATCTCAAAAACATTTAAAAGCAGACTGGAGAATCTCAACAAATCAGTTCACGTCGGACAAAGTCAATACGAGGCAAGCCAAAGAAAGCAATCAATAAATGTAAAAAGATAATTTCATCGGATAGAGTTCAAAAGAAATTTTTTGCCAAGATGGAAGATGGTCGGAAAGATGAAAAATAAGGATGGAAAAAACACATGGTTTGCCTGTCAGGGCCACTTTTTTGAGAAAACTCTGGGAACGCTGTCAGCAGACTTCTGGTGGGGCAATCAGACGAATGCACTTTCTATGGCAAATTTGCTGTCGACTTTTTACTTGCCACAGACATCTGCTAAGTGGTGTAACAAATCGCATTGCCTTCGAACAATCAATTGACGGTATTGCTTTTTTGTCCGATGATGCAGCGAAACAATGAAAAGTAAAAACTGTCGAGGCCAATTTGTATGTGCGGAAGATGTCCCTTTAAGTCCGCCATTGAAAGAACATTACTAATTAGCCCCGCCTCCTATCGGTACCTTGAAATGCTCACAAAAATTGTTTGGCCACAACAAGTCAATTTTATTTTTGAAAATTAAATTCAATCTTGAGCAGATCTACGTATATTGAAGCGGATTGTGGCAGACAGTACTCGATTCCTACTATGATAATCAAGCAACTTGCTAATCAAGCACCACATCTGCCTCATTTCTCCGGACAATATTGCCAAATATAAGGTGGTTGTGATGCACTAGCTGCTGGAATTGGACGTGTGGCTCTTTCTGTGACACATTGTTTCCTTTTGCTTAAAGCAAAGCATATCGGGAAAGAGCTCTTGAAGCAAAGTGTTCCGAAGAATTTGGATGTAATCAGCAGCAAACAAAAAAATGCCCTATGCAGGCTTCAAAAAGTATACAAAAAACATATATCTCAAAAACATTTAAAAGCAGACTGGAGAATCTCAACAAATCAGTTCACGTCGGACAAAGTCAATACGAGGCAAGCCAAAGAAAGCAATCAATAAATGTAAAAAGATCATTTCATCGGATAGAGTTCAAAAAAAAATTTTGCCAAGATGGAAGATGGTCGGAAAGATGAAAAATAAGGATGGAAAAAACACATGGTTTGCCTGTCAGCGCCACTTTTTTGCGAAAACTCTGGGAACGCTGTCAACAGACTTCTGGTGGGGCAATCAGCCGAATGCAATTTCTATGGTAAATTTGCTGTCGACTTTTTACTTGCCACAGACATCTGCTAAGGGGTGCAACAAATCGCATTGCCTTCGAACAATCAATTGACGGTATTGCTCTTTTGTCTGATGATGCAGCGAAACAATAAAAAGTAAACACTTTCGAGGCCAATTTGTATGTGCGGAAGATGTCCCTTTAAATCCGCCATTAAAAGAACATTACTGATTAGCCCCGCCTCCTATCGGTACCTTGAAATGCTCACAAAAATCGTTTGGCCACAACAAGTCAATTTCATTTTTGAAAATTAAATTCAATCTTGAGCAGATCTACGTATATCGAAGCGGATTGTGGCAGACAGTCCTCGATTCCTACTATGGTAATCAAGCAAATTGCTAATCAAGCACCTCATCTGCCTCTTTTCTCCGGACAATATTGCCAAAGATAAGGTGGTTTTGATGCACTAGCTGCTGGAATTGGATGTGTGGCTCAGTAGTAATAGAGTGAGTGATAGTCCCCGGGGGGGGGGTGAGGACCCCCATGTATTAAGATAGGGTATAGCGTATTTTTCGGGATTTGGGACCTCCCTAATGTATTAAGATAGGGAATGAATTAGCATGTATTAAGATTAGGTATAGCGGTCTTAATGTATTAAGATAGGTTGCATGTATTAAGATTAGGAATAGAATCTCCATGTATTAAGATTAGGAATAGAATCTCCATGTATTAAGATTGGGTATAGCCGCCATGTATTAAGATTAGTTATAGCCGCCGACATGTATTAAGATTAGTTATAGCCGCCGACATGTATTAAGATTAGTAATAGCCGCCGACATGTATTAAGATTAGTAATAGCCGCCGACATGTATTAAGATTAGTAATAGCCGCCGACATGTATTGAGATTAGTTACAGCCGCCGCAATGTATTAAGATTAGTTATAGCGGTCGACATGTATTAAGATTAGTTATAGCGGTTGAAATGTATTAAGATTAGTTAAAGCGGTTGACATGTATTAAGATTAGCTATAGCGGTCGACATGTTTTAAAATTATTTATATCCGTTGACATATATTAAGATTAGGGGTATTTTTTGAAAAATTGTTGAGATTTTTGTACATTTTTACGTTGTTTTTTCAATAATTTCTAATTACTCTCTTCTGATTGGTTAAAAATGACAGCTTTTTTTTGAAAAAATTGAATTGAAAAAGTTATAGATAACAGACACAGTATAAATTATGCACATCAAAATACAAAATCACTTGATATTTTACATTAAATTGGTATAAAGTTTAAAGCATAATTATAAAAATTGACAAAGACAAAATAATAAAAAGATCACATGTTAGAGAATAATAAAAGTTATTATAAAAGCTCTACAATTTGAGGGGTTCGGTATGGATACCGTCAGCTAGAACTACTCGCTTGGGATAGAAATAGGATAACCCTTTCTTTGTCTGTTCATATGTAGCAACACAATGATTTATTGTTCTGAAACCTCTATTTGTCGAAGTAAGGTTGATAATTTCATCCATCACTCGACGATATTTTTCCATTGGTCCATCTCCAGTCTCCTCCAGAGTTCTTTTGTTCAGACCTTTGCTACTGAATTTGTACTTGTCCGACTTAGCATCGTAGCAACAATAGGTTTTACTGCAGAGACAAATCATTTCGGTGCATCTGAATTCTTCCTTGAAAAGACCTGGTTCCCGTTTATCATGCTTCTTATGTTTAGAACAACATGTTCTAGGGAAAAAGTTTTGTGAGGCATCTGCTCTGAAGGAATCATCACAGTCCTTTTCTCGCAAAGTCTCCCATTCTTCCTTTTTAGCAGGTCGAATACAATCATACAAGTTCTCGTGCGCTAGCGCTAAATAAAGAGAATCTGTATCCATCTCTAACTCTTCGAATTTATCCACATCGCAAAATCTGTCGAAGAAGTTATAGTAGAGCTCCAACATACGTAATTTTGCGTACTGAAGTATGAAGAAACCAACTATTATAGGTTCTCGATGCTCAATTTTCGATTTCGCAAGCTCAACTTCGTAAATTTCTTTTGACACATTGTTCAGACGCTTAAACATTTTCCCATTGATTGCTTTGTGCGTCTTCTCATCATTCAAGTACTTGGTCTCTGTGTGTCTACTTCTGTCCATAATTTGATACCCATAAGAGCTGTTACCCAACAATTTCATTGTCTCAGCCACAACGCTAGAGTCAGGATTTTCATCACCCGCTCTTCTAGCATCTACCACTGACTGAACAAATTTGTTGAAGCATTTTTTGGGGGTGTATTGTACAAATCTATAAATCTTTGTACATTTCAGACCAAGACTGAGATAAAAGTTGAGTAAAGGTGTAATGATTGTCCCATTTTCCAACTTGAAGCTCGAAATCAACATTCGTTGAGGTTGTTTGAGTAGGTTGTTTTCAATTGCATACTCTCTCATATATTCTCCAATATCAGCTCGACTGACATTAAAGTTCTTAAAAATAGGAGGAAAATTAGAGAACTTGTACTTTAATCCGTCTGGAACTTCGAGATCGCACTGTACATATCCAAACATTTTCCCATCTCTTATTTTCGCTAAAAGAGACTCTTGCTTCATAGGTAGTTTGAAGGGAAAGTTCTTCCTCACGTGATTTCTAACATCTTCCTCTTCTTTAACACGTTCCCACCATTTACACTCCCAGACTTCAACAATATTGTATCCTTTGTTTCTCAAATAGTCTCTTCTCAATTCATCATGTTCTCTTTTTCTGATTCCTCTCTGCATTTCCTCCTCCGAGAGGCTTGCTCGATCTTCTTGGCATGGGCAAAAATGGAAATAACAACCCATTGCTTCAAATACTGTGTCACAATGAGCACAAAAACCGTCCACGCTAAAACAGTCAATCTTTTTCTGTTTCCCGGTCGTATAATAGCTTTCAATTATGCATTCCGGGCGTTGTGATTGGAGATAGGACATGACCTTGTTCTCAAATGTTCGAAATTTATTGGTTCGAGCTTTGAACTTTTGAGAATTTGTGTCGAGTTCCCACCGTGTGTAAATTCCTGTTGGCATTTCTTGACACATTGAAAAAGGGTAGAGTTGACTAGCATCAATACCCACGATAGATTTACAAATATTTTCTGAATTCCTGATAAAGGTTTGATCAACTACTGCCTTTCTTGTGAACACAATAGAAGGTCCACCAGTCATGTCCTCGCGTATTTTATCATGTAAATCCTTGTCACTTTCAACAAATGGGAAGAATTTGTGGTTTGTTGACTGGTGAAGACAAATGTTTGCTAAATTGGGAAGTGTACATCCGAGTTTTAACATGTCGATTCCTTTGTTGTGATAAAATTTCATCATTTTTTGCATTGCTTCTAGTGTTGGAACAACATCCTTGTTGTTGTACCACTTGACAAAATCTCTAAATGTAGACATTTGCTCTTCCTCCCAAATCACTTTCAAGTAATTGTAGTTATCGACTCCAGATGGAGGAACTTCTTTCAGTCTCAATTTTTTCAGAGCTTCTTGTTGAGATAGTCCACTGTTCAGCAACTTAGTAAAGTCAGTGAATTCTTTCTCCAAAGGGTTGTGATCCTTCAGCTTACTGAAGAAACATTCATAGGGGGGTAGAAAAGGTGCGTCAATTTTATTTGGAGAATCAAACCATTCATATGGGAAGAAACCTTTAGTCTCGCTGGTCTTGTAAGCTTTGAGGAATGAATCGAGAGATGTAGCTCCTCCAAGGAAATTTAGAATGTCAAGGAACTGCACGTCACCGAACTTGAAGGAAACAAAATGATTTGCCTTTTTGATAACTGTAGGTTGAATATCCCGTTCATGAATGAGATAAGGTAGAAGGTAGGATTTGATGAGATTCAAATCGTACTTTCCACTGTTGAATCCAAATACAGGTAATGTGTTGATATAACGCTCAAAGTGTTGTTGCAAGTCCAAAAGTTGATTTTTCTGCATTTGTAGGAACTGAGTAGACATATCAGCTTCCTCCTCCTCCTCAATACACTCATCTTCAAAATCAAATGCAGGATTTGTTCGACCTTTCCTTTCGTTCAATTTTTCAAAGATGGCTTTGACTCGACTATTGATTATCTCTTGAATTGATGCGAATTTTGCTTGCATTTCGGTTTTACTCTTGTTAGCTAACTCCTCAAGAGCTTCGACAAAAGAAACAATCAGGTTCTTAGGGTCTTTGTCGCAAAGAAACACAGGTTCTTCAATCAAGTTGGAGGAAATGGAGACAGATATTGGTTCATGTTTTCCAATCCAAGTAGTTGTATTTGTATCTTTTAGCTCTTCAGTGGGAACGCAGATAGATTCAAAGTCAAAAATAGCCAAGTTTTTGAACAGTTTTTGATCATCATTGTAAGAAATTCCGAATGCATCGAGTTTATCAAACAAGGTTTCTCGCAGAGCATACACACTCTTTGGATAAATATGCTGTACTCTGTCTTTGCAGGATTTTACATGACGGTTGAAATTACTTACGTACTTTATAAATGTATCGCAACTGGGGCAACGGAATCGTTTAAAGAATGTGTTAATATCATCCACGTAGCATATATGGTTGTTGTATCGCAGTAAATTAATGTTCTTTTCGTACATTTGAACACTTCTTCTTGCAAGTTCTCCAACGAATTCTCCTTCTTCTATATCAATATCATATATAAAGATGTTATGCTTTATCGCATTTTCAACAAACACGAGATGATCGATTGATACTCCCCTAAAGTTGATTGCATCATGTCCGGATTCATGAAGAAAGGCACTAAACAAGTTTGCTGCATTCGTTTCCAACTCAGATGATCCGTACAAGTGAACAGCTATAGCTCTGAACAGGCAAAGATAATCTTTGTAGGTCTCGCCGTAACCATTCGATACAAGACAATTCACATCTGGTCGTCTAAGTAACTGTTCAGGAAGAACAGCATCGATACATCCCATTGGAATATTTTTTAGGAGAGCGCAAAATATTGTTACGTTAGTAGTCAAAGCAAATCGCCACTTTGTATTTTCCCTCTCCTGTGCGCACGTCTCCACTAGATCCATTTTCTCTACTCTGTCTTGAAGAGAGACCAAGTCACCTTTTGAGCAGAGCAAATGAGATTTTTCAAAGAAAGTGTTGTTCTCATGCGCATAAAAGTATCGATACTCATCTGTGTCCACCTTGCGCAGGATAAAACCAAGAGCTAGATTCACTTTGGCAGCACAATTTATTTTTTCGAAAACTTCTTTTAATTTCTCGTTGATCTCATTGGGATCGAGCTTGGACAACTTGAAGTTGAACACTCGATGTCTCCCATTCTCCATTTCCGTATCATCAAAAAAGTGCTGGCAAGCACTAAGTTCCTGCTGCAATTGCTCGTTGTTCTGGTCTAGCTCCTCTGATTCTAGGACTTCTTTGAGCTTTTCACTCGATTTGGTCCCAACTTTTGTCGAAGTTCCATGCTTTCTCCTCTTGTGTTGTTGAAGAGAATAAAAACTTGGGAACTCTTCCAAGCACACAGTACACACAGTACTAAGCTTAACATCTTTTGGGGCATGATGCTTGGCAAGGTGATAATTCAAGTCTTCCTTCTTCTGAGTATAGTAATTGGGACATTTGGGACATGATAAAGTCCCACTATCACAAGACTGTTTGTGTCTTGCCATATTTTTCTTCACCACCATTTTTTCGCACTTTGTGCATTTCACTGGGAGATTTCTATCGAGAGCAGGCATTGTTATGTTAGTTCAATTTGAATTGAGTAAAATTCAGGTAAATTGCGAAGCAACTGAATCTGAAAAACAGAAAGTATAATGATTTAAAGCTGCTATGTAACTTTGAGGTACTCGATGATGACTCATCCCTTCCATATATGGAAATGACGTCATTTCTATTTTTAGATTCAGGCGTCATGTCAGAACATTCTAGAAGATTGATATGATTCTAATTGTAACAGTTCTGCAAATAATTAACTAGCTTTCAGTTTAAATGTACAAATTCATTCCGTGGCAAAAAATTCGAACTTAACATTTTTTTTTCTCATTTTCTTCTCACTCTTATTTGTTAAACTTTACTTGAATTTTTCCATTCAGATTATTTCTCCAAAGAAATTACAACAAGAAAACTATTCTTTAAAAATTCACAATTGTTACAGTATTCTGTATAGATTTAGTCCAAAATTTTGTATCTCAAATATTGATAAAATTTACTGCCTGAGATCAATTTTAGATTTACTGAAAATAGAAACTAGTGAATGAATGTGCTTCCAACACAACAAGAGAGAGATCAAGAAAAAATTTCCATCTACTATTGAAGAACAAGTTTACGTTGTACAACTTAATGTTGTTGTAATAGAACCTCCCACCCAATCAGACTTCAGCTTTAGAAATCTAATTCTCAAGATAAACGATTTCATTTTATGCATTGCTTTTTCTATTTTAATTTTCTTTTATATTAACAGAGTTTTACTTGATACCGTATTCATTTGTGAAAAATGTTGATCAAAAATCACTTACAACTTTTGGAAAAAATTTACAAAAGAAAGGAAGGAATCGCTGATGCTTACAGAGTAGACGAAATTGATGTTGACTCTTATTTCTTTTACAATTTTTTGGACGTTTTTACTCAAAACAACAGAATTATCCGATTTAGTAAAGGATTTGAATATGCAACCTTTTCTATAAAAAAATTCGAGTATGATGACTACATAACAAAACAATCTTTCGATTTATCGTCAGAACTACACATCAACAAGTATGAAATGCTCTTCATTTTGAATTATGTCCCAGAGATAATGGAACAGTACAGAAATTTGTCTCAATCTAATTATATCCCAATTCCTGAACCAGTAACAATTACTTCATCTCTGCAGAGTGCGCTGTTCTTTCATTATTACAAGGACTACAATGCAGAGGGGGTAAGACTACGATTTGGAATACGACTCCCCAACATTTATATACAAAAATTTAGTTCCAAATTTGGAACATTTTCCGAGATCGATTTGAGATTTAACGAGATGGAGAGAATTTATCAAAGCTTGACTTTTTTGATCAATTACGTCAACTCATTTCCTCTAACTTATCCATCTTTGGCTGTTAACTAGGATAACACGTGTAAAAAGTACCTTTTTTGGCCACTATTCAGTTTTGAGCTTACGGGTTTCGGATAGTAATGTTAGATTTTCTATGAGTTGATTCCTTCTTTGGTAACTTTACAACTGAGACATTTCCTTTTCTGGAAAATAACGTCACTTTTTCTGCTAAACTTTACCCTTTTTGGAAACTTTGTTCTCATTGGTTGGAGTTTAGTATAAATAGAGCTGAAAAATTCTCCCGGCATCACTTGCTTTCTATTCTCTAAAATCAACATCACCTCTGTCTCAACTACTATAAACTCTCATCTAATCTCACCTCATTGAGAAATGGAATTTACAGTGCAGAACAACAGCCTTCTCTACTCAGTTTCTTTCACAGAGGAGACTGCTCGGATCAGCATCAGAGACCTGTCGAATGGTCTCTACGAGTCAATTCTAAACCTGCCTATCACAGCGTGGCACATTATTGAGCACCAGCGACAACAGTTTGACACATATCATCAGGGACAGGTTCCAATCACGGAGAATCAGCTTGGAACTCACGCAATGGGTCACGAAGTTGCTGTGATCAGTGGGCATCACTACCCTCACGTTAACGGAACAGATTTTCCCGACAACTACGTTGCTGGAAGCATTCAGTACACATTTCCATGGGAGGAAGGACAGATTCCCAACAACTGGTTCAATACACCCGAGACAAGTCAAGTATCCAGTCCAGAACCGCAAAACAGCCTTCTCCAGATAGTGAGCAATGCTGGCAGCAGTGAACAAAGCGAATTGAGTGTTGATACTAGCACCACGTGGTCATTTAATGATCTGGAAAACTTCGATCCAGCTCAATATTATGGTTCGACTGATATGTCAACTACACCGTCAATGACAACCCCCTCCATAGAGGACGGAACAGCTCACAACCCCATTGTGCTGACTGATGAGGCTCCGATAACTCCCATCAGTGTTCGACCTACCGAACCGCCAGCAATTGTTGAAAGAGTCCGTCCATTTGGCAATGAAATTCAAAACTTGCCAGATCACGTTGTGAGAACTCTTTTTGAATAAGTTTGATATTGTATATTTTATACTTGAATTCTTTGTGATGTATTTATACTTTTGTTTTAATTCATTTCTTTTTAAGTTGAACTTTTTCTTTACTACAAACACTATGCAAGCTATGTTGAAAAAAAACACAGCAATTTTTTTCTGTCCAAATTTTAGGAACACTTTGATAAAAATTCTGTTTCTTAACAAAAGCGATCGTTTAAAAATTGATTTTTAAGAAAAAAACTAAATTACTTTTTCGATTTTTAATAAAAATCTTTGTTTTAAAAATTGATATTTATTGAAACAAAACAAGTTCGAAAGTTGTCATTTTAAAATGTAAAGAAAATTTCTTTTATTTGCGCAAAATCATACCGTAAAAGGAAGAAAAATGAAATTTTTTTTGCGTTTTTAAATGACAGTTTTTGAAAATTTTTTCGACATTTAAGAAAACTTTTTCAATTCAAAACTCGATATTAAACAGAAATTCTTGAAAAAGTTTTCGATTTTTAGGAGAAAAGTTTGAAAATTTTTTCGATATTTAATAAAAAAGTTGTTTGAATTTTCGATTTTTAAGAAAAGTTTTTGAAAAATTGATTTTTAACATAAGTTAATTTAAATTATAAAGGTAAATACAAATCACAAGCAAGAAATTATATACTTTATTTTCTAATTTCAAGATACAAAAGAGGATTATCAATTATGCCATGTCCATCTAACAAACAATCAACAATCTTTATAAGTTCACTCTCATACTTTGAATTTCTAAGGGAATGCACCCTATCTAGAAAAGATGATCCAAGGGTTTGAGTACTCGCATTTCTTTGCTCAGCGCGTAGAAGGTGACGCTTGAACTTCTTTCTACTCAATCGTTTTTTGGAGATACTGGGCACTTTTTCCACGTACTTATTCTCCAAGTTGTGCTCTACCGCTCTGGTTAACTGAGTAAAGACCACTCCTGACTCTTCTATAATGGAACCAAAGAACTGATGTTTATAGAGTGTGTACAAGCAATCAACTGTTTGATAAACATAAGACAAATTTTCCATTTTCTCTAGTATCTCTTTCACTGAGGATGAAATGAGAATAATGTGGTAGTGACAGGTCTTTAATGGACAAAAGTTGTCATTATGAGTAGCAACGGAATATTTTTTAGTGAGTAGATAAGGTTTATACTCCTTAACTGATACAGAAATGAATAATGTCTTGTCATTATAATCTCTGTAAAATTGAGGTAAAACCTGACACATTATTGCTGCCATTTCTATATCGGGATAACACTATAGAACCTATATATGGAAACAAGAATTACGGTAACGTAATTCTATTTTTAGAGATAACAAGTTCTGTTTCCATAAAAACCCATTTTCGAAATGATACAGTTCAAGAAACAGAAGGCTAAAAAAATTCGTTGTTATACTTGTTCAAAATATTTCAAGCACTATTTTTCTTTAATGCAACACAGACGAGCTAAACACCAGGATCCGTTTGAAATTCTGGTTAAAAAATTTGCGAACCTCAAGATTTCCGAATAGATTACCCTATAAGGAAATAACGTCATTTAGCATACCTTTTATGGGTATACATGACGTCATTACCATAAAAGGAAATTTTAAGTTATTGAGAGGAATTGCGTACAAATACATCATTTATTTTCTCTTTCACTCTAAGCTCAAGTTATTGAAATGTCTCTCTCTAAAGTATCACCTTTTCTTTCGAGTGCTCCTTCAATGTACACTCAATCCTCACCAAAACCAGGGACTGATTCGGTTCCTTTTTATATGGACTTTGGTTCCAATTCAAAAAGATTTGGGAGATTTACTATGTCCCAGATTTCAAGAAACGGACAACTTTATACTGAACCAACCTTCCAAGTCTTTAGAAAAGACAATTCTGGAACTTTTGAAAAGTACCAGCAACTGCGAATTGGAGACTATGAGTTTAAGAAATTCTGCTTCCTCAAGGAGGATCTTCTCAATGGAGAACTGGAGATGAGAGAAAACCAAACCCAATTCGACAAAAACATAGGAATGGAACACGTGCTGGAACAGTGTCACAAAGTGAGAGAGATTAGCATTGGACGAAATCGCAGACTCTATGTTACTTTCCTCCAATACATCAAGGACAACCCAGCTTCAACTTATGTACAAATTCGACTTTTTAGTCGAAAGGAGAACAACGAGTTCAAACAAGTGACTTATGTCAGCTACTCTCTGGATGAATTCAAGGAGTTGATACAAAATCTGAAGGACTTTTCTAATATTCAACAATGTACATTTCAATAAATGTGTAATTTTATAATGTATTTATCTTTTTAATTCATACTATTTGAATCATTTTTCTTTTTTTTTCAAACTGAAAATGAGTTGGAATATTGGTTCCTCCAGAAATATTTCTCTGAGTCTAAGAAATAAATCTAAAGTATTCCACGTTAGACTTCACTACGAACTAAAAAGTCTTCTTATACAGTTCTTGAAGCTCTAAATTTTCCCAAAATTGATAAACTTGACAGTGAGTCCAATTTTTCAGAACTAAAGTGGGTTATTCATAACGGATTACGACGCACTACTTTAATATATCAATCTGATAAACACGAAATTTCCATTTCACAACATCGTTGGAACGGAGTTCAATGGAGTTTTTTGACAAAAATTGAACTAAAAAAGGAGGAATACAAAAAATTATTGGAACATCTTCCTGACCTTCTTTCTTATGTAGAGACTTTCAAAAAGACCAGTATCACTTTAGATAAATAAAGAAAACAATTGATGGATATTGTCACACTTCTAAACATTTTTAATTGTTACAGTAGTATTTTTCCAATGTTTCCCAACAACGAAAAACGAAAAAACTGTTTCCTGGCTGCATGTAAAATTTGGGATCAAAACATTAATTTGGAGGAAATTGACCAAAACTTCCCCCACGGAGGACTTATTGGATACGGTAATTCAATTCTGGACTTTTTCCTAGCAAGATCGAAAGTGTTTCGTTTACATGCAATTTTACACGATTCTGCTGGAGCGGTTAAAGCAACTACAAACCAAGGACCGGGTTATTGTTACATGTTACCTCAATTTCCGAGCTCATGTCTCTTGGGTCACATTACTGGTCTGTTCTTTTGTATCTTTATAAAAATTTGTCATCCACGTATTTTCAAAATGCTAGACTGTTGATCATTTTTTGAAAAATCATCCCAGAAGAAAGAATGCCTCTCGTTGTACTAGATATTGAATGCTTAGAAGGAAAAATTATCAAAGAGTTGGGAATCTTTAAGGACGGAATTGTACTTGGATACAGTTTTCTCCCACCTAAAGACTACAAGCCGACTTTTCAAGCAAAATGGAATACAAAAAATATGCACGGTATAAATTGGAACCATGGAAAGCTTGATTATTCTGAGTTGGCTTTTATTATACATCAACATTGCTCACCAACAACAGAGTACTTTGCTAAAGGACTTGAAAAATTCAAAATTTTATCACCCTACTTGTGTAAGGATGTGGAAAATCTTGATGATCTTGGTTGTCCGAAGGCTTCCAAACTATTAGAAAACAAGGATGTTGAATGGAATTGCAGCAACTACCCCTATCGACACAAGAAGACTCTTCATTGTGCAGAAAAGAAGGCTTACGTTTATGGGATATGGACTTTAAATTTTTTTGATAATATTTAATGTTTGTATTTGTGATTGTAATTTATCATTTTTATTTGTAATTTTTTTCCTCTGAAATTAGTATAAGAGAATGAGTTGGTCAAAAAATATCTACAAATACTGTGTTCCCATACTTTATTATTCTTTCATAGTCTTGCTCCTAACTTTGGTACTTTTTTCAATTTTGATGCTTTTTCTCACTGATTCATCTGAGGGAACAATAATTTGGTTGTGTGTTATGTTTAGTTCACTTATCTTCTTATTAATTTTTGGCATTTTTTTCGTTGTTTACGTTTCAATTCAGTTGCACAGTTCCTTTATCCCTAGGGAAGAAGATAGCGTATAAATGACTGATCACACTGATAAGGGGCTTCAATTAGGTAATTTTGTCTTTGATGACAATAATCAAGAACGTCAATCTTGGAAATGTTTTGGACAGACGTGTAACCGGTCTTTAGTAGTTTTTTTGTCCCAGTTCTTTGTCATACTATTGATTTTAGCTTGTTGTATCGTAAGAATTACATTAGCTGAGACTTGTGAGGAGACAACAGTTTGGATCGCCATTTTGTCGAGTACAGTTGGATATATTTTACCTTCTCCAAAATTATGAACAAAATAATTTCCACGAAGGAACGAGTTTTTATTTCATTGGTTGGACCAAGTGGATCTGGGAAATCCCAACTCATCCGTGATTGGTTAGTTTTTGGAACTTTTCAACCAGAATTTGACAAAATTTACTATTTTTATCAACACTATCAATCTCTTTACGGACTAATGTCAAAAAATATAAAACACATTGAGTTCGTTCAAGGTGTTGATTTTGAGTTGATACAAAATTTACCTAATAATGGAACAAAGTATTTACTTATTTTTGATGACTCTTGTGAAGAAATTTCTAGTTCTAAAGAATTTGTAAAAATAGCAACTGCTGGTAGACATAAAGGTTTAAGTACAGTGTACATAAAGCACAATCTCTTTCATCAAAGTCGACTAGGAAGGGATATTGAACTACAGAACACCCATATTGTTTTATTCAAATCACCCAGAGACGTCTTACAAATAAACACGCTCAGTCAACAGTTGGGATTGGGATCTCAACTAAAAGACTGGTATACCACAGCAACTTCAGTTCCCTATGGTCATTTACTTATTGACTTGACTCCAAAAACAGTCGACTCTCTGAGATACTGTACTAACAGTGGTTCAACACCATCTTTATTTTTCCTACCTCAAAGCAAGCAACAGATTACATTTTTGAACGATGAGCACACAACATCTCTCTACTCTGATCGCGTTCCAGAAATATTCCCAGAGCTTCAAAATAACTTTTCTCAAAAATTGTCCCAAAGACTTTATCCAGTTTCTAAACGAGTGCATAGTAAACCATCTAAGAGGAGAGCTAAAAGAAATTCAAAAACAAGAAGTTTTAAAGTTCAGAGAAGAAAATCATCTTCTTATTTTAAAAAGAACAAGCCTCAGTAAAAGAAGACAGATTCTGAGTTCCAAAAAAGGTATCAGTCTTATCTCAATTTTAACTCCGTCAATCATTAATCGTCTCTCTTGAAATGGATCAGTTTGTTTTGATTCCTCAACAACTTTATGATCAAAAAATCAGGTTATCACCTCAAAAATTGGACAAATATAACGAAAAACAGGATTCGGTTCCAAAAAATTTGGAAACTGTTTATAGAAAAGTTAACGCTAAAACAAAGTCTTCTAGCAACGAATCACTTATCAATGAAATTTTAAATTCACCTCGCATTAAACTATCCCTATCTGACTCCATTTTGTTAGACGGAAGAGATACAAACGTTGCATTTGTCGATTTTGTATACGCTCTGAAGAAGAAAAACGTTGAATGTCCCGATATTTATTACACAATTCTTGACGCAATCGGCATAAATCCACATAAAATTTTAAACAAAGATGCCAAAAGCAAAGAACGAGGAAGCTGGATCCCTTTCCAAATCTGAAAAAGCCAAGCTACAGAGGTTGTACAGGGAAGGAAAAGCCGCATATGGTTCAATTCAAAACCTTCAGAAAGCTAGTGGGTTGTCAAAGAAGAAGGTTACTGATTTTTTATACAGAAAGAATTCTTACACTAAGTTTAGACGAGCAATTCGACATTTCAAAAGATTACCTGCTTTTGCAAAACGTATCAATGAGATTTGGTGCCTTGATTTGGCTTCTATGGATAAACTGTCTGAATTTAATAACGGTGTGAAATACTTATTGATATGTGTTGACGTCTTTTCTCGCCTGGTCCGTGTTCAATCAATGAAGTCAAAATATGCCTCTGATGCTGTAGCTGCCTTTAAAAAAATGTTAAGGAAGAACACTAAAACTGATAGAGTTTGGGTTGATCAAGGTACTGAGTTCGGGGGAGAATTCAAAAATTTTTGCAAGAGTAGAAACATCAAAATCTACTCTACAAGAAGTGAAACAAAAGCTGCTGTAGCAGAAAGAGCAATTAGATCTTTAAAAAACATTATTTATCGCTACATGGAGGAAAACGGCGATAAATACGTTCACAAAAAGGATAGTTTTGTTAACACTATGAATACAAGAGTTAACAGATCTATAGGTAAATCACCCAAAAACGTTAAAAATTCAGATTTTTTGTCAATTTTTTACAAAAACCCTATTATTGAGTACAAAAAACCACGCTTTAGAATTGGAGACAAAGTTCGAATATCCAAGTACGATATCCCATTTAGAAAAGGTTACAAGTCTCAATTCACAAGTGAAATTTTTGAAATTGTTAAAATTGCGACTTTAAAACCACCAACCTATAACCTTCATGGAGAACAAGGTGATGAAATTCTAGGCAAATTTTATGAACAAGAGCTTGCAAAGTGTATCATTTAGATATGAATTCTTTTACTGTAGAGTTGGTTTCGAATGCTTCCTTTGATTGTTATCCAAATAATACATTAAGTTCTTTTACAAACTTTCTTCCGGAACAAATTAATCTCGAAGGAGAATGGGAGGTTGCAATTACAGAACTATCTTATCCTTCCTTGTACCAAAACATCACGGAAGGGAAATTTTTCTATCTAGATGAAGCAACACCGAATACAAAACCATCAGACTATTACACACTTGATCCAGGTCTATATCCTTCGATCTCTGATATTGTAAACGAAATGAACAAAAAAGTTCAAGAACGAGAAAAGTATGAAAAAACACCAATCAGATTACACGTTAACAAAATTACACAGCGAATTTCTTTGAGTCTTCCCAATGAGAATTCTTTACTTGTTATATTTAGTGCTGATCTTTGTCATGTCTTTGGATGTGAAGAAGCTGTTTATGGGATGGGTGTTTTCATGAGTGGTGCTGGTCCACATTTTCCCAAGTTTCCTTATGACATTGTACGAATACATACATTGATGATATATAGTGATATTGTTGAATACAACATTGTGGGTGATACAAAAGCTGCTCTTTTACGATGCATTCCTTTTATATCAAAGGTTAAGAATGGAGACATCATCTCAACTGGCCAATACATGAATTATCAAAATTTTCCAAACCTACAGTTTAAAAAAATTCTGAAAAATTCATTCCACAGCATAAAATTAGAGCTCCGAGACTCTTATGGTGAAAAAGTACCTTTCAACTCTGTTGGAGTAACTAGAGCAGTACTAATGTTTAGAAAAACTTCTGAAAATCATTTTTAGAATTAAGACTGTAAAAAATGGTTGCTGATAGTGATTTACCGTATTTTCGCGGATATGCCAGACAAAGGGGTAGGGGATTTGGAGCTTTAGCGCAAACAATTGGGAGGACAGCAATTCCGTTTTTGAGACGATATGTTGTCCCAGCAGCAAAAAGAGTGGGAGCTGATTTAATTGAAATGGCTGCTCCTGAAATTGGAAATGTTTTGACTGGGAAGAAAAAACTCAAATCTGTCGCTGCTGATGTTGGAAAGAAAACTTTACGTAAACAGCTAGGTGCAGGAAAAACAAGAAAACGTCGCATTATTCGTAGATCACCTCCAAAAATCAGTCGACGTCGTCGAACGAGAAAAGATATATTTGCTAATCTAAAATGAATTCTAGATCAACAAACGATTCCAATTTTCGATATGGACACTTTACAAACTCTTGCTTGGAGATTTTTGACAAAATTCCTGTTTTGGAACCAATTGAGTCTTCTCATGTTCAAGAAGTTTATCCTAGTACTTCACTGGATGAAAGCAGCATTGAATTTGAATTTGAAACAGATAGAAGCATCTATCTTGATATGAGAGATATCCACCTTCAAATCAAAGTTGGACTACAAAAGGGAAGATTGTTTGATGACTTTATGAAAAAAGATGAGCATGGAAAACCAGATATGGGTATGTCTTTCACAGATGACGATTTACATTATCTAACTCATGTCAACAATATTTTACACTCACTCTTCTCCAACTGTGAAGTGTATCTGAACAATCAACAAGTGTACAACTCAAATGGTCTCTATGGACACAAAGCTTTAATTTCCAATGAATTTAACGCTTCAACGAGAAATAATGAAGGCATTTTGGCTTGTCATGGATACGAATTTGAAAAAGAACCTAGTGATTATGAGAAGAGCCCGTTTATAGACCGAGAGGAAGAACTTCTGCTGAAAAATGGAAGCACTTACTACGGTAAATTAGCTATTGACCTGTTTCAATGTGAAAAGTTACTGCTTCCAAATACAAAAGTAAGATTGAAATTGATTCGTGCAAGACCTAATTTTTACATGATTTCCTACAATCCTCACGTTTCCCTTAAGGTTCTTGACTGTTCCTTATTTACACGACGCGTGTTTGTTAACGAAGTGTATCACCAGACTATCAAATACCAATTAACTCATCAACCTGCTTGTTACAACTTTATGGAAACCATTGCACGTACATTTATTATTCCCTCAGGACAGAACCAGTTTATTCAGGAAAATGTTTTTAACAATGCTCCAATCAGAAGAGTAGCTATTGCGATGAACACCAATTCGGCATTCACAGGACATTTTCAAGAAAATCCTTTCCATTATCAGAAATTTGGTTTGCGAGAACTTAGAATTGTTCGCGGAGGTAGAGCTATTGTATCGCTTGATACAATTAATGACTGTAGAGCATACGTAACAACAATGAAAGCAATGAATTTTAACGAGGAAATTCCTGCGTTACCGAATCATCAGTTTCAGAACCACTACATACTTGTATTCGATCTCACTTCACTTCAAGATGATGGCGAAAATGTTCATTATCCTGAACTCAGTGGTGAAAGTATTCGATTGGAAATGTTTTTTGATCGTTCACTAAGAAACGTAACAGAAATCATTGTTCTGGGAGAAAGGATGTCCACTGTCAAAATTGATCAGTTTGGGACTGTTGCTAAAAATGTCTAATAATTTTTTATCATTTTTTCATTTTTATGTACTTTGTTGGAACATTTGTGGGCTTAACCTCTCTATCTAGTTGTTGTTCTCTACATCAATTGTTAATTAACTAATGGATGTGGATGTGAACTGGGGTAGACTAACTTCAAATATATATATTTATATTCCTTTGCTAATTTTCCTTGGACTTTTTATAATTATTGTTTTGTTTCATCCCAGCACCCAGAACGAAACGGTTGACAAAATCACAAAATCCAAAGATTGTTGCTTCTCTCAACAGAACGAAAGTTTTCAACTTGATTGCTCTGTCAGGAATCCTTGTACAAACGGAGCTTGTGAGATAAAGAAAAGAAAACTTATTTGTCATGGATAACACCTCACTTCGTGACATTATTGAACGTATTCCAGAGCTTAAATTCCAGTATATTGGATCCTTTCCAGCAGATTTTGTCCCAAATTTGCCCAAATTTACTTTTGCAATCATCAACACTTCTCCAAGCAGTGAAGCTGGTGAACATTGGATAATGATTGGTCGCCTCAATAGAAACTATTACTATGCGGATTCTCTAGCACGATCAATCACACATTACAAATTTTTGAATAAAAAGTATCAGAAAATGATACAGAGTCCACTCCAGAAAATGGAAAACTTGTGTGGGTTCTACACTATTTATGCTGCTTTTCATCTGTTTAAATTTTTACAAACAAACTTGAACAATGTTCATGATGTGCATGTACTAAATTTTATTAGTAATTATATGTAAATTTGATTACTGGGGTATACACAAAGCTGGTGCCCAATAAAGTCGACATTAGTTTTTAACATTTGTACCTTTTACTCAGTTAGCTACGCAAGTTTTTCCTTTTTGTCGACTTTATTAACCCACTCGGCTAAGTGTACCTTGATGTTCATTGAAATTTATACAATTTATTGTAAATGATTGAGTAATTTTGTATTTTGATGCTCATAATTTGTACTGTGTCTGTCATTTTATACTATTTTAATTCATTTTTTTCTTTTATTTAACATCTTTTTTCAAATAATGTACAAAAAATAATGCATATATGCATGTAATTAGCAAGATGGCGCAGTGGGAGCGCGCTGGGCCCATAACCCAGAGGACGGTAGATCAAAACTACCTCTTGCTATCTTGACTTTTTCCAATTAATGAGCGCGCAAAAGACATTTGTTACACAATTGATTCAAACAATTAGGGGAACAATCTTTGCAATTGACCTAAAATTTGTAAACAAAAATTCAACATGTCACATAATTACCCCTCAGATAACTAGGGTAATTGAAAACCCACGCCAATTAATTTCACATTTTAATATGACCTGAAATTTGTAAACAAAAATTCAACATGTCACATAATTGCCCCTCACATAATTACAGCAATAAATTACCCACGCCAATTCTATTGTTCTCACGTAATCACTTAATAACTACACAAACATTGATATTTTCCCCTCAAAATTTCAGCCAATCAGGAGCGTCTGCGAACCTACCCCCCACATTTGCACCGACTATACTACTAGCATATGTACATGCACAAATACATACACAAAACCTATACCCTATCTTAATACATGGCGGCACCTAATCAATACATGTCCGCGGCTATAACTAATCTCAACACATGTCGGCGGCTATTACTAATCTTAATACATGTCGGCGTCTATTACTAATCTTAATACATGTCGGCGGCTATTACTAATCTTAATACATGTCGGCGGCTATAACTAATCTTAATACATGTCGGCGGCTATAACTAATCTTAATACATGGCGGCTATACCCAATCTTAATACATGGAGATTCTATTCCTAATCTTAATACATGGAGATTCTATTCCTAATCTTAATACATGGAGATTCTATTCCTAATCTTAATACATGCAACCTATCTTAATACATTAAGACCGCTATACCTAATCTTAATACATGCTAATTCATTCCCTATCTTAATACATTAGGGAGGTCCCAAATCCCGAAAAATACGCTATACCCTATCTTAATACATGGGGGTCCTCACCCCCCCCCCCCCCCGGGGACTATCACTCACTCTATTACTACTTGGCTCTGTCTTTGACACGTCAATTCCTTTTGCTTAAAGCAAAGCATATCGGGAAAATCTATTGAAGCAAAGTGTTCCGAAGAAAACATATATCTCAAAAACATTTAAAAGCAGACTGGAGAATCTCAACAAATCAGTTCACGTCGGACAAAGGCAATACGAGGCAAGCCAAAGAAAGCAATCAACAAATGTAAAAAGATCATTTCAACGCATGGAGTTCAAAAAAAAAATTTTGCCAAGATGGAAGCTGGTCGGAAAGATGAAAAATAAGGATGGAAAAAACACAAGGTTTGCCTGTCAGGGCCACTTTTTTGAGAAAACTCTGGGAACGCTGTCAGCAGACTTCTGGTGGGGCAATCAGCCGAATGCACCTTCTATGGCAAATTTGCTGTCGACTTTTTACTTGCCACAGACATCTGCTAAGTGGTGTAACAAATCGCATTGCCTTCGAACAATCAATTGACGGTATTGCTTTTTTGTCCGATGATGCAGCGAAACAATAAAAAGTAAAAACTGTCGAGGCCAATTTGTATGTGCGGAAGATGTCCCTTTAAGTCCGCCATTGAAAGAACATTACTAATTAGCCCCGCCTCCTATCGGTACCTTGAAATGCTCACAAAAATTGTTTGGCCACAACAAGTCAATTTTATTTTTGAAAATTAAATTCAATCTTGAGCAGATCTACGTATATCGAAGCGGATTGTGGCAGACAGTCCTCGATTCCTACTATGGTAATCAAGCAAATTGCTAATCAAGCACCTCATCTGCCTCTTTTCTACGGACAATATTGCCAAAGATAAGGTGGTTTTGATGCACTAGCTGCTGGAATTGGACGTGTGGCTCTGTCTTTGACACGTCAATTCCTTTTGCTTAAAGCAAAGCATATCGGGAAAATCTCTTGAAGCAAAGTGTTCCGAAGAAAACATATATCTCAAAAACATTTAAAAGCAGACTGGAGAATCTCAACAAATCAGTTCACGTCGGACAAAGTCAATACGAGGCAAGCCAAAGAAAGCAATCAATAAATGTAAAAAGATTATTTCTTCGGATAGAGTTCAAAAGAAATTTTTTGCCAAGATGGAAGATGGTCGGAAAGATGAAAAATAAGGATGGAAAAAACACATGGTTTGCCTGTCAGGGCCACTTTTTTGAGAAAACTCTGGGAACGCTGTCAGCAGACTTCTGGTGGGGCAATCAGCCGAATGCACTTTCTATGGCAAATTTGCTGTCGACTTTTTACTTGCCACAGACATCTGCTAAGTGGTGTAACAAATCGCATTGCCTTCGAACAATCAATTGACGGTATTGCTTTTTTGTCCGATGATGCAGCGAAACAATAAAAAGTAAAAACTGTCAAGGCCAATTTGTATGTGCGGAAGATGTCCCTTTAAGTCCGCCATTGAAAGAACATTACTAATTAGCCCCGCCTCCTATCGGTACCTTGAAATGCTCACAAAAATTGTTTGGCCACAACAAGTCAATTTTATTTTTGAAAATTAAATTCAATCTTGAGCAGATCTACGTATATCGAAGCGGATTGTGGCAGACAGTCCTCGATTCCTACTATGATAATCAAGCAACTTGCTAATCAAGCTCCACATCTGCCTCATTTCTCCGGACAATATTGCCAAATATAAGGTGGTTGTGATGCACTAGCTGCTGGAATTGGACGTGTGGCTCTTTCTTTGACACATCATTTCCTTTTGCTTAAAGCAAAGCATATCGGGAAAGAGCTCTTGAAGCAAAGTGTTCCGAAGAATTTGGATGTAATCAGCAGCAAACAAAAAAATGTCCTATGCAGGCTTCAAAAAATATACAAAAAAACATATATCTCAAAAACATTTAAAAGCAGACTGGAGAATCTCAACAAATCAGTTCACGTCGGACAAAGGCAATACGAGGCAAGCCAAAGAAAGCAATCAACAAATGTAAAAAGATCATTTCAACGCATGGAGTTCAAAAAAAAATTTTGCCAAGATGGAAGCTGGTCGGAAAGATGAAAAATAAGGATGGAAAAAACACAAGGTTTGCCTGTCAGGGCCACTTTTTTGAGAAAACTCTGGGAACGCTGTCAGCAGACTTCTGGTGGGGCAATCAGCCGAATGCACTTTCTATGGCAAATTTGCTGTCGACTTTTTACTTGCCACAGACATCTGCTAAGTGGTGTAACAAATCGCATTGCCTTCGAACAATCAATTGACGGTATTGCTTTTTTGTCCGATGATGCAGCGAAACAATAAAAAGTAAAAACTGTCGAGGCCAATTTGTATGTGCGGAAGATGTCCCTTTAAGTCCGCCATTGAAAGAACATTACTAATTAGCCCCGCCTCCTATCGGTACCTTGAAATGCTCACAAAAATTGTTTGGCCACAACAAGTCAATTTTATTTTTGAAAAATAAATTCAATCTTGAGCAGATCTACCTATATCGAAGCGGATTGTGGCAGACAGTCCTCGATTCCTACTATGGTAATCAAGCAACTTGCTAATCAAGCACCTCATCTGCCTCTCTTCTCCGGACAATATTGCCAAAGATAAGGTGGTTTTGATGCACTAGCTGCTGGAATTGGATGTGTGGCTCTGTCTTTGACACGTCAATTCCTTTTGCTTAAAGCAAAGCATATCGGGAAAATCTCTTGAAGCAAAGTGTTCCGAAGAAAACATATATCTCAAAAACATTTAAAAGCAGACTGGAGAATCTCAACAAATCAGTTCACGTCGGACAAAGGCAATACGAGGCAAGCCAAAGAAAGCAATCAACAAATGTAAAAAGATCATTTCAACGCATGGAGTTCAAAAAAAAATTTTGCCGAGATGGAAGCTGGTCGGAAAGATGAAAAATAAGGATGGAAAAAACACAAGGTTTGCCTGTCAGGGCCACTTTTTTGAGAAAACTCTGGGAACGCTGTCAGCAGACTTCTGGTGGGGCAATCAGCCGAATGCACTTTCCATGGCAAATTTGCTGTTGACTTTTTACTTGCCACAGACATCTGCTAAGTGGTGTAACAAATCGCATTGCCTTCGAACAATCAATTGACGGTATTGCTTTTTTGTCCGATGATGCAGCGAAACAATAAAAAGTAAAAACTGTCAAGGCCAATTTGTATGTGCGGAAGATGTCCCTTTAAGTCCGCCATTGAAAGAACATTACTAATTAGCCCCGCCTCCTATCGGTACCTTGAAATGCTCACAAAAATCGTTTGGCCACAACAAGTCAATTTTATTTTTGAAAATTAAATTCAATCTTGAGCAGATCTACGTATATCGAAGCGGATTGTGGCAGACAGTCCTCGATTCCTACTATGATAATCAAGCAACTTGCTAATCAAGCACCACATCTGCCTCATTTCTCCGGACAATATTGCCAAATATAAGGTGGTTGTGATGCACTAGCTGCTGGAATTGGACGTGTGGCTCTTTCTTTGACACATCGTTTCCTTTTGCTTAAAGCAAAGCATATCGGGAAAGAGCTCTTGAAGCAAAGTGTTCCGAAGAATTTGGATGTAATCAGCAGCAAACAAAAAAATGTCCTATGCAGGCTTCAAAAAATATACAAAAAACATATATCTCAAAAACATTTAAAAGCAGACTGGAGAATCTCAACAAATCAGTTCACGTCGGACAAAGGCAATACGAGGCAAGCCAAAGAAAGCAATCAACAAATGTAAAAAGATCATTTCAACGCATGGAGTTCAAAAAAAATTTTGCCAAGATGGAAGATGGTCGGAAAGATGAAAAATAAGGATGGAAAAAACACATGGTTTGCCTGTCAGCGCCACTTTTTTGAGAAAACTCTGGGAACGCTGTCAACAGACTTCTGGTGGAGCAATCAGCCGAATGCAATTTCTATGGTAAATTTGCTGTCGACTTTTTACTTGACACAGACATCTGCTAAGGGGTGCAACAAATCGCATTGCCTTCGAACAATCAATTGACGGTATTGCTCTTTTGTCTGATGATGCAGCGAAACAATAAAAAGTAAAAACTTTCGAGGCCAATTTGTATGTGCGGAAGATGTCCCTTTAAATCCGCCATTAAAAGAACATTACTGATTAGCCCCGCCTCCTATCGGTACCTTGAAATGCTCACAAAAATCGTTTGGCCACAACAAGTCAATTTCATTTTTGAAAATTAAATTCAATCTTGAGCAGATCTATGTATATCGAAGCGGATTGTGGCAGACAGTCCTCGGTTTCTACTATGGTAATCAAACAACTTGCTAATCAAGCACCACATCTGCCTCATTTCTCCGGACAATATTGCCAAAGATAAAGAGGTTGTGATGCACTAGCTGCTGGAATTGGACGTGTGGCTCTTTCTTTGACACGTCGTTTCCTTTTGCTTAAAGCAAAGCATATCGGGAAAGAGCTCTAGAAGCAAAGTGTTCCGAAGAGTTTGGATGTAATAAGCAGCAAACAAAAAAAATTTCCTATTCAGGCTTCAAAAAATATACAAAAAACATATATCTCAAAAACATTCAAAAGCAGACTGGAGAATCTCAACAAATCAGTTCATGTCGGACAAAGTCAATACGAGGCAAGCCAAAGAAAGCAATCAACAAATGTAAAAAGATCATTTCAACGCATAGAGATTAAAAGAATTTTTTTGCCAAGATGGAAGATGGTCGGAAAGATGAAAAATTAGGATGGAAAAAACACATGGTTTGCCTGTCAGGGTCACTTTTTTGAGAAAACTCTGGGAACGCTGTCAACAGACTTCTGGTGGGGCAATCAGCCGAATGCTCTTTCTATGGCAAATTTGCTGTCGAGTTTTTACTTGCCACAGACATTTGCTAAGTGGTGTAACAAATCGCATTGCCTTCGAACAATCATTTGACGGTATTGCTCTTTTGTCTGATGATGCAGCGAAACAATAAAAAGTAAAAACTGTCGAGGCCAATTTGTATGTGCGGAAGATGTCCCTTTAAGTCCGCCATTGAAAGAACATTACTGATAAGTCCCGCCTCCTATCGGTACCTTGAAATGCTCACAAAAATTGTTTAGCCACAACAAGTCAATTTTATTTTTGAAAATTAATTTCAATCTTGAGCAGATCTATGTATATCGAAGCGGATTGTGGCAGACAGTCTAATGTCTAGAAACCATGTCAAACGTCTCTACTTTAATACATTACCGGATCTAGCTTACATTTTTAATCGACATGAAATAAGTTTGAATGATTACACAAACCATTTTCTCAGGGTTTTTTTCAGCAGCACCCATCAAGAATCCCACAATTCTATTCACCCCGAGGTAACAAACTGTTCAATCTCTATTGAAATGAAATTTTCTGTTGCGTTACCAATTAAAATAGAGATTATCATTGACGAAAAAGCTACTACAATTTCTGTTGATAGCGAGAGAAGAGTATCAAAGAATCACATTTCGAGAGACTAATAATGGACGAAGACGACATCAACGATATGCTGTTCACTGAAACACAAACTTGTGGCTGTTTTTGCTGCAAATAAATTTCTCCACAAATTGAAACCAAACAGTTTTCTAATCGTTAACTCAGCAACTGCAGAGAAATTTGGCACTCATTACTTACTGTTTTGGCTGAAACAGAATCAAATGTTCCTTGCCGGACCTCTGGGAATGCCTATATTGACGTACGAAGATGTCTACTAAAGCATAATCTCTCTAATGGAAAGTGTGAACGATCATCAGTTGCTGAATGATCGGCCAGATAAAAGCAAAATTTCAAAGTTTTTTGGATTTCTATGTATTCATTTTGAACTCACAATACATTGTAACACTGGGCGATGTTCAATTAATACGCTTTGCTTTTCATAGGTTGCCTTATCCTGTTTAGATTGATTATAAAATATATTTTTTCAAACTTAATTCATTCCTCATACACAAGTTGAGCACTCAAGAAATTCGCATCAATTTTCAACTTTCCATATCCATTCACAAAAATATCCATGATGTCACAGAAAACACCAAAATGAGCGCCAGACCAATTTATTTCAATTTTTTGTAAAGTTTCACTATTAAAAAAGATCCGTTTAAACTTGTTTCGCTGGAGGACGAGTGTTGTAGATAGTCTTTTGTGCAGCTACTGGAATGTTGGCATACGGTTTCTAATTCGCATTCACTTATTTTGTTGAGATGGTTTTTGTCAATTATTATTGACAAAAGCTGGCTGAAGTTTAAGTATTGTTTGTGAGATTTTCTATCGTCCTGTTGAACTCAAACGCTAATTTGGGCATTAAGAACACATCTCCATTTGTCTCAAAAAATGTTGCAGCCAAAAAAAATTTGAAGGCTGTAAAAGTAAAAGGCAAGGGAAAAATCTGGTTTCATTCTGAAGTTTAATTTCGAAAGTTGTTGTGTCAATCAAAGCATGATAATGGTTAGTCAATAAAATACAGAGTTCAGACTCAAAATAGGCACACACTGCAAAAATATTAGCATTAGAATGTGTAAGTTTTTCATCAAATATCTGAAATTTGAACTGTTTCTGAAAGAGTAATTTGGTGCGCGTTCGCACACTGCTTCAACCATATGTGTTGAGCTTAGGAGATTCTTCTAGTTTTTGTTGCACTCGGGATTTTTTTCGCTTAAGGTGGTTTTGCTAATTCCTGTTTAGTGAAACGAGCTCAAATAGTAACTGACTCTTCAATCAAATTTCCAAGTTCTTGAACAATTAGGGAAATTAGCCATTGAAACTCGTAATCACTTTCCGCTTTTTAAAAATTTTAGAAATACATAGTTTTCCGTCCTTTCATACGTTTCTAGAGTTGCTCTTGTTCAACGCTTATGAGTTTTGGAATTACCGAAATAGCAATCCCCGATTTCTGCGTTCTTGGAGGATGTGAACGGCATGGTGCAATTATTTATATCGCTGTCGAATAAAATTGTTAATGCTCGAACTCAAGGGTGTCGGCAAGCTTGGATTAAACAAGTGTCGCGAACATTTAATTAAAAACAAATGATTGGCAAAGAGAGGCTCAAATACGCCTATGTCATCTGAGTCTGTCATTAACAAAAACTCTAGCGAGCAGATCTTGTTTACAAATGTACACAATTTGCCAATGCAACCCTAAATACTAAAAATTAGAAACAGATGTGACCTCAGATAAGTAATTACACATTGAAACAAATAAACAGTTAAATGAAACCATATCTGACCACAGATAGAATCTTTAGCACGCTGAAATTAAGACTGCGTGTTGTTTTTTTACTCAAAAGTGGAAACAGATGTGACTGCAGATACGAAACTTCACATTGAACAACATTAATAAAAGATAAATGACAGCAGATGTGAACCTAGGTTGTAAAAGTTTGCCTCGCCGAAGTTATGACTGTGCGTGTGACCCTGGTCTATGTGTAAATTTCAAACAAACTTTTCAGCACGCAAGGGCCTATAACTTAAACGCCATTGTTAGTTGCATTGATTCAAATTCCGGGAATTTGAAGTAACCAGGTTTAAATTTGTTTCAACTACTTTCATCAACACTTTATTAACACTTGTTAGAAATGTTGGTTGAAATTTTTGCAGTCATATTCTTCTTCGGAAAGAACCTTGGTTTATCAAACCGGTCATGAAAATTTTGTTGAACGCGCTACCCAAAAAAACTGACCCGACGGAATGCAGCTTTATTATTTCAGGAGGCCAGTTGCCCGCGAAAGTAATGCCAACAGATTCCAATTGTGATATCCACACTTTATCGGAGGAAACCAAACGAATTCACTACCGCTAGGACTGTGACTGGGTACCCTTGTTTGAAAATCAACTCAGCGCCTATCAAGCTTTCGATGATTTGACCAACTTATGGTGAATCAGATCGTCATCGTGTTCACACGACAGTGAGATGCTCTCTATTCTACCCACGACACCATCAGTTGACCCAAGTCCAACTGTCACGCCGATCTCTCTCTCTCTCTCTCTCTCTGCTGAATTTCATCACAACAATCCTTCAAACAACATTAACAGTTTTCTATCCGGAACAAATTTTGAAGCACCAAGACGAGAGACTGTGAACAGCAGTTTTCAAAACCCCACCTGCTCAGAAGCTCCAAACGTTAGCGCTGCACCCACAAAACAGATTTTTAAACAGGTTTTTTGATTTTGAGTTGTGTATGATTCATACAAAATACGTCTTTCAAACTTCCTAAAAAGATAACATAACTTTTTGATGTATGCTTTGTGTTTTGTTCCAATCAATAAAAAAGAAACAAAATCTAATTGAATTTGTTGGTCAAGTTGGGACTTGTTAAGGACAGAATTCACTAGTTCCTATGGTGCAGCCAATAAAATCTTATCCTATTAGACATTTGCGAACTGAAACAAGTATAACGCGTTAATTTTTTGTTTTGTTAAATTCATAGTCCGACAGCTGACTCAGCAAAACTTTATGTAACGAAAATGTGATGGAAAAACATGTTTTTGTCAGGTTTTTTTAACACAAACAAATTTTTGATAGTATATGAATAAGTTAAGGAAATTGTGGAAAAACTGTAATCCATCAGAGAAAATTTTCAAAAAAGGGACTTTCAAACCTCAACTCATGTCTATCAGCTCAGTAGAACAGGTTTCTTACATGAAGTACTAACTTCTACTAGTTGTTAGCTCCCGACCAACTGGGCAGAACGGGCAGGGTTTGTTTAAGAAAATTATAATTCAGTGAAAAAAAATATATTTTTTACATAACACCTCTGACCTTTGAAGCCAAAAAGGATTTCAAAAAATATTTGGGATGAAACCGATGGTATATTTGGACTTAGAGGACTGAGTCCTTCAAGACATCTCATCACTTTCGTCAAATTTAACTCAACGTTATGGAGATAGTTAGAGCCTAATTAACCCTTATTAGCACTTAACTAAATTAATTATGAATTAGAGGCGAATTTTTTAAACCGTATTGTAACTGCCGCTTGGTGTTTGACATAATTGTTCATAAGCATTATGGTAAAAAACTGCTTCCTCGCCAATTTTCAATCATCTGGTGATTAAAGTCACATTAACATCTGGCCTTAATTATGAAGTAACCTGAGGAAAGATGTTAGAGAACTTTTGTTCGCATTTTGCATACCCTGCACCCAAGGTACAATTTTCTCTCCTGTCCCCTAAAATAAAACCTGTCAACTAAAAAAAGCTTCAGTAAAAAAACACATATAACTGTCAAGTAACTGCCATTTAATGACATTGATTTATGATGATTGACAGATAAACAAATTTTTTCTGTTTGTTTTAGAGCATTTCAAAAAAATCTAGACCAATTTTTTGGCCAAGGGTGCAATCTTGCTCATCAAACTTAAGCTCTACTTACAAAATGTCAGGTCAGTGCATTCTATTAACGTCTTTGGTGCTGAGCTTCAACTACCTCAACAACCGGATCAGTTGTTTTGAGTGGCAGTCTACTATCCTGCTCAATAACTGCAACGGACGACGAAACAGTGTATGAAAGAGACCTCCAAGCGTTCATGAGGTTCATGAGCAGGGGCTCACCGAGGAGATCATTGAATCGAAAGTGGCATGTGGCCGCAAAATTTCAGTTCTCAGCTAAACTTCAGCTTCAGAAACTCTTGTGTGAGCCGGACGAAGACAACGAGCGTATCAGTATGTCCGCCAACTGTGCTATCTGTGCTTTTCAGTTTTGCGTCTTCTGGAAGTGGATGGCTGCTGAAAAAATTTCTTCGGGTCAAAATCATGTTTGCCAAGTACAGACCGGCCAGTGGTCATTCCGATATCAACTTGCCACCAAAATTACAGAAATGAATTTTCTCAAAGTAACAATAATTGTCAGGAAGACGATGGTTAAAAACAAACTGTCATGTAAACATCATCGGAGTTCTATATCAACATGTCGTCTTTTCAATCTGCTGGCGGTTTCACAATACTCATGGGTTTCAACGATATCGATAATATCGAAACTTTCAATCATCTGGTGATTAAAGTCACATTAACATCTGGCCTTAATTATGAAGTAACCTGAGGAAAGATATTAGAGAACTTTTGTTCGCATTTTGCATACCCTGCACCCAAGGTACAATTTTCTTTCCTGTCACCTAAAATAAAACCTAACAACTAAAAAAGGCTTCAGTAAAAAAACACATATAACTGTCAAGTAACTGCCATTTAATGACATTGATTTATGATGATTGACAGATAAACAAATTTTTTGTGTTTGTTTTACAGCATTTCAAAAAAATCTAGACCAATTGTTTGGCCAAGGGTGCAATCTTGCTCATCAAACTTAAGCTCTACTTACAAAATGTCAGGTCAGTGCATTCTGTTAACGTCTTTGGTGCTGGGCTTCAGCTACCTCAACAACCGGATCAGTTGTTTTGAGTGGCAGTATACTATCCTGCTCAATAACTGCAACGGACGACGAAACAGTGTATGAAAGAGACCTCCAAGCGTTCATGAGGTTCATGAGCAGGGGCTCACCGAGGAGATCATTGAATCGAAAGTGGCATGTGGCCGCAAAATTTCAGTTCTCAGCTAAACTTCAGCTTCAGAAACTCTTGTGTGAGCCGGACGAAGACAACGAGCGTATCAGTATGTCCGCCAACTGTGCTATCTGTGCTTTTCAGTTTTGCGTCTTCTGAAAGTGGATGGCTGCTGAAAAAATTTCTTCGGGTCAATGTCATGTTTGCCAAGTACAGACCGACCAGTGGTCATTCCGATATCAACTTGCCACCAAAATTACCGAAATGAATTTTCTCTTAGTAACAATAATTGTCAGGAATCCGAAGGTTAAAAACAAACTGTCATGTAAACATCATCGGAGTTCTATATCAACATGTCGTCTTTTCAATCTGCTGGCGGTTTCACAATACTCATGGGTTTCAACGATATCGATAATATCGAAACAATTGTTGACTTAGAATTGAAAATTTGTTGATTTGAAAAAAGAGATTTGTTTCCAATGCGATTGTCCAAAAACTCTATATCAAATTTGACTCTTGATTTATATGTTATTTATGAGAGCGAAAATCATCACTATATTCCAATAAGAGACATGTCTAGGTTCTTTTGTTTTATCAAAAATTGAGAAGTCCAGCTCAACACTTCAACAACGTCAAAACTGTTTCTACTTGTGGAACAAAGATTTTAATCAATTCCAAGGTTATGTTGAAGTTTGCGGTCAAAATTCACCGGCTTTTACTCACATGCCGAAACCCAGTACCATCCTGTACGAGTTCAACATTTGGTCGGCAACTTGGATTGCTCGCCTGGTTATATATTTTGAATTTGATGCTTTCCAAAACCCATAGCGTCCTGCCCAGCCATTAAAAAGTTTGCATCAACAAGATCGATTGAAATTCATAAGACAAGTGGATTTGTGCTTGCGCTGTAGAACACGGTAATTCTCAGCATAAATTTAGTCATTTGGACAGTTCAAACAATTGCAAACAAGTGATGTACAATTAATTCACAATCTTGCCAAATATCTACACGGGCAGAAACGCAAGCACCCGTTGTTCCGTGTTGATCAATCCAACCTACGAAAGAATGAAGCAGAAAAATGTTGGATTTGCAAGAGCGAATTTCTAAAGAATGATGAAAAAGACTTGGATCACTGTCATTAAGACGGCAACTTATTCGGGTGGGCTCATCCTCAATGCAATAGGGCGAGGAGAAATTCCAATTCTTTTCCCGTTACGGGGCATAATATGCCGAATTATGATAATCATAACAATTGTTTGAATCTTCAACACGGTGAGCCCACTACAACAATAAAAATCAAACAAGCCACTGATGAGAAATTTATAACTATGGTAATAGGAGTTCAAATGGGCACTTTCCAGACAGCCGACACCAAAATTTTATCTATTTACGAGTACTTGCGATTCGTACACTCCTAAAATTGTTCAGCAGATAGTTCGAAAAATTAATCGAAACATTGCCGGAGTCAGAATTTTCTATAATGGAGTCCATGATTGCTGAAATTCCTGACTCTGAACGATATCTTCTCAAACAAAAAGGGTAGAACCCTTGCTCATAAATGAATGATAGAACAAAGTTCACCGAACAACAATTTCTGCCTCTTGTGGGGTGATGGGGGGGAAAAAAACTTTAGGTAACGGAAAAATAGCTATCAGCAGCAAGGAACTAAAAAAAACAAACAAAATGAGGCAGATGTTCAAATGCGGAACCATGCAAGATTATCACTATTGTTATCTAAAACTGGATCTCGTTTTGCTATTGTGCTGCTCAGAATACTGTCGAAAGCTCAGCTATCAAACCAACAGGCTCGATGTGGTCCAAGTCTTCTCAGCACCCAATATGGCGAAAGACCCTGCGTTTAGAACTAAAAAAGCACGTGTGGAGTTAGTACCGGAACTTGAACACCTTCACATGGTCGAGTTGTCGGTGAGGCGTGGAATAACATCAGTTTTTGAGACGCGATACTTCAAAACAGATAACTGATATTTGCCAGGATTCAAGCCTGATGAGCCATCTACTTTTGGATTCGGCGTAAATGCTAATTATTTATTCGGTGAAGTAATACAAGAAGAATTGCTCCCAACAAGAGTCTTTCATTTCGCAAATGAATTATCAATCAGTCAAATTCTAAACATACTAACGTGTTTGTCTATTGGCTACTTCTATTGGCTACTTAAATACCCTGGATGCGTTCAAGACGAGAATAAAGATTATCACCTTGCACCACTATATGAAATAGTCCTAAATGGCTGGCTAAGCGATTTCCATTTTGACATAAAAGAGTGGTTCAATATACACCAGGCGAAATTTTCTTATCTGCAACAGAAAATGTTTGACAAGAAGCATTAAGTTTTGCAATTTCACTTGCTATACGTTCAACTTGGAATGCGTTTTACTAAGCGTCACCATGTATTGAAGTTTGATCAAGAACGAGGGCTATAACTTTATTTTTAAGAAATAGTGTCAAATTTTGATTTTGAAAGACTCAAAATGTTTGGGGAAATTATAGCGGCAGTTTGCTCGAAGCCGAAAAAAAATTATTATATTTCACCAACAATTGTGGGCGCAAGCGTCCTCGATCTATCAAAGTGTTATATGTACCAGTTCTAATATCAAATTAAGCGTTCTAGTTTCTCCTGTCGTCTTTTGTACCCGGATACGGACAGCCTGCTCTACAAGATAGATACAGACAACTTGTACAGATATTAGGAAAATCAAACGCAGGATGTCCGAAGTAAATTCAATATTTTCTCCTACCCCACTGAGCACGCACTGTTTAATGAGACAATTAGGAGTAAATTCCTGCAAAATCATGGCTGAATTCTGTGGTGACATCATTGCGGAAATTGTTTATCTCAAAATAAAGATGTATTCAATGATGTCTAAGGGTCAGTATCTTCAATTATTTTTCGCAACAAAATAACAACGTATACCCCCAATACGAAAAACTGCTAGAACTAACCCTAAAAGAAGTTTGCCTCTTTCAAGTTGTCGCAAGCTGTCGGCCAGAAGCGTCACATATGCAGCACAGAGACTATTGACACATAAATTGTATAAAGATACGATAATATTGTCGAAACCAGTGAGATGGCTAAATAGCTGTATAACATCGGAGAATCGCGTTTTAAAACAGATAAAGGCCAACAAAGCTTCACTCTTTACTTTGATTACAAGCGGTATCTTTGCCGGAATCGTTTATCAACACTTCCCGTCGGACATTACTCATTAGAAACATGCGCAGAAAAAGTGTTCTCTAATCTATATAATGATTCACTCAGATGGTTCGATCCAAATCAAACGGACAATCAAATAAGTTGGGACTACAGCGAAGATAAATTAAGCGAACTCTTCAAAGATAGTCAAGTAAATTGGCCTTTCGAAACTACTGCATTACAACCCTCGCCAAAATATTTCGCAAAGAATGCATTGAGAGATCAAAACAACTGCTGGACGACGCCAGCAGCTATTTGCCGCCCGATCCTGGATTGATCAATAATGCAAACGTCAGAGAGAGTGATATTCCTGATGATCAAATCGTTGCTTTCGATGGAGCCAGTTATTCAGAAGAAGAAAGTCTTTGCTCTTTTTTTTGATTTTGAGGCCCGTGAAGGTAGCGGTGAATATTAGTTTCAGCGCAAACTACTTTATTGTGCTTCTATAGAGACTTTCTCGTGTGTTGATTTAAGTTTCAATTGCTTTGCGCAGACTCGCACTGGTTTGTTATTTTAACTCGTGTTCTTTTCAAATTAAGGGGCCTTGGCTAAATTTATATGAAGAGTTCAATTTGTACAAAACTTATTTCGGCCTAAGTTCACCGAACGCACGTTAAAGTTAGAGGGAGAAGAGAAGTTATCTTAGACGGTTAGACTTTTGACTACCAGATAAAACAATTCACCGCTCAGACTAAGCATTGTTATCCGCATGTAGTCATATACCCTATTATCCGAATGCAACTCTATACCATATTATCCGCATGTATTCCTATACCCTATTATCACCACATGCAATTCTATAACCTGTTGTCCTCCATGCGATTTATTCCCTATTATAACCATGGCATAAAAACCCCCTTTTCTTAGTGCGTTCTAGGAATGCTACTCACCTAAATGCAATCACCTCTATAAAGTTGTTAATTTATGTACTTAGTGAGTTTGGGCACAAAAAAATCAAAAATTAACTTAATTACGGTCAAAGATCAACGTTAGTGAATATTTTTATCTAAATAAGTCAAAAGTCAATAACAGTAGTTCATCAATTTGATTTCATCGAACCCATACAATTAAGAAAGCTCAAAATTTATATTTTTCAGATGCAGATGTTGTTAAACGTCATATATTTGTGAATCCGGACAGTTTAGTTCGAAAAAGAAATTAAACCAACTTTTTATTCGATTAAAGCAAATAACTTAAGTTGTCTAAAAAGTGTCACCAAAAAGTGATAATCAAGTAATTTCTATTAATGTTGTCAGATCGTTCATTCCGTATAACTTTTAGGTAAAGACTATTTAAGCACTTAAACGTCGACGAAGCGTGAAAGACGAAAGCGGTCAGAAACATTACAATTTCGAAAATACTAGGCCTCAATCTTTTTGAGAAGGAAATTTTAAAGAATTTTATGAACGACCGAGAAAACTGTCGAAGAGCGTGTCAATGGAACTATTTCTGTTTCTTGTCCCCAAAACATATCGATCGGCCAAACTGACATCACAAAATATCAGGGTCGCAAAACAAAATTGAGGGTTGGAACACACAAATTTGAGAGTCGGACGCTGTACAAGCAGTGAAAGCATATTTTCGCCGCATGCCTCACAAATTTCCTTAAATATTGGCAATGTTAGGATTGACCTGAAAGCTATTCAATTGTTTAAACCTTCAAAACATCCACCGTAACACTTTCGCAAATCGTCATAAGTTTGCACGCGGGAACATTCATAAGATCTGCAGTTTTAAATGTTGAATTTTGTTTCACAAGCTGGCCGCGTCTGTGTCTTTCTTCACCGAAGTTTGCCGCTTTTAACTCAAAATTGCCGCTTTTAACTAAAATCTGTCATCTTTAGCAATTTTCAACGTGAACCTCAACCCATAAAAAGACAAAAAAAGTAATGATCTATTTTTTAGCAGACGACCATTGCCAAGAAGTAGTCAATCCTGTATGCCAGTCACTGCAATTCGATCAGAAACTTGACAATCTTCGAAAACTTGAGTTTAAAAAATTGGCAATCAACTTGACAGTTCACAGGCGCCGTAATATTATTTTGGGGAAAAATGAGAACAACCATTGCTTTTTTGGCTAATAGAGTCCTCAATGTGATATTTAGTTCTATCCCTTTGGTATACGGATCACCGGGTATCACTTATGAAGGCCCGCTTGAATTCTATCTGTCTCATTACCCGGGGTGAGGTGGTCGAAACTTGATTCGATAATTATTGTCTTGTGGAAGAACGACCCCAGGCGTTAATTACACGGTTTGGATCATATTTTTGTCGCGCTATTTCGAATCATAGGAGCGCTATGTCTAATCATAGGACCGCATAATCGAATCATAGTCTCCAATTGTCTGATTAAATCGCGCAAATTCGAATCAAACAAAGGGCGAGAATTCGATTCATAATCTGACTAATTCTGCCTCATAATTCGGCAGAATTTGAATTGTGTGTACTCTTTTTTTTCCAAGAAAAAAGTAACTAGGAAAATTGCAATGTAAACTACTTATGATAACTTACCTATAACTTACCTATGAAAAGCAAAACAAAAAGAAAGTTATTCTTTTATTCTGTTTGTATGAAAAATCAATGAATAACAAGAGACTGAGTACAGAATTGATAAAATTTGAGTACAAAAAATAGAATAAAAGAATGTTTTTCTTTTTTGTTTTTTCTCTCATCAGTTAACATATGTAGTTTACATTTCAGTTTTCATAGTTACTTTTTTCAGTAGCTCTTGTAGAAAAAGCAGCAAGATAACAATAAATTATAATGAGAAAAAGTTTCAGCATGTATTAAAATTGTGACTGATCATAGTCCCGCAGTTTCGCACTGTCAAGATTGTCCAATCATCGTTGCGCACTCTTTCAATATTTGTTCCATCCGCTCATGCTTGTCTATAATTGCACAATTTCGAATAATTTTGCACTTTTTTTGGACGTAAGAGCGCAATTTCGAATCTTGTCAACTTCTTGTCTGGGCATATGAGGGTGTTTTTTCGCCTCGCTCACAAAGTCTGATCATAGACGCACATTTTCGTACCGTCAAGTCGTCGATTCATAGCCGCGAAACTTCTCATAGTCTTGTACGGTCGGTTTATTTCGTGGCAATTGGAGCTAATGCGAGCTAATTCGAGTCTTGATTAATTTTTTCGTCTGGACCATTTAATCATGGCCAATTTTGACTGGATCAACTGGTTCGTATTTCCACCCCCTCACCCCGGCGGTCATTACAGTGGTAATGCAGTCCTATTGGGGAAAGCTGTTGACAAGTGTTCAGTGGTTAACAATGTTGGAGTGGGAAGCTACAAAGTTGGCCCTACAACTTACGACTCAATTGTTGTATGTGAAAATGGATATCTGTTTCCCCATATTTCGGGAAACCCGATTCCTACCAAGTGGGTAGATGGAAATGACTTCGATAGCCCGTCCGCAACCATGATAGCCGTGGCCCTGATTAACAACACCAGACTTGATAACTGGATGGAAAGGGGAGGGTGCAACGCTAATTATGAGCCCATTTGTGATGTTTTACAACAAGCATCTAACCGTTTTGATACCCTGTCTTCAGTTGAAATATATTCGTTTAAACCTCTATATGGAGCCAACGCTGAAAAAGCAAACTTTATAAGAGACTGGATAGCGGCTGGAAACAACACAATGAGTTCTTACTACATTTTTGAATTTGTGTCTTATTTCGACGAGTCAATGAGGCATTTTATCTTTTCACACACGGTTAATGAGAGTTTTGTGACATTACTGCTCAACAATGTCATTTCCCGAGCATGCCTATCTAAAGACTTCGCCATCGTGACTTCCCTGATCACGGATGGTTTCGCTCCCACCTGGGGTACCGTGGTATCCTGGTACAAGGTCGCCCAACCCCCGGAGGTTGTTGACAAACAAAACACATTCCAATTTGTCATTTGCTGTCAAACCACTCCGACTTCAAGATGTGTCACTCTGTTCGACTACTTTGACCTGATGTACATTGAAAATGATGGCGATGGGAATTATGTCCGGGCAGGAATTAATGGACCCTCAATCGGTATTTATTTATTTATAATATCCCAGTTGACTACAAGTAATTAGCTTAGAAAAAACCTGTTTCAGGCTCTATTTTGATATCCTGATAATTCTCCTTGAAGCTTTCAGCCAGAAGTTTGCATGGTGTTTTCTGAACAATAAGTTTGATCACAAGATAAGCCTTTAAATTGTAGTTTGTTAGAAAAAAGAACTCAACTTCGATCTGGAAAACCTGGGCCGAGGTTTCACCCTTAATCCACCCCTAATTAGCGAGGATTAAGGTGTAATGCGTATTGCACTCCTATTAATCAGGGAAAAGAGTGTAAGAGGGTAATTTTTGAAAAAAATTACACTGTATTTACACTATTTTCACCATTCTTTTGGTACTCTTTGCAAAGAGTGTAATTTAGGGTGGACTGATAATAAATTACACTCCTACACAATTAACATTATAACCAAAATTGAAACCTCTGATGATAGTATGAATTGGCGCAATGATTAATGAACAAAGTGAAAGTAAGATGTTCGACAACGGGCAGATTAGGGGATCAATTCTCAGTATCTCCTTCGACGTTTATTTCTTATAAACTACACTCTTATAATTACACTTTTCTGCCTTTCAATAAGCGAAGAAATATGAATGTGATTATGTCATTTCTACACTCTTTACACCCTCTTCTCCGTTATTTTGGGGAAAACCCTCGGTCCGGGATGGCTATTCAAACATTTTCAAAAAGATCGCTAACATATAACGGAAACTAATTGTATATCTGGTTTTACTTCGAAGAAAAGACAAATTTGCTTGCTGTATTTGATAGTTATTGCCCAATTTTGAACTAGACTTATGAAAAGACCATACTCGACCAATATGAACCATGAAAAAAACTTTGGTTCGGCTTTATTGTCATCTGGACTTTAGTTCGACACAATATTTTGCTCGACTTAAGCTCGACCTAAACTTTTTTCTCGAATAGAACTCGACTCAATTGATTCCTGATTTTGGTTTCCTTCAAACTATGATTCAAGAAAAACTTTTTTCATGGGTCTTTCTTTGGCCTAATATTTAAAATTTTTTCTTAATTTTTTTTCATTGAAAATTTATGCCGAGTTGTCCTAACGCTCATTGAGAAGGAGTTGAGACCAGATATTGGTTTTCTTTAAATAAAGTTGCAGCAGACAGAGACTTAATAAGTGAATTCCTTAACCAAACGCATACTGAAAACACTCTATTCTTTTTAAAGAAAGACTGTATGTTATTTCCAATCAATCTCATAAATTGACACGTAATGCATATATCTTTGACTACGTCACTTTGTATATTCGTTGCCGGTATAACTGCAGTTTATGTTCAGTTTTCCAGATTCGGTTACTAAGACAGAGTTAGGTAAGTCTACTTTGCGCGAAGAAATAATTAGCTCCATACCTAGGAAGTATAAGGCAAAAAGAGAGCCCTACTTGGGTATTCGTTAACTAGTGCGAACAGTGATTCTGCAAACGCTAAACGTAAAAAGGACTGACCAGCAATCATTCCACTCTAAAACTTTTACACTTTGTTACAGATTGAGAAAAAAAACTAAAAATTAGGTAGAGTCATATCAAAACAGTTTATACAAATAGTTAGGCCATTTGTTATGTAAAACACTAATACAGAATGGAGACTCTTTTGTCCACAGATCTACTTTCAACGAGAACGAACTTGATTTACAACAATATAAATAGCAGTGTTGAGAAGATTTACAACCACTCAAAAATGTTAATGTCGCCCCAGTTGACGAATTTAATCTGCTAGTCAGCACAGACGTACGATTCAAAGGTCACTGTTTTTTTCCATGAGAGACAGCCCTTTACCTCAGTAGCAGAAAAATCTAAATTTGCTAGAATGGCATTCTCCTTTTATTCTCCTTTTATCTAAGAAGAGTTTTTTGGCTCGACTCTCACAAGAGGATCTATTATGTTACATCGAGATATATAGACTCGTGCACAAACTTGTATAGTTTATGATACACTTTTCTGTTTTCTCTGAGATAGTAAGTATGAATTTCTAAATCGGATAAAACAAGTCACTGATTTTATACACTTTTACCTCTAGAGCTGCATAGCAATGTCCGTCAAAGAGATCTTAGGATTATCTAGTTATAGATACCTACATGACAACAGTCGCTGACTCTAAGTTTACAGATACGGATATTTTGGAGTTTCTAGCCCTCTTTTCATCGTTTATGCTTCGTTTTTGGCGTAAACTTGTACGACAGTTTTACACAGGAAAAGAAAAAATTGCTGCTAAGTTTTCGGCATTTTTACCAAATTTTCCAGAATCATTTCACTAAATATACAGCTGGTTCCCTGAAAATTAATTGGCAATTCCTGAATTTCCATCAAAAATTACAAACTGACGAAACACAAACATCACTGACTAATAACAACGTAGAAAAACATCCATTTACAGTCAATGCGCACAATACAAGACAATTCACAAGAAATATCTCAATTTGATGAACAAAAATCTCAGAATCAAACTCAATCACTTTTAAAAAATATCACATTTGCGACGCCATTGCCTAATTTGAAATTTGATTAATATGGTTTTCACGTGTCCCTTTTTCATTGCGAAAGTGTTAATTTTATAAACACTTTAATTTGCGTTTCTTGTGAATGTTGGCATTCTAACACTTTAGCTTGTTTGGTCAGTGTCATTTTCGGTGCCAAAGTGAAAACATTATTCATCTGATCTTATTACTGTTTTCTATTATGAGATAATGTTACATTTGATTTTGAATTAGGTTTTGGCGATTTTTTTCTTTGAATATGGTGTTTTTGAAAAGGTAACTACAACAAAATCTTTGTCATGAGAGTAGATTATTTTGGCCTTGGCAAACGGGTTTCGAGATATGTTTTCAAAATGCCCATTTTAGTTCGAGCTTTTGTTCAATTGAAAAAAATCATGGAATTGGTCAATCAACCCGTCGAAAGGAATGGCCATTGTCTGACTTGTTACATCTTTGTTCTTAAAAAGTTGAAAGAAATGCTCAATGATCTGTTATGTTATGACACTAAATAATATTCCATATAGGTAGCATTTAATGTAATCAAATAAACAGACTATACCAGTAATTCAATTTTGTTTGCATTATATGTTCTTCAGTAGTGTTTAAAAATTGTGACGCAAATGCAATTGGATTCCATCTATCTTCGTTGTTCTCTACCAACGCACCACCTAATATTGGTATAGATAAATCGCATCTAATCCGACTTTCAGAACTAGGATTAAACGGACAATATTGGGTACTTGGCTCAATTTTCTCTTTGAATTAATCAAAAAAAGTTCATGGTTTTAGGTAAATGTAAAGGTCAACGATTTTTTCAACAATGGAAAAACTGAGTGACATAGTGGTGTGAATTTTACGATAATTTCACGAATGTAATGGACTGATTCCAGAAATATAATGGACCTGTACAGAATACGATTATAACATCCAGAAAGCAAATTGAATTTTAGAAACAGATTAATGTATCTTTGATAGCTTTTTAGAATTGGGCAACCAAGCACGCTAGACTGTAAAACCCAGTTTTTAAACATAATATTCCAGTCCATTCTCCACAATCAATGTTTAAATTACGTTGTTCAAATGTATCATTTTGAAGTTGAAGTTGACTATGCGCATATCTTTGATCTATTGTTGTAAAGTATGCATTTTGACCGTTTTGAGTTTCAGATTTTTTGTGATATCGGATCAATGAGTTTTTCGATGTTTGGCATTTAATCCTTATTTGTGTCCGTTGCTTGAGAACATTCGAATCATATGCGATTCTTATAGTATCTTCTCTTCTCACAGTTGTGATTATTGGAGATAATAAAATTATCATCAGTCAGAAAAACTAAGTTTTTTAGAACACCAAACCCTTTTAACTGTAGACCATAAATTTTTTCAATGACTCTATGTTTTAGTTTAAAAGGAAATTGTCACATTTTTGGTATTCGGTGGTGCAGTTTTTTTGAGTACTGCTTTTTTGCTATGTGAGTCTTTGGTAAACCAATGCAAGAAAAAAGTCCTGGGAATTGAGTATTAATAACGTTATCTGGGAGGTTATTGGGTTTGATATGTTATTTTGTTAAAAAATTTACCAGTTTCAAGTTGTTTTTGTTGCCAGAATGTTGAAGCAGATCTCGACGCTGCGTGCTTTTTGGCCATTCTGGCGATCTGTCAACAATGCGTTTTTGTGATTTCTAATTGTTGCAGGCAATTGAAGTTTGTAGTTGGCCAATTTTTGTATTGGTTCATTATAGACGACGTTGAATTTTCTCGTAGTATCTTTGTTGCCAGACTTTTGTTGACGATACTACAAAATACGTCCTAAATGGATGTTTGCAGTGCTGACTGTAATTCCAAAGTGTATCTAAAAATTTAGCGATTCCGCTTTTGTTGCCTTTTTGCTTGTTATGACTGCTGCCCAGTCATACAAGTTTTTATATGTGGAATCAAAAACTTGATTGGAAAATTGGATGTAGCTTGTGACGTAGTTAACTCATTAAAGCTCAACGCCATGTGCTACAGTCTCCTCGATTTGATTACCACTGGTTTGGGGTTGTTTCTGTTTTTAGAGTTTTAAACACATTTTTGGGAAGTGGTTGACAATTCCACAGTTGTTGCAAGTTTTTCATTGGGCGGGCAAATTGATCCATGGTTATCTTTGTCCGCGAACGTGAAATTGTTCAAATTTATGTATTGTGGGAAGAATAAAAAGCAAAAACTGGAACCATTTATCCCACCGGCGGTCGACATTTTCCCTTTGCAATCATAGAGCTGAGCCTAACAAAATAACTCCGAACTCAAAGGAGTCTTTTATAGAACAAGAGAAATCAAAAATGGGAGAAAACGTTTTTGTAATCAAAACATTGGAGTGAAAACGTTGGCTTCCTCTATTCCAATTATTGTGAAAGAAGATACGTTATTTCAGAAACATTATTGAGTGAGAACTCATTAGGATTGTCGTCTTTAACCTCTTTATATGAAAATAACCAACTCCAAAGAGGACACTCTCTGACTGAAGGCAACAACAACAACAACAACAACAACAACAACAACAACAAAAACAACAACAACAACAACAACAACAACAACAACAACAACAACAACAACAACAACAACAACAAGAACAACAACAACAACAACAACAACAACAGCAACAACAACAACAACAACAACAACAACAACAACAACAACAACAACAACATACCGATTTGGATTTTGTCTGAGTCTCAAATTTTAGATGATGTGAATTTTGAAAGTGATTCAGCTATAGAATGTGAAATTTCGCAATTTGATTTCCCTAACATGTGTGTCTTTGTTGGGGCTGTATTTATAAACTGCAGATTCATTTTCAAGTGACAAGCACGTTTTTGCATGTTTGAGTACTTTAAGATCTGGCACCGTATAAAGGAAGATCTGGCGTTCTCAAATCGACAGCGTTGGTTTCTGGCATTCTAAAATTTGCACGGGCGTGTTTCATTCGCTTAATTTCAGTGCATAGAATTCATAAATGTATTAATTTCGTTTTGTTCAGGTGTCGGATATTAAAATTTTTTTTCCAGGCAAATTTGAACTTCCTTTCTCCGGTGGTGCCGATGCTGGGTGTCTACTGAACTCGTCCAACATAGGAACACCAGGACTATGGCTCTATGAGCTCAGCCAAACTGGCCAGTCGCAAACAATATTTTCAGCAGCCAGCGTCACTGGATGCGAATACATCGTTCCAACTAGTACAATAAGTAACGACCCAGATTCCACCACTAGTGTTTTAGTTGACGGTTCCACTACCAGGGTTTTCGATGGCGTCGGAAGCACCACTCTGGCAGCAGTGATGGGTGGGGTTGACGGTTCCACTACCAGAGTTTTCGATGGCGTCGGAAGCACCACTCTGGCAGCAGTGATGGGTGGGGTTGACGGTTCCACTACCAGAGTTTTCGATGGCGTCGGAAGCACCACTCTGGCAGCAGTGATGGGTGGGGTTGACGGTTCCACTACCAGAGTTTTCGATGGCGTCGGAAGCACCACTCTGGCAGCAGTGATGGGTGGGGTTGACGGTTCCACTACCAGAGTTTCCGATGGCGTCGGAAGCACCACTCTGGCAGCAGTGATGGGTGGGGTTGACGGTTCCACTACCAGAGTTTTCGATGGCGTCGGAAGCACCACTCTGGCAGCAGTGATGGGTGGGGTTGACGGTTCCACTACCAGAGTTTTCGATGGCGTCGGAAGCACCACTCTGGCAGCAGTGATGGGTGGAGTCGCTAGTACTACTGCCGGGGTGATGGAGGGAGTCGTTGGTACCACTGACGGAGTAATGGGGGGAGTCGTTGGCACCACTGCCGGGGTGATGGGGGGAGCCGTTGGCACCACTGCCGGGGTGATGGAGGGAGTCGTTGGAAGCACTGGTGGTGCGACTTTTTCTGAAGTAGGAGCTACTTCTGCTGTTACTTTAATTGGGGGAGCTACAAAATCAGCTAGCGTCTCTTCTCAAGTTTCCTTGTCGATCACATCTACAACCAAGACATCGGTCAATCTGTCGGCAGTTGATTCGAATGTATCTGCAAATATATCCCAAATCAGTCTCTCATGTGAGTCTGACGATGACAATGGTTGCGATTCCGTTGTTTTCTCCTCCAATCAGTCTCCAGCTGCTGTGGGTTCTATCCATGTGTACAATCTGGTCACTGGAACAGCCTATGTACTCACAGTAACCGCTATTGCTTTTGACGGTGTCCTGATCACCCCACTTGCTGGCGATAGAGACTCTATCAGATTCTGTACTCGTGAGTAAAACTTTTTAATAACTGTACCAAATTAATTTTGCCCAGGACAAGTATGACGACCCAAAACCGGTATGTCAGATGGCCTTGGGCCACGGAAAAGAGATCTTTAGTTCAAATGTAGATGATTGAAGCGATCTTGATTGCCCGAACCGAACTGCAAGTGTAAGTCAGTACTGAAAAAGGTTTAATCAAGTCTGACGACTTTAATATCAAACCTGGTCTAAAGTTGAACAAGCAAAAGCTAAGTTGATCATGAATGATTCTCTGAATCAGTTCTGACTTGCAGTTGGATTTAGACTGAGCCAGTACTGATTTAAACTTGGATTTCGTTACGGGCGATCAATATTTGGTATGAAACAACTTTGTGTAGACTGAACCTATATGGTCGGGTCGACTATTGGCAGACCAGAAATGGTTAGGATACAGAACATGTCGGCCAAGATGTTGGGATCAGTAATATATGTTACTTATATATGTTACTTATCTGCTTGAACACAGAGTAAAATAGACAAAACAAACACATTTTTAGCCCCTTTTTAATGAATAATAAAACATGGATTAAACAATCATACTCATTTTTGGTGTTTTTAAAATAATTACCAAGTCACGGTACCAACTGATAAACGCATGCAACATATGGTCACGAAAACAACAATTTCCTTTTTTTTTCAATTGCACTCTCCGACAATGTTTGAGAGAATTGTAAAAATTAAGTCAGGTACAGTTAGGTTCTTTCAACTAAGGTTCTTTCAGAAAAATCTCTGAATATAATTTTTTATATAAACATCGCTTTAGAATTTTTCACATAGCAAAAATGTACATGTGAATTTGAAGTGACCGATGGTTTTACTTTATGGTATGTCAAAAACATCATCATCAATGTTAGTTCCATAATTAAATTTGTTCCCTTCTACAGATTAAAACTCATTTCCCATTTCACATTTGCGCTGAAATGGGATGAAAAAATTAAATACACTTGTATTATGAGTCTCTTGAGTTATATCAATTTGTCATCATATTTTGTTTTGAATGCTACAATCTCTCTGAAAGCATCATCATCAATGTTAGTTCCATAATTAAATTTGTTTCCCTCTACAGATTAAAACTCATTTGGATGAAAACATACAAAACAATTGTATTATGAATCTATTGGGTTATATCATTTTGTCATCATATTTTGTTTTGAACGCTACAATCTCTCTGAAAGCATCATCATCAACTTTAGTTCCAAAGTTAAATTTTTCCCTCTACAGATTAAGACTCATTTCCAAATTCACATTAGCGCTCAAATGGGATGAAAACATTGAATACACTTGTATTATGAGTCTGTTGAGTTATATCATTTTGACATCATATTTTGTTTTGAACGTTACAATCTCTCTGAAAGCATTATTATCATTGTTAGTTCCTTAATTAAAGTTGTTTCTTCCTACAAGTTTAAGGTCATTTCCAATCTTTTAACAACACACAACAGGGATTACAACATTGAATACACTTGAATTATGAGTCTGTTGAGGGACATCATTTTGTCATCACATTTTTTTCGAACGCTACAATCTCTCCGAATACATCATTATCGTTGTTAGTTGGTTAATTAAAGTTTTTTCTACCTACAGGTTGAAACTCACTCCCAATCGTTCCGTAACACTCAATTGGAATGATAACTTTAAATACACTTGTATTGACTCTCCTGCCATGTTGAGGGAATTGTAAAAAAAATGACGTACAGTTATGTATTTTTAACTATACTTCTTCCAGAAGCTTCACTGACTTTGGTTCCACATAAAAACATCACTTTAGAATTTTTCATTTAACACAAATGTACATGTTAATTTGAAGCAAGCGATGGTTTTACTTGGTCGTGTGTCACATCGTACGAAGATCCATGATGCGGTTCGCTGATTCGGAATTGATCGGTAATATAAGATACGATGGGGAATTCGAGTAACGTACAAAAAATAGGTATAAGTTTTTTCAAAAGTAAACCAGAAACTATTGATATTTTAAAGTAAGAGTGATGTGATAAAACTTAGCCAAGACTTTTACCCACCAAAAAAATAAATATAAATACCAAAATGAAGACCCAAAAAGAAACAAAAATGCTTTGAAAGATAATAAACAGCCCATTCAACAAAAAACAATGTGTTTTTCTTTAATGAATCAAAAGTTATTAATTTTTTTCACTAAAATTTGTAAAGTATTTATTATCTTCCTTATAATGTTGTCTCTGTGTTGAAATCAATATATTTAATCATTTATTTCTCTGTATTGTTTGTTATTTATTTCTTATATTAATAATTATTTAACTCAAAATATATATAATGTTACTACCGTCGCAGCCAACTCTGATCTAACTTCTCTAATGAAAACTATTGCATGCATATAATATCCCTAAAAAAAGATGCAAACTAAATGTTGAGTTGAAAGGTTGTGGGTTAAAAGATTCCAGTCATATTTCTTGCGTTAATATATCTCTAAAAGCAGCATCATCTTTGTTTGTTCCATAATTAAATTCATTCCATCTAAAGGTTGAAGCTCACTTCCATATTCTCATTTACGCTCAAATGGTCAAATGGGATGTATACAATAAATAAACTTGTATTATGAGTCTGTTGAGTTATATCATTTTGACATCATATTTTGTTTTGAACGTTACAATCTCTCTGAAAGCATTATTATCATTGTTAGTTCCTTAATTAAAGTTGTTTCTCCCTACAAGTTTAAGGTCATTTCCAATCTTTTAACAACACACAACAGGGATTACAACATTGAATACACTTGAATTATGAGTCTGTTGAGGGTCATCATTTTGTCATCACATTTTTTTCGAACGCTACAATCTCTCCGAATACATCATTATCGTTGTTAGTTGGTTAATTAAAGTTTTTTCTACCTACAGGTTGAAACTCACTCCCAATCGTTCCGTAACACTCAATTGGAATGACAACTTTAAATACACTTGTATTGACTCTCCTGCCATGTTGACGGAATTGTAAAAAAATGACGTACAGTTATGTATTTTTAACCAAACTTCTTCCAGAAGCTTCACTGACTTTGGTTCCACATAAAAACATCACTTTAGAATTTTTCATTTAACACAAATGTACATGTTAATTTGAAGCAAGCGATGGTTTTACTTGGCCGTGTGTCACATCGTACGAAGATCCATGATGCGGTTCGCTGATTCGGAATTGATCGGTAATATAAGATACGATGGGGAATTCGAGTAACGTACAAAAAATAGGTATAAGTTTTTTCAAAAGTAAACCAGACACTATTGATATTTTAAAGTAAGAGTGATGAGATAAAACTTAGCCAAGACTTTTACCCACCAAAAAAATAAATATAAATACCAAAATGAAGACCCAAAAAGAAACAAAAATGCTTTGAACGATAATAAACAACCCATTCAACAAAAAACAATGTGTTTTTCTTTAATGAATCAAAAGTTATTAATTTTTTTCACTAAAATTTGTAAAGTATTTATTATCTTCCTTATAATGTTGTCTCTGTGTTGAAGTCAATATATTTAATCGTTTGTTTCTCTGTATTGTTTGTTATTTATTTCTTATGTTACTATTTATTTAACTCAAAATATATATAATGTTACTACCGTCACAGCCAACTCTGATCTAACTTCTCTAATGAAAACTATTGCATGCATATAATATCCCTAAAAAAAGATGCAAACTAAATGTTGAGTTGAAAGGTTGTGTGTTAAAAGATTCCAGTCATATTTCTTGCGTTAATATATCTCTAAAAGCAGCATCATCTTTGTTTGTTCCATAATTAAATTCATTCCATCTAAAGGTTGAAGCTCACTTCCATATTCACATTTACGCTCAAATGGTCAAATGGGATGTATACAATAAATACACTTGTATTATGAGTCTGTTGAGTTATATCATTTTGACATCATATTTTGTTTTGAACGTTACAATCTCTCTGAAATCATTATTATCATTGTTAGTTCCTTAATTAAAGTTGTTTCTTCCTACAAGTTTAAGGTCATTTCCAATCTTTTAACAACACACAACAGGGATTACAACATTGAATACACTTGAATTATGAGTCTGTTGAGGGACATCATTTTGTCATCACATTTTTTTCGAATGCTACAATCTCTCCGAATACATCATTATCGTTGTTAGTTGGTTAATTAAAGTTTTTTCTACCTACAGGTTGAAACTCACTCCCAATCGTTCCGTAACACTCAATTGGAATGATAACTTTATATACACTTGTATTGACTCTCCTGCCATGTTGACGGAATTGTAAAAAAAATGACGTACAGTTATGTATTTTTAACTAAACTTCTTCCAGAAGCTTCACTGACTTTGGTTCCACATAAAAACATCACTTTAGAATTTTTCATTTAACACAATTGTACATGTTAATTTGAAGCAAGCGATGGTTTTACTTGGTCGTGTGTCACATCGTACGAAGAGCCATGATGCGGTTCGCTGATTCGGAATTGATCGGTAATATAAGATACGATGGGGAATTCGAGTAACGTATAAAAAATAGGTATAAGTTTTTTCAAAAGTAAACCAGAAACTATTGATATTTTAAAGGAAGAGTGATAAGATAAAACTTAGCCAAGACTTTTACCCACCAAAAAAATAAATATAAATACCAAAATGAAGACCCAAAAAGAAACAAAAATGCTTTGAACGATAATAAAAAACCCATTCAACAAAAAACAATGTGTTTTTCTTTAATGAATCAAAAGTTATTAAATTTTTTCACTAAAATTTGTAAAGTATTTATTATCTTCCTTATAATGTTGTCTCTGTGTTGAAGTCAATATATTTAATCATTTGTTTCTCTGTATTGTTTGTTATTTATTTCTTATGTTAATATTTATTTAACTCAAAATATATATAATGTTACTACCGTCACAGCCAACTCTGATCTAACTTCTCTAATGAAAACTATTGCATGCATATAATATCCCTAAAAAAAGATGCAAACTAAATGTTGAGTTGAAAGGATGTGGGTTAAAAGATTCCAGTCATATTTCTTGCGTTAATATTTCTCTAAAAGCAGCATCATCTTTGTTTGTTCCATAATTAAATTCATTCCATCTAAAGGTTGAAGCTCACTTCCATATTCACATTTACGCTCAATTGGTCAAATGGGATGTATACAATAAATACACTTGTATTATGAGTCTGTTGACTTACATAATTTTTTTCATCATGGTTATCTAATATGTCTTTTTTGTCTTATGTATTTTTTCTTATATGTTATTATCTTATCTCATATTTTTATCTTATATCGTTTAAATCTTTTTTATCTTCTGTTCTTTATTCTTATATGTTGTCTTCTTGTGTAGATCCTTGGTTCGATTGAATATTGAATTTAAGTTTAATTTCACTTTTTGATTAAAAATTAGTTAGCGTAAAAATAAAATTAGAAAGTGATAAAGCTAACTTGAAAAAAAACTAAAATCAAATTTAACGTATAAAAGAAATTGAAACTGAAAGTAAAAACTAAACTAAGAACTTAAAGTAAAATTTAAACTGAAAAGGAAAGTTAAATTAAAAGTTATAGGTAGTGCAAGGAAAATGACTTTAATTGACTTTATTGGTACCATTAAAGTCATAAAGTCAACTGGGGTCTTTCCCATTATAGCCTCCCCGTTAAAATATAGCCCCCCCCCGTGAAAATATAGCCCCCATTATGGCATTATGATATAATTACCATGAATGGGGGGCTATAGGTTATCTGAACGCTAAGCTGGGGGGGGGGCTAAATGGGAAAGACCCGTCAACTGGTCTTCCATTTTCATCTTTAACGCCATCAACATTAGTTATCTTTCAAACTTTACCTAACTTTTCATAAAACACAACAGTTGGATTTTTTAAATCGTAGAACCTCCTGGTAGCTCAATTAAATTAAAAGCATGTGTATATCTGTATTATTTGTATTGCATTTGACTCCAGATGGAATTTTACAATGAATGCTAATGGTACTGAAACACATTCCACTATACTATTAGCTTTACATTTACCTTTTTTTATCTTTTTGTTTTTTGAAACAAAATAATGGCTCAGTTGAGTTCTCATTATCAAAACTATGTGAGAATGTGCTTCAGTACCATTAGCATTCATTGTAAAACTTCATCTGGAGTCAAATACAATATAAATAATACAGATATACCACATGCTAGCATTCGTTCAGTACGACGCTTTATACTCTAATTTGGTATAATTATTCGAAGCTTGAATATTTCGTACTGAAAACAAATTTAATATTAGTATTATTATTCTTATTATTATTATTATTATTATTATTATTATTATTATTATTATTATTATTATTATTTTTATTATTATTATTATTATTATTATTATTATTACTCTAATTATTATTATTATTATTATTATTATTATTATTATTATCATTATTATTATTATTATTATTATTATTATTATTATTATTATTATTATAATTATTATTATTATTATTATTATTATTATTATTATTATTATTATTATTATTATTATTATTATTATTAGTATTATTATTCTTATAAAAATATTTGCACATTGTTTTAGTTCCATCCTACAATTCAATGTGTCTTATCTGCTTCCATTATAACAGTAGCATAAAATTGTTGATTTTTCATCTCTGCTTTTTTCGTAAGCTCCTGATGTATTACATGAAGTAATTAGTGGATTAGGTGGATTAGGTGGATTAGGGGACTGCCACTTGGTTGATTGCTACCAACAAAGCCATCCCTACGTGGGTCAAAAGTGGAACCGCTTGCCTCATAGCTTGTTGTGAATAATTGTTTAGTATTTTTTATATCAACGTCTGCATTTTTAACTACCATACTATCTATTTGAAGAATAAATTTTCTGCTCAAATTTTCTGCTTAATATCATATTAAAATTACAATCTTCATCTCTACAAAATTTGTCATTAACCATTTTTTCGTTTGGTGATATAATGTAGTAATCAAAAACCAGAAATTTTTTCTTCTCCTTCTCTAATTTATCTAATTTTTCTGGTCTAGAAAATTCTTTACTATCAGGTATGAATGACGAAATAACCTATATAACATATACCTCAATAAAATATACCTTCTTAGATAACATATTAGATAACATATGTACCAGGAGGCACGTGCTAAAAACTGTAACTTTAAGAAAACCAAAACATAATGTTTTAAATAGAGATGAAATTCAATAGTTAGGAAATGGATGACTCTTTCACGGTAGCAAAAGAAGATTTGTGAAGCAAATCTCACGAAAGTTTCAGTTGTTGACAAGGAATAACAGTGGGCAAAGGGTAGCCCAGGCATATCGTGCCAAAGTAAAAATAACTCAAGGGTCTTTTTTGAAAAACCACCAACAGTGGCGTCAGTGAAGCAAGCTGATTAGTTTCGTTCTCTGACGTCC
>NC_134478.1:8867406-8913342 GCF_964194025.1 Convolutriloba macropyga | reverse complement strand
AAAAAGCCGATTCAAAACAAAAATCATTAACAAGAACCGACAGATAAACAAAAAACAAAAACTAAAACTTTTTCAATACATCTATCTCCGTTCGAATTAATTTCTATTCAAATTTTTCCAGACGCAGAAGTAATTGTATTTCTAGCTTCTCCAAAAGGTAATTGCATCATATCAAAGAACAAAATCAGATGAACAATTGTTTAGGATTATGATTATGTTTTTAACCCTAATAATTTTCAAAAGCTGATACTATCGCTGAGTGTGACGAATGAACTCTGATTGCGGTTTTGAGCGATAAAATTTTCCTTTTTCTCTAAAATTGGAAACCCGAAAAATTATTTACCACCTTTTTACATTACCCGAAAAATTATTTACAACTTTAGCGCAATTTTTTAGCAGTTTACTTGTGTAGAATTTGTTTTTTTAAATCGGTAACTTTTTATCTCCGCTTTTTTGGTAGCTTTGAAGAGTTTATTAAACGTTTAAGAAGTGAAAGGAACTAAATTATTAAATTCCACCGCTACCAACAATACCGGACAGAAAAAATTCACCGCCAATCAATACGAATTACCGCTAATCTTCGGTGCAATTATTGCACTAGACCGATAGTTAAGAACTAGGCGTGTGAAAAAAAAACAAAGCTCGTTGAAAAATGATATCACTAAGTGGCTAATGTTTGAAAAGACAAATTTCAATATAATTCTCGTTCTCTGTAAACGAGAGACACAATTTCGCCACCATTTCCAATTTATCCTAATCATTTTCTACTATCGGTTAGAGTTACCAAGAAGTGGAAGTAAGTTAATTGCACATTGTTAAAAGGCTTAGTATTCTAGCTTGTTAATTTGCGAGCTAATATTTATGGATAAACGCAATCCAACACTACCTTTTTGAGGATGTAATTAATCTGAAACTTTATGGCCCAAAAATTAGGTTCTACTTCTTTTCACCCCGATTCATTTAACCCCGCATATTTTAACCCCGTATCTTTTAACCCCTCTATCATTTAACCCCTGTATCTTTCATCCCGCCAATTAGCAGTCGACATTATAGGCATATTTTGTCATAATTAAATATATAAATTAATCCCATTTTCTGTTGTGATAGTTTCATATCAAGTCCCACGGGCCGCTAAGGCATGACTATGGCCCGCGAGGCATGGCCGAATGATTATATTGCTAATTTAAATTTACAAAAGATTAAAATCGGGGTGAAATGATGGAGAGGTTAAATGATAGAGGGGTTAAATGATAGAGGGGTGAATGAATCGGGGTTAAATGACAGGGGGTTAAATAAATAGGGGTGAAAAAACGGGACACCAAAAATTATAAGTCGTTATTGGACACCAATTGTGCTTTTGAGCAGTTGTGGATAATTGCCAAACTGATAAACCTCTTCCTAATCCACAATTAGAATCGAGAAGGACATTTCGAAAAATAATCGTAATTATGCTTTCTTAAACTTGGAGCTAATTGGCTATATATTAGCTATAAGATGCTTCGGTGAAAAACGGTGAAAAAAATAACGCGCGGGAAGTATTCATTTATGGCGCGGAATTTAGTTATGAAGAATTGTCATTGGTTGTCACACTCGCGCCTATAACATGCGTCGGAGAACATAGTTGAATACATAATCAATTTTGAGGCAGATTTCAACTATATTTTTTAACTGTAACTAATTTCCATACACGCTTACGGCTCTATTCTTGCAACATGAGTCCATTGTATATTTACACGAGAAATAGGCCACTTGATGCGTACACAATAATATTTGATCGAAAGTTGTTTGTACTATCCTTTTCTCGTAATTCTACAAACTTTTAATGCTGGTTTCCAATTTTTTTAATATAAATAGATTGGAAAATAGATTGGAAAATTTAGCTTAGAGTTCCACCTAAAAATTTAAGCCCTGTAAAAATTGCTGAAGTTGCGTTTTGTAAAAGTGCTCCAAAAGAATCATTTCAGTTCCTACAGTCATTGGTAGGATACCCTGCAGGGTTTTCTGTTGAGTGAACTACCCGGTTGAGGTGCTATCCGGAGGTGACCTCTGATCAGACCCTGCCAGAACAAAATAACTTCTGATTAGACCACCCAAGACCAATTTTTCCACTGGTCTGACTTGAGTTGTAATAACGACTTGGGTCGTAATAATGACTTGGGTCGTAATAATGATTTAGGTCGTAATTGTATTTACTGCTTTAGCGAAACTTTGTTCACTGAAATTGACCATGTTGTGCAACAGTTATGCAACCATGATTTGCAACAGTTGTGCAACCCTAACAAAGAAAAATTCTGCTGCTTTAGATACGATAGGAAAGTAATAACTGATTGTGGCCCCGAAATTTTTATCACCAAAATTACGAAACGATTTAGACAGACTCTCTAAACAATTTGAAAGCTTTTGGATTAGGCTTAATTTATCTCACAAACAGAACCTGCTATTTAACTTGACGTACTGCCAAAGAAACAACAAAGCATGCAGTTTTTGGATGAGCTTGCTTTAAATATTGATAACGTTGTTTCAAGAAACGAGTCATCTGTTTTAGTGGGTGACTATAATATCAGCTATTTTAAAGATGTCGAAAAACAAAGTTTAGAGACCATTTTAACATCCTATAGTTTAGAAGTTCAGAACAAAGAAACTCCAAATCGTATCAGTAAAAAATTACCAGAAGTCTTATTGATTATATGGTTCCAGACATTTTTATGGTGAACAGTACTCTAGATTTTGACAATGCTATTAAAAGTGACCATTTTGATACATTAGTTTTTTCAAAATACAAAAAGACTACCAAACAGCAGAGCCCAATAAAAACGTTCTTAGGTGAAAACGATTATAAGGCAGAACAGTTTAGACAAACTTTTTATTCATGAAATTGAGATAAATTATATCAAACTTCCGATTTTGATGAAAGGTTTGATCGCTTTACTAATGCAATTGTTCAAGCACAAGATAAACACGCTCCGATAAAAAATTGTTTTATAAAAAATGAGAAAAACATATTTTTTCTATCAGAATAGTGGATATCTAATACCACAGCACAGCTGAAGATTAATTTCAAGAACGGTCAGAAACTCAAATATTTTTCTATTTTGTTAAGAAAATTCAAATTCTTCAAACTTATCAAAAGTTAAAAGAAGCCACTGAAAGCGACAGGAAAGAATGGTTGCTTTGTAACGAGATCAGAAACTCGAAAAAAAACACAGCCGAACAAAACATGCTGAAAAATTGTATTCAACGATTATGTCGAAGACCCTACAAAACTTTCCAAACTTTTGAACTAGAGGTTTCTAATACAAGGTGAACTTTCTTCCAAAGCAAATACGCTATACTTGAAGACCGTTTTCGTTTAGATTTGTCACCGACAAAGAATGCTTTGATGCAATAAATCACTTGGTAAAAATAAACCTCTCGTTTTATCTCCTATTCACAAATGGGCTCTTAAAGATGCGAGTGATATTGTTACTCATTATCTAAGCTAACTTGTGAACAACTGATAAAGGAATCTAACTTTCCCGAATGCCTAAAATAGCCCATATAATACCGTTTTTCAATAAAGGTGACCTTGAAAAACCGAATAATTGCAGACCAGTATCAATTACTTCCTCTCTCTCTCTCTCTCCGAAGTAATTGAAACCCTTATGGAAAATCAAATCAATGGTTAATTGAAAGTTAGTCGCATTTTCAATAGAAATGAAAATATTTAAAAAAACGAAAACGATCGACATTAGATTCAATAAAGTACGCAACAGAGTTCATCAGAAAAAAACAGAAGGAAACAAATTTGTAACAGTACCAATCCTTGATCTCCAAAGATTATGTCTCAATTAACGATGAAACAATAAACATCAAGCTTGATAATCTGGGCTTTAACATATCTGCACTGATAATTATTGGTAGTTTTTTATTGGATCAAGTACAGCCAGTGGTATTAAATGTTATTTTATTAGACAGTTTGAATTTTGAAAGTTTTGTTTCTCAGGGCACTGTTTTAAGACCTTTTGTTGACCAAACTTTATGTCAATGATATCCATGAACAAGTAGACAACAAAAAAAGAGCTAATGAATATGCAGAGGACAATGTTATTTTCACATCTGGCCATTCTATTGAAAAAAGCAAATACCGGCTCTCGTGTGCTATGAGAATAACCAATTATTTCAAGAACATCAACTGAGTTTAAACGAAACTGAGTTTAAAATTTTTAGCAAAATCGTAAGAAAAAATCAGAAAGAATTTCGAAAAACAAATGGCGCTCTGGTTGAGGAAAAACAAAAAATCAAGTACTTAGATGTTCATAAAGACATTAGATTAACATTCCACTGCGTAGTCAAATTTTTGTTGAATAAAATGGCGTTTGGAATAAACATTATCTTTACCAAGATCTTAATTGAAATTAATATTGAATGCTCTTGTTTTCATCCTTCTTCGTTACACTGCCTTAGTCATTCAACTGATTGGAAAAATTTTTCAGTGCCTTTTGAAAAACAAATCAACTGGGCTTTGGAAACTTCTTTTTATCAGCCGAACTTTGAATCAACCAAAGAATTGAGATTATAACATAACATTTTAACATTAAAATTTTTAATTGGAACCAATAGATTATTATGATTTGAAAAATTAAATCGGATGAGCTACCTCTTTTCCTCCCAAAGCTGGGTGAATTTCTTCCTACTTGGTCAATAGTACAATAACGACGAAAAGAAAATCTTTTCTGCAACTGTAAGCTCAAAGGCCAAAAATTTCAAAACTGTTTTACTTGTAAAACAATCAAGGATTGGAATGGTTTACCAGACTCAATAAAAAACAGAGAACAGAAACCAAATTTTACAAAAAAAATTGATTGTTTATCATTTTGAAAAACACAAAATAAGACCACACTTTTTCCGGTTATTTACTCATTAACTAATCCGTCTTGGCATAGTTTTGAAATCAATAGCACTTGTTTTGCTGGGATCAAACCTTGAAACAATAGATCACCCTATTAGATTTTTGGGTCGAATCTGTTATTAAAATTTTGTATTACAAAAATATTGTTGGTTCAAAATTTTAAATTGACCTTCATAAACATAAATATTTGTTCCATGTATAAATTACGGTAATATACAGTTCTGATTTGCGTAATTTGAATGTGTTTTCCTATACTGGTCAGAATTAAAGTTTTTCTTTTTTAAGAAAAATATTCCTAATCAGACCCTTATGCGCTCGAGAATCATTCCTGATCAGACTATTGCGCGCTTTCGTTTAGAATTGTCAACGAAAAAGAATGCTGTAATGCAGAAACATTACTTGGTAAATTTAAACCTCCTACATTGTGAACAACTGCCAAAATGAATCTTAACTTCTCAAATGCCTAAAAAGCCCATATAATACCGTTTTTCAACAAAGGTGACCTTGAAAAACCGAAAAATTGCAGCTCAGTATCGATTACTTCCTCTCTCCCAGAAGTAATTGAAACCCTTATGAGAAATCAAATCAACGATTATCTGAAATTTAATCGCATTTTCAATAGAAATCAATACAGTTTCAAGAAAAAGGATCTACATAAGATGCATTAATGTACGCAACAGAGTTCATCAGAAAAGAAACAGATGGAAACAAAACTGTAACAGCAGCATTCTTTCATCTCTCTAAAGCTTTTGTCTATAATAACCTTGAAAAACTAAGCATCAAGCTGATAATATGGGCTTCAACAAATCTGCACTGCAATTTATTGGTAGTTTTCTATCGGATCGAGTACAGCCAGTGATAATAAATGATATTTTTACACAGTTTTGATTGTGAAGGATTTTTTCCTCAGGGCAATGTTTTAAGACCTCTTTTTGTTCAATATTTATCTCAAAGATACGCATGAACAAGTAGACAGCAAACAGAGCTAATTCAATATGCAGAGGACAATGTTATTTTCACATCTGGCCATTCTATTGAAAAAAGCAAATACTAGTTCTCATGTGCTGTGAAAATAAACAGTTTTTTCAAGAACGTCAACTGAGTATAAACGAAACTGAGTTTAAAATTTTAGCAAAATCGTAAGAAAAAATCAGAAAGAATTTTGAAAACAGATGGCGCTCTCGTTGAGGAAAAGCAAAAACTCAAACAATTAGGTGTTCACATAGACATTAAATTAAGATTCCAGTGCGTGGTCAAATTGTTGTTGTAAAAAATGGCTTTTGGATAAAAAATCATTTCTACCAAGATCATCATGAAAACTAATCTTGAATGCTCTTATTTTGATTCACCTTCGTTACTCTGCCGTAATCATTCAACCATTTGGAAAAATCTTTTAGTGTCTTCAGAAAAAAAAATCAACTGAGCTTTGAAATCTTCATTTTATCAGCCAAAATTTGAGTCAACAAAAAAATTGAGATTAGGACATAATATTTTACCTATTAGACTTTTCCTTGAAACTGAAAGATTATTATTTTTTTGGAAAATTAAATCGGGCCATCTACCTGCTTTCTCAAAAATGGGTCAATCGCTTCTTACTTGGTCAATAGTAGAAACACGCCAAAAATCAAACCTTTTCTGCAACTGTAAGCTCAAAGGCCAAAAATTTAAAAACAGTTTTACTTGTAAAGCAATCAAGGATTAGAATCGTTTACCAGACTCAATAAAAAACAAAGAACAGAAAAAAAGTTTAAAAAGTAAATTGATTGTTTATAAAATTGAAAAATACATATTAAGACAACACTTTTCTCATTTCTCAAGCAATCAGTATTGCAAAGTTTCGAATTCAATAGCACTTGTTTTGCTGGGATCACACCTTGAGACAATAGACCACCCTATTGGATTTCGGTGTCTAATCAATTATCAAAATTTTGAACTACAATAAATATTGTTGGTTCAAAATAGTATGTTTACTGTTATAAACATAAATAAAAGTTGCCTGTACAATTTACAGTAATACAAATTTCTGATTTGCGTAATTTGAATGTGTTTTCCTTTAGTCAAGAGAATTAAAGTGTTTCTTTTTTTCTAAATTACTTCTGATCAGACTGTTTTGCGCTCGAAAATCATTCCTGGTCAGACTATTGTGCACTCGAAATACTCTCTGATCAGATCAATTGTGCTCAAATTAATCGGATCAGTGAATGCTTTTCAGTATTAACGAATCTTTTTAAAATTGCTATAATATACTCATTTCATAAAAATTATTGTTTGCAGTATTAAATTGATCTAAGGAAAAGCCAAATTAAGGTATTGCTAGTGAAAGAAAGTAAAACTTAATTTTTTGAGAAAAATTTTTTTAGTATACCAATTGTGCATATGTCGGTCTCAGTGGATGAACTTAGACAGCTTTTCATAAGAAACGTCGAGGTCTGTAGTTATTCAAAATTTCCTCTTATCTTAATTTGTCCATGATGATTAAGAAGCTTTTAATATCACTTTCGGATCAGTGCCTCAAAGTGTGATAGGAAAGCCACAAGCAAGTACTCCACTTTGTGCCGGAACGTCCTTTGGGAGTGAGTCTTTTATAAAAAGAGATTTTTCACTGAAAGTTGCTTAAGATTTAAAAACTTTTTCAATTACCTTTTTCTTTTAAATTTCGCTTTTCAAAAGATCTTTTAAATCCCCTTCTTTCTTAGCTTTATCTTTGTAAGTAGCTCCTTTAAGTTGCTCTCTCTTTTAACTCAGAGCCTCATTGAGGCTGATTCTCAACATGAGCCAAATTGACAGACTTTTATCTGAGGCTAGAAAGACAGCCGAAGAATCAACACAAGATGAAAGCAGTTTTACTGAATTAAGGAATAAAAGAAAACGTTTCAGAAAAGTGCCAACTCCAATCAACAATGTAAGACCGATGATTGTTTCAATTGATCTTAGACCATCACACATTCAGTTTGCAAAAGCAATCAGGTCAAGGCTTCCAGCCGTCAAAATTATGCAAATAAGAGAACTGAAGAACAATACCGACTTCTTTATTCAGCCAGAGGACCTCAATTCAAGAGAATGCTTGATGCTGTCACTAAACGTAAATCAGGCCTTTCCAAATGCCAAATTGAATGCCAGGAATACACTTCCTAAGCCTAAAACTAAACCAAGTTTCGTCATTGTAAACGTTCATCACAGCATTACCGAAGATGAGGTAATAGAATAACTTTTAACTAACAACGCAATGAACGTCACCAAAGTTTCACTAATAACAAGTCGAGCAACGGGCCAACCAAAAAAATTACTACGCGTGATTACGGAATCAAACAATCAAGTCAACGCAGCTCGGCGTCAAGATAGGCAACGCAGCTCGTCAACATGGCGTCAAGATAGGCTGGCAGCTATACCGTAGTGAAGCAATCCGAGAACTACCACATGTTATGCAATGTTTCAAATGTCAAAAATTTGGCCACTCAGCAAATGATTGCACTAATGCAATTCGATATCTTCGCTGCTCGCAAGATTATAGTGCCAAATGCTCAAACTGTGGCGGTGCTCATGCGACAGTTTATCGAGGCTGTCCAGCATATCAGCATTAGTTAGCAGAGGCCTCAAAAAAGATAAATGAGAACAAATTCTCAGCCGTAGCTAATAAACTGAATTCTCAAGCAAAGACTGGTGTAACGCCATCAATTGAAAAAGATGCTGTTCTAGTTGCTGATGTTTTGAGCAAGAAACAGCGACATAATAAATATTGTCTCTAACAGCGCCTCACGTATCTGCAATCAAAACATTGATGGTCAGAGAATACATGACAGCATAAAAAGCGCAAACACAGCTCCTTTTATTTCAATTCAAACAAACAATTTACCAAACAGCCAAAACATTTCGCAAAATGGATAAGCTCAAAATTTTGCAAGGGAACTGTCGTGGCCTGAACAACGAAACAAGTGATCTGATTTTGTTTTCAACAGAAGAAGAAGTAGATGTAATTTGTTTGAATGAAGTTAAGAACTGGAAAAAAACAACCTCCCTCGACATTTACATCGTTGCAGCGGAAACCTTCAGCAACGGTCATCATGGCTCTGCTGTCTTAGTGTAGAACAGCATTGTTATCAAGCAAATAGAACCAGTAGAAAAAGAAACTGATAGCAATGGAAGAACACTATAAACACTTAAAATTTGCCTTAAGTTGCCCTCTTTCGATAATTTTTGGATGATAACTGCTTACAATTTCCCTGGAAGGCCGCTTTCGACCGATAAAACATTTTCAGGAAAGTTGAAAAAAAAAGTCTTCGTGTGTGGCGACTTCAAAGCTCCCCATCGTGAACTAAACTGATCCTGCAATTTTGAAAATGGGGAGCAGCTACTAAATATTATTAACGAGGGCACTTTTAAATTGCTGAACAGCGGTTATCACACCAATCAGTCGTTTGACTGAAAATGCAAAAATATTTTAGAACGACACTTTTGCGATAATTCACTTTTTGCGCATTTTAACGACTTTAAAGTATCAGGAGATTTAGGCAGCGATCACAAAGTTACAATTACGACCCTTGAACTGAAAAAAGGTGAAGTTTTTCAACTAAAAACAAAAATCAACTACACAAAGTTTAGAGAACATGCAAGAAAATTACACAGATCATCAAATCTCTGGCCTGTGAAGTATCCAAAAAAATGAAGAGTTCCCCTACAGCGTTGAGACGCAAAAATTGCTAAAAATGAGGAAAAAAGGCGAAGAGTGCTCAAAATAGCCGTTGGCGATCACTTTATCTCTTTAGGAACGGAGATAAATTACCTACAGAAAGAAATTAAACGATCAGTGATGCGATCAGAAAACAGAAAAAGAGCAAAGGCTTGTGATAAGGGTAGCAAAGGCTTCTGGAAAGCAATAAAAGAACTAACTAATAAAAACGCGCCCAAACAAAAAACAGCAGAATACCCAAAATTATTCTAAAAAAGTTGCGTGGCGGTCATCGACAAGGAGAAAAGTGAAATGTTCAAACAGCTGCTAAAGGACACAATGAGAAATCACGAAACGGATTCATCAATAATTTTTGAACTCTGCGACAAAATTGAAAAAGAAACAGAAGCAATAATAAATACAAATGAAGATAATGAACTACTTGACATTGTGGTTACAACAAAAAAATTGATGAAATCTTGAAAGAGACGAGAAAACATGCCCTGGGCTGGACAAAATCTGCTACAAAATCCTTGATGAACTACCCAAGAATGTTAAAGCCGTTGCCTGTCTCCTCATATCTAGCTCGATAAACAACTCGTTCGTTCCAGTTAACTGGAAAGAGTCCCAGATAAAATGATACCAAAACAAAACAAAGACCAATCGAAGGCTGAAAACTACCGACCCATTAGTCTTACAAATTGCATAGCCAAAATATGTGAAACGGTTGTGAAAAATATCGTTATAGAATATTTTGAAAGATAAAATATATGCGGCGAGACTCAGAGTGCTTACAGAAACACCGCTGCACCACAGACAACCTCATTAAACTCAATCAGCACGTCAGTGAAGCCCTTCAAAGGTCAGAAATGTTTGGTTTCGTATGGTTGGATATCGAAAAAGCGTTCGATGCTGTATAGCGCCTAGGACTCGTGCACAAATTAAACTCGATAGGGCTAAACAATTCAGCCATAAGGTGGATAAATTCATTCTTATCGCAAAGGAATGTGTTTGTGAAGATAAACTGCACAGTCAGTTATAGTTTCGGCCCAACAGCTGGAGTACTTCAGGGGAGCGTAATTGCTCCCATTCTTTTTCTCATTTTCGTCAGTAGTTTGCCAAAAATAAGAACCCAGATCTCACAGTTCGCTGACAACTTTGCCCTCTACTATAGGTCACGATCCCCCAAATTAATCCAAAAATGTCTCCAATCATCACTGAATAGTCTAATCAATTGGTGCGACTCATTGAAAATCAAAACTAAACCAAATAAAACTCATTGCCCGATCTTTGAAAACACCTCAAAGAAAGAATCTTCTCTAGAGCTCATTATAAAAGGGATATCCATTCAGAAGACACAATCGATAAAATTGTTGGGTATAATTCTTACTCCACACCTCAAGTGGAATGAACATTGCAAAGCAAAGATTCAATACGAAGAGCGAACAGCAGGCTATTTCAACTCTGGAAGTTTAGTAACCTAAACGTTAACGAAGAAAGCCTAATTTTGGTTTACAAACCTTGGATCAGACCACTATTTCTGTGCTCAAATTCTTGCTGGCTGGATCAATCCCATGCGCTTGTCAATAAAATACAAAACGTTCAAAACCGATCCCTTCGAATTTGCTTCCGAAAACCAAGATGGTACCAGACTCAAAAACTCCACGAAGAGGCAAACTTGAAGTCAGCCAGGGAAATGCAGATTAAACTGGCTGACGGGTATATTCAAAGGGCAATCAAACACAGCATACTGTCTGTATCGGAGCTGATATAGAGGAAACGACAGTGCACTCAATTCTTGCAAAAGCACTCTTGATCATCTAAATTACTAAATCTTCTAGCTGCATACACATTAGACTAGTGGCTAAGATGACTGCTGAGAATAGTGATCAACTAAACAGAAGGAGGATCAATCCCAGTTTAATCCCGGAAATTCAATATCAAAGAACTTCATCTTTCAAACAACAGAAATGGGCTCAATGACAGAAGAAAAGCAAAAACTGAGAAAGGAAAACTAAGGAAACAGGAAAAAAAAGTATAACAGCAAACATGAAAACAGATTGACTGATAGTGCAAATGAAAAACTGGCAGTCGGATAACCAAAAGTAGCTGTCGAAAAAGGTTCAATAAAGTAAGCACAACTACGGTTCGATTCCAACTCCAGCAACTTTACATTTATTTTCTTGAGGCGTTTCCTCCATCCAATGAACTGCATCAAACTTCTAACGTCTTGAAGAAGAGGCATGTGGCGCAGTTGTCAACAAAGCGTGGATTATTAACGATAGAAAGAAGATTTCTTTTCTCCGACCCCGGTTCGAGTCCAGCTCAGTTGCCTCCAACTTTCCTTAAAATAAATAATTTTTCCCCGCTATATTAACAATATGGAAAACAACAGAAAAATCAGACGTGTTAAATGTATTCGGCCAGCCGCTTGCCTAGTCAATTTGGGGGCGAATACAATTCTGTCTTTGTCCTTCTCTGTCCATCTCATTCAATTGTCTTCATCTGTTCGGCCAGCCGCTCGCCCAGTCAATTCGGGGCTGAACAGATCACAGGCTGTCATCAATATCTCTATGCGTAGTTATTCACCAACATTTACGCCTTCTTTCGAAGCCTCTCATTTCTTCTTTGTTGATGAGTATTTTACTATTTTCTTCAACACTCCACTGATTTCAAAAGAAAACGTCTTTGAGATTAAACAAAAAATTCACTCTTGTGCTGCGCATGGTTTGGTTTCAGTGGTTTTATTGTTTAGGTTAGCGTAGCACTTTTTTTTATTAATTTCCTAATTCTGTCACTTTTATAATAATGCTTTTTTAAGTCAGAAACAACGTTTTTGTTTACTCTTTTTCTCCATCTCTTCATCAATCATAACCGTTGTTTTTTCTCACGTCAATCTTTTTTTTGACATCGAAGCAGGACTATTTGAAATCAGGGCCACCGATCTAAGTCCTAGCTATAATTGACTCAAGCGGACAGTAACATATTTGAATGAAAACTGAATTTTTGAAACATCATACAAGACACTTAGCGCGGACCGCTAATAAAACAGCACAACTGGGAGCTTCGGTTCGAAACAGTTCAAAACAGTTTGTCGATCTCCGTTTTAAATTCGCAACGACTTAAACATTGAAAGAACGAAGCTTTGGATCGAAAAGCCTGGAGAAACATAAGTCAACTTAGTGCAGTGAACTATTACCTCAAAGGAACAGAACATCAACACGCGTGGGTGCGAGTCCCACCCACGCCCATCGAGCATTTAAAGTTTTCCCATTTCATTTATATTGTCTTTCTGTTTTTATTCATTATACTTACCTGAAGAAACTATCACACTCATTTTAACCAATTTCCACGAGGGTAGCCAATAAAACGATCCACTAGCGTTTGTATACGTCAATTTCAGCCAACAGAAGGCCTCCATGGTACTTGAAATGGCTGAGTGCATCTGAGGCAGAGGAACTCTTCTACTGCAGTTATATAGAACTTTAGGTCCTAACAAGAACTTCTCAAACTCATTTTTTTATAAACTAAAAAACTTCTCTTACTGTGTATATAACTGTGTATATAACTTTTTTCAGCTGGACCCCTTTGGTTCTGATCAGAGCCATCATACTTTAGATGCTTCTCTGATCAGAATGCTTTTTTCGTTGCCTATTGACAGAGCCAACATCTCTGTGTAAGAGAAATTTGAACACCAAACTTAAAATAGTGTGAAAATAAAGTTTCACCGCCATGTTTATGGCAATCTTTACAACAACTCGCTCACTCACTGCTCGCACAGTGAAACGAGTGATTTTGTTTTCACCCTATTGAAACACTTTTCACCACCACTCTAATTTACAAAATCTATCTTTTCCATTTGTGCCCCCAGCCTAGTGGGTTCATATTATTTGCAACCCTAGACGCACGTGCCATATTTTCACATAATTATTTACTGTAATGACATGTGCTCTGTAACTGGGAGTACATAGCGTTACGGGGGGGGGGGGGGTTCACAAACGGAGAAGATCCCAAAAACGGAAAAGATCCCGGGTCCGCTGTAATGGTGGGCGGCTGTATAATTTTACAGCTATGTTATCCATCGACCAAATATTAGTTGATCAGACACTGGACTGACTGTTTTTTGTTGCTCTAGTTTCGATTGCCAGCAAGCAGCTGGAACAGCAATCCACCTCTATCGCTTCCACATCTGACTCAGACAAACATACAGGTGGAGTCGTGCAAAGATGTGGACCTGAGAGTGGAGGTGGAGGTGCCAGTAGTAGCGAAGGTGGAATTGGAAGCCAGAACGCAGCCCTGGTGGAGACCTCGACCTTATGATTCTAGGACTAATCTGAAAAAATAAAAGAAAAAAATTTCTATGAAGCTCTACACTCTTTTGGGGTTTTTGCAAGGCCTCTTTTAAATTAAAACACCCGGGTCGATTTTTTTCGCCCAAAAAGATGTAAGAGTGGGGCTGCAAGGGGAGGATTCTTTAAGGAAATGCAGCTCAAAGCTCCTAAATCTCTTTGGGATTCAATGGCCTGTCGAGGGGATTAAAATGATGTACGAGTGAGGGGGTAAAAGATAAATTACCCCCTCACTCTTACATCAATCTACCTCTTCCCCACTCTTACAACAAAATGGGTGGAATTTGTTGTAAGACCCGGGCAGTCGTTTTGTACAACCGCGCTTGTTAATATTTGGGTGTAGTGTTAAAGTTTACCAGAGCTCTTGAAGACGACTGATGATAAACTTCTTTAAACATTTTCGGACATTTTTCTAAGGCAAATTGACTCTGAAGCCATTCAAATGCATTTTGCCGAAAATATTGCAGAAGCTCAATGAGACAAGATTTGATATATCTCGTTGAGGCGTTGATATGATCTATCCTTGAGAAAACAACAAATTAACTAATCTTTTTGATCCTTAAAAAATAGTTTTCAAAAATCTTTTTTTTCAACAGTTAACCTCTATTCGAACTGATATCTCATACCTTACCATTTTTTTACAGCTAAAATTGGACAACTCTTCCGCGAGATCCCCAAAAACAAACCAGATAGGTTCAATGGCATCTTTGCAGTGTCGAACATTGTAATCAATTGTATTTTTACAATCTTCGTATTTTTTTTACTATTGTTCGGTATTGGCACTACGAACAATTTGTTATTAGAATATTATTAAACATATGCACTTCAAACAAATAACATCTTCGCAATTTTTCGAACAAAATTGATATTCTATAAGGTATAAGTCTTTGTATGAAGTCTTTGCACGCGATCTTGTTTAAGCATCCCTCGTTTTGCCGAGAGTATCAATGTCTTGACTTTTTAAACAAGACTTATATTTTTTGGTATCAATCAGCCATGATCAGAAGATTTGAGATGGTAATTACTCGTTATGAAAAGTGATCACCTTGTGCTGGCTGAGCTTAATAAGTCAACAACCAAATTGAGTATCGCTTCAAAGCCATTTCAAGCAGTAAAGATAGAATAGAATGACCAGCTAAATTTATCGAAGCCATATGGATTTGTTCACTTTGTTCCACAATTATATTCAGTAACTATTATTAGTACGTAATCATCAAACCTGAAGTGATTTACAACCAATCAGAGAAGCAATTTTGACATGTACGGCGGTATAAATAGAGCTTGAAAAACTACCAAAAATCAGTTGAAACTCGTTAAGTTTGTTTTTAAACTAACATACAGTGCGTATTGAATCACACTTTTTTGAGCGGTAAATTGCTTGTTATCGTGTTTTGTTTCTGTAGATCATATTGGTGATTGTACAGAATTAACTTGACTTTGACTTGTGAAAAGCGAATTAACTTTGATTTTCTCAATCTTTCCTTCTGAGGAACGAAGTTCCTATGTAAGAGAAACTTTGTTGAAAGCCTAAAGTCAGTTTTTTTTACTGGCTTTAACGAATCCTAGCATAGTTCAATAATTGCGTTATGAGCAACTGAGTGTACTGAAAAGCATAAAAAGCCAATATTGTTATTTTTGTTAGCTTGATAATCGGGAAGAACTCTCCGAAAAAATTAACGCAGCGGATATAGAAATTAACTGCCCCAGAGCTGGACATAGGGGATTTTGCAATTTCGAATTATAAGTTGAGTTATTAACCAAAACTCAACAAAAAAATGAATGTTTCAATTTGAATTTTTTGTTATCCTGAGAGAAACAAGTTTGTTATACAGCAAAGCTGAACAAGTAGTTATCAGGACTAATTGAGCAACAAGTAATGCACCGGTAATGTACAGTATAGCGGATAATCCAGTTCACAAAAGTTAACTGCGAAAACACAATATCCGGACAGATTTGAAACCGCTGAAACCAACTGGGTGCTGCAAAATTCTCCCTTGACTTTGATAGGAGAGCAGCCGTTACAAACCTAGAATTTAAAAGAAAACTCACTCTCTGAGCCTGTAGGAAACATAAAAAAATTGAAATGCGCTTTGAATTGATGACTTTTGACCGAGATCTAGTAATAGTCACAACAGATCACAATAACTTTAGTTCATCAAATGTCGGCATCAAAAAACAAGTACATTGCACTGGCTGCTATAGTAAGTAGCAGGAACAGTTTTTATTAAATTTTGCATATAACTTAAAAATTTGTGATCTTCCTTCGATCTGTGAATTTCCATTTTTGTTGAGAATCAATTCTCGCTTAAACAAATAGGCTCAGACGGTAGCACCCTACTCAATATTCTTTCATAGGTACAATTCATAGGTTCCACTTGTATTCTTGTCGAAATATCACATTATTGTCAAACCCAATTGAAGGAATAGAGAATTGAAAAAATTCACAGCGTTGAAACAACATGGAAATGAATATGTTAATCGTATTTCTTTTGAACAGTTCATGTTTTTTTGGGCTGAGACACTGTTCTCTAGCAAAATTTATTGGATTTTTTGCCTGTGTTTTATTCTTTCGTTTGTTGTACGATATCAATGGTAATAATAGGTCTAAATTGCTTCCCCGAGACTTATAATTGAACCCAATAAAGATTTCAGTATATAGCCAAGTGAACTTGATGAGGAGTCTCACAGGTTTTTGATCCTTCAAATATTTATTTCTCTGTTCTTTATCTGTTTTTGATGAATGGCATGAGGTTATAATACATCTCATTTTTGTTGAAATCTTTTGTTCAATATGATTTTTGAAAATATTTGTTTTCAAAACATTTTTTGACCACTTTTTGGTCGGTTTGTAGCTTAGCCCTTGTGGATACAGGTCAAAACAATCCAGTGAGTAAAAATTTGACTGTTATAAGGGCTATTGCTGCAATCACTTGTTTCTCGGCTCTGTTACTACGAGATTTCAAATAAAAATTTGTGATTTTTATACAATTGTGCATTTATTAGGAATTTTGCTATCTTTTTCAATTATAAAAATAATGGCAGGTTGTATTGGTTTTGAAATACTGCAAAATTGATCATTTTTAATGTTCTTTGCGACGAACCTATGATTTTAACGGCTTGACTGCCATTTTCGCGCAAAGTTTAGATGAAATTTCAAGAGTTTGTCATTATTTGACATTTTTTTTGGCGTACACTGGATAATGACACATTTCAATTGCTTCCCATGGAGATATAAATGATTTTGTTAGTGATTTCATATAACATCTAATTATTTTAATCAAATTGAAATAAATTGCTTTCAAATTTAGAAAGTTAATTTTAACATTGCCCCGAATTGCTCTTTTTTGTCGACCTGTCACCCTGTCGCATTGAAGACAGTTCCCATATCTCTTTTAGTGAAGTATTGGTTAAATTGTTTTGTTTAGGTTTTATCTGATGCGAGTTTGATTTTGTCATTATTTTTTTAAATAAAGACATCGATTTTTGGTCGTAATCAAAAGTTTGTATCCGATTTTTATATTAACATCAGGTTTAGTCGGCCCTCCAACGTGGCATTATTTTTATCCCACTAGCGGTTCTTTAAACGATATGTATGTTGCATAAATGTTTCTATCTCTTTCTCATTTGGGAACCAATTAAATCAAGAAAGTGGATGAGCGGGGTCGGAATATTATGCGCAAATGCATATTACCAAGCCTCCTTGTCTTTGTAAATTGTCATAATTTTCAAAGGCTTCGAAGGAAGAGACACGCGAAATGTCACTCTATTCACTTTACCTTGTTGCTACGGTCAAATCGGCATTAAAAATGTTTTGGATACAATATCAACTTATTTAAAAACAATTGATTTTCTAATTCGAATTTGTGAAAATTACAGTTGTTAATTTTTCTTTTTAAGTGATGTGCTTTGGCGAGTCGAGTATACGCGATAAGGAATTAGGACACTTTTTTAAAAAATCTTATTAAACGCTTTGTGCTATAATCTTCTATGCCGAACAGTGTCGTCCTCTCAACCATAAAATTAAATCAATTCAATCAATCAATCACAATTTATCATTTATTATCTCTCTTATCTTACTTGTAGGTTTTTCCGTGGCAGAGGATTTTCGCTAAAATCGAATAAGAGCATAAAAGATTTGGAAAAGACCTAAAACAGACTTGGTAAAAAGATAATTTAAAAATTTAAAAATTAAAAATGAGAATAACGGTAAAAAAGTGTGTAAAAAAATTTGGAGGTTAGATCAAAGAGTGTAATTTAGACCCCTTAAAGCGCACTGAAAATACATATTCTTATTTTTAAACTCCATAATCAAATATGCAATTCATTTTTATTTACATTCTTGCTTTGTTATTCTTATTTTTGAAATTCAAAATTAGTGCGCTTTCACTCTCATTAAGGAAGAAATAACCTTATAATGTTTTTTCCCCTCTTTTCGCTGTAATTTTTGTGAAAAATCTTCCACCCAGGATAGAAGTGTTCATTTACATTTCATCACAGCCGTAAAATTCTTGCTATTTATAAAATGGCTATATGCTTTATGCCACGAAAATTTTCTCAGAAAGATTCTTTTATGTCAATAAAGAGCATTTTCATTGCCTTGATTAACCACACATGGTCCGTAGTTCTTTGATTTATCACATTTTGATCAAAAAATTTTGCATTTTGATCAAAAGTAGCATAACACTTCATCAAAAGTTTTTTAAAAGTGAACTATCGAACAGAAAGCTTCTCTAACCTTGAAAAATTGTGAAAAAAGTTTATATAAAAAAAATTGACGACCAGGGCCAATTTTTACCTATTCAATGGATTCACCAATTTCCTTGGGTCAGAAAAATAGATAATTTAGATAAAAATTTAACCAGACAAAGAAGAAAAAGAAAAAGTACTCAAGTCGTCTTAGGAGTTAGAAAAGCGATGTTGCAGCGAAATAGTGAGCTTCAATTTTGTTGATACGCAAGAACTCTTTAAAGCAATCTGTAATAGTTTTGAGTAATATATTGCCATTTATCTCCGTTTTGACATTATTTAAAGATCTGAGGTTTATGAAAACTAGAATACCTATAAAAGGTCTGTAAAACATGGCTTGATTCATGAAAACCTACCTTAAGTCTTTCTGTTTTCATATCTCCAAACGAATCCATTTCTTGATTCAGAACATTTCACAGTTTTTGACCGTTTTTTTTTTATAAAAATCAACTGAGGGAATTTTTGTATATCCTCAAAAGTCGACCTTAAAATTTTTCTCAAAAAGCCTTTTGAGTTGTCGTCTAGTGAGAACATTGAACTTAATACCGAAAGACGCTTTGAATGGAGGACACTGGTTGATCAAAATTGTTGATAGAATGTTCTTTACCAGAATAATAAAAATTATTTTTCATGAATAGGGAAAAGACTCGTAAGAATACTTTCGCTCGAGTTGAACTGGCTGTTGAACCTCAAGTTTTAAGGTTTTCCTCGATAATTTTACCCCTCCTCCCCCCAACTTCTCATCCACTCAAATATGTACTTGGATTCGCCTAAAAATCATTTTAGTGATTGAGCCGAATTAGAACAAAACCTCTTTAGACCGGTTAGGTCTGATGTGCTTTGTATTTTCATAACAAGCAGTATCAGCGGCTGCACTTTTATCAAAAGTTGATGTCTCAACCAGAGAGGACACGTGGAATCGTGGGTGTCTACGGCCTTCGTTCTCCCGTCTTCAGGAGCTGCCAGTCGAAAAAGCAATGTTTGCTGGGAATACAAGTTAGACACGAATCTTATAAAAAACGTAATTGCTATGAAATTGAGTACAATTTTTTTTATTAAGATAATGCTCACGAACAGAAAATGAACCGAGAATGTAAGTATGAACTGCAAACACTCTATATAAATATTGAATGTGTTATGTATAAACCGTTGGCCGATGTGTAAATTAAATTAAATATAAGGACGGCTGAGAATTTGAAATGTATGTTTTTGTTCCGACCCCCCCCCCCCCCCTCAGTCGGGAGGGATGAACTTTATACTCAAATAGGTTTTTTTTATCAGTCCATTTGGCCGATCGATATATTCATCGTAGAGAGTTGTAAGTGGCATCATTAGAAAGCAAGTAGATACTAGAATATTGGATTTTAAAAAAAAAACTTTCACATTTCGTTTTTTACAGGGAGTTATCGAGTTTTAAAGCTTTTTGAATATTCGACAGTTTTTATTCATATTTTGCGTTAATTTCGCAAACTTTGGCTAATTTCTGCTAAAATAATAAAAAAAATGTTAAAATTTTAAATGTTAGAGACTTCTTGTTTTCGTTAAAGATGGAAGATCGTTGCTGAATTGATTGATTGATGTTTTTTGGCTAAAATTTTTGACATTTCGAACATTTTTCATCAAAAACGGCACAAAATATGCTTCTTTTGGTCCACTTTAATACAGTTTGCCAGCAGTAGAGACCTAAGAACCGCTGACACTGACTCCGTAAACTTCAAAAGTACGCTAGTTTAATTTAAGCTAACTAAAAAATTATTCTAGATTTAAAATTCCGCCGTTTTTTAGAAAATAATATAATAATATAATAACAATAATTATTAAAAAGCAACTTCTTTTTTTCTATTTATGAAATTATTAACTTACCGAGTGATCTACTTCACAGACATTGGATTAATTTTCAATAGATTTGCTTCATTGCTTTTAAAGTACATTACTGGCAAAATTTTCAATTCACGGCTCAATTAAAGACAGTTCCCATTTTTATCAAAATGAAGCCGAGTGTACATATAGTTATTTTCAGAGAAAATCTAATCGTTTTTATAGTTTTTGACGAAGAGTTTTAGTAAACTTTAAGACCATTCTTGTGTTTTACCTTCATTTGTCTTTTTTTTGCAGTCTAATCACTGATTCTCAGTAATCAAGGATCCATATGGCTTCTTCAAGAGGTTTAATTGAACCTATGCAATGCATTTGATTTTAATCTTATGTCATTGAATAAAATTTTTTTGAGAAAAGTGTATTGATTTTTTTAAGTTGTCATTTTTTTAAACCTCATTTCTGTCAACTGTTAGCTTATTCTCAGCATACACAGATCAAGTTTCTTTCATATAAGACACAAACTTTTCTTTGTAGCGTTTTTTATTTAATAGCAGCTTCTTGGTTTTGGTACTACGAGTTCTCATACAAAATTTTGTGTGTTTTATGCATACTTGCCCATTTGCGATGTTCTCTTTATGTTTCTCGAATTAATTGTCACATTTTTGAAAATTTCAATCAATAAGAGCGCGTAAATTACGCAATTGAACATACCTATTGCTTTTATAACTTATGGTTTTAAGGGCAGCGACTACCTTCTCTAGCAGAATTTGGTAGTCTTTATTATGAGCTTGCCTTGTTTTTGTTGTTATTTTTTATTGTTTTGTGCCATATTTTGGGGAAACAAAAGAACTTAATGGCCAACTACGGATATATAAATGAACTTAATAAATGTTACCTGTATATAGCTAATTGTTTTATTTTGCCTTTCAATTTAATTTTATTCGAAAATGTGAGTCTGAAAAGGAAAAAAATTGTCAATAATTACTTTCGTATTACTTTCGTAGCTTAGCCTGATTATTTATAGATCTTGATTTCTTTCTGTTGGACCAAACCGTAGTTTCTCTGTTCGTTTTGACTTATGTCCTAAGGATTTAATCAATATTTTTAAATTGTTTTTAATTTTTGGATATTTTTCAATGTTTATGGACACTTTGTTGTCATTTTGGGATAGTTTTTTTACAAACAGATTTTATGATGTTCAATGGAGGCACAAGTGATGATTTGATCTTCTTGCGGTAAATATCTGATAATTTCAATGGTTTAAGCACTCTGGTTTCGTAAAGTTGTTTATGAAATTTTTGAGTTATTTTGCAGTCTTATGACTTAGTCTTAATCATAACAGGCGCACCTAGTTTTCTATTACGTTGCAAAATAAACTGTCTTTTCTTTTAGTTGACGCTTATATTTGTTATGACCTTTGAAATTTTTTGTTTATAAAAAAGACCCTGGATTTTTGAGCTATTCCAATATAATTTCTGTTGATTTGTAGCTTAGTTTCTCTATAGACAAGTCCCATCCATTGTCTTGTAAACTGAAATTTGCTCTTCATATATCGTTAATTGTCCTGAAATGGTCTTAGTAGTACGCGTTCTTATTAAATATTCTTGATTCTTGCCCATTTTTTTAGATTTCTGTTACCTTTTCGCAGTATCACAAAAAGGCCGGTTCTGTTTCCAATTTAAACAAAACTATCAACAAGGTTTAATGTTCTTAGTGAACAACCTAATGTTTAATTGGCTGGGACACCATTTTCGTGGTATTTCTGCTGAATATTTTTTGCTTGTATTTTTCCTTCTTTTTGTAGTCGTATGACATATTCTGGAAAAGGAAAGGCCTCTTTCATTAGAGGTATAAAAGCATCTCTCAATGATTTCAATTGATACATAATGTTGTTAATCAGTTTTGCATTAATTTTTTTTTCAAAAAAATAGCAACGTTTTCTTCATTTTTGCCCTTTTGCTCTTTTCTTGTCAAATTATTATATGTTGCATTGAGGAAAAAAACCATACTTTTTTCCTTATGATATACCGGGTCTTTTTCTTTTTTTTGGTTTTATCTGATGCCATTTTGATTTGGTATTTAGTTGTTTTCAAAAAAGGGACAACGAGTTTTGGTCGTAATTAATATTTGTAATTATTTGATTTTTATCGCTGTCTTTTCTGGTAGTCACATTAATTACAGTTCTGGTTGGGCCTCTAACGTATATTGTTTTTATTCATTTAATGGTGTGTTGAGCGGTACAGTAACTTTTTAAATCTCTTCCTCATTTGGTAGACAATCAAGTGAAAAATGAAGATGAGCGGGGTCAGAACATAATGTGGGAACGCACATAACCGAGGCTCCTTGTTATTAAATATATATTCGTAATGAGTGCTGTGATTATGAGTTGGCAAGCAAAAGAACTCGATCACTTAGAGCAAAATATTACAATAGAGAAATCTCAATGTCAGTTTTTCATAGCTGTACTTTGCTTTGTCTCTTCGTATGTTAGTGCGTATTAAACAACTGTTTCGAAGCATAGACATGATAATGGATTGAAACGATTCTAATATGAAACTATTAACGATTGTCGAGAAGCAGAAAACTGCAATAGATTGCAATAGTCTACTATTTACAATATATAATCTATAGCGTGCACTTGTCTATAGGCAGGTACGTTCTGTAAAATAGTTATAAAAAGTTAGTCAACAATTGTTTCAGTGACTACTTTTGTTTCATGGGTTTGATGGGTAACCCTCGATCATTGCTGGCAATAATTGATAGACCACCCAACAGCACAGATGAGAAAGAGTTCACCCGAGTGTTGAAACCATTCTACACTTTGCTCAACTGGTATACTCTTGACAAGAGTGGAGGCTGCTGCAAATATCAATTCCAAATTTATCAGGGCTCATTTCAAACACCAATTGTTTTCGTTCGAAATCGTTTTTTAAGTGGTGGCAGTAGGGTTACAGGCTTTTAGCAGTGAAAATTTTGAAGCCTAGACGATGAAAAAATTGAACGCCAACAATTTTGCTGTGATTTTTTTCCGGTTAATTTTTGTACGGTTTGTGGGTTTTGTAGCGGTGAAAGCTTCATTTTACCTCTCTCATCGCGTTTCATGCTAAAAATTGCAATTCTTTAAACGAGTCACCACATTCACAGCAATTTATTCATTTTTAAAAGAAATTCTGACATTTTGGGGGAAGATCGTTGTCTTCCTTATCTTTATGGGCTGAAGTGTTGTACCGGCAACCAACCTTGTTCACCCCAAAGGTCGTGATCTTGCGTCACCTTAAAACATCGTGCTCATTTTTTTTCAAAAGTACATACTTTACATTTAGGTTTCACTTTTTGTTTGATATGCGAACACCAAAGATGTCAGAATTTGACAGAAAAAATATCGTCCAAGGTCCTCGCGTTTAATACATGGTACCAAAGTACACTTTGACAAAAAAATTCTAGACGTGGCTGTTTTGGGTTAAAATGCGAGAAAATAGTTCCACCCAGAGGACGAATGGTTCTGGATTCCCGGGTCGAGACCGAATGGTTAACTTGTAAGAACTTGCAAGTTTCTTGCAAAAGATGGTTAACTTGTAAGATTTTGCAAGTTTCTTGCAAAAGATGGTTAACTTGTAAGAACTTGTAAGTCGAATGATTAACTTGTAAGAACTTGTAAGGCGAATGGCTAATTTGTAAGTTTCTTGCAAGTTCGTTCCGGTTGAGCACAAGTCTTATTGGTTAATTCAATTTAACATTCAGTCATTTTGCGTAGAAAGCGCGCGGGAGTTAGTTGCTCTGTTTGGATAACATAATACAATTCGACCTAAGTAGATAAAATGGTTACTTTTTGAATTTTATCAATTCAAGAGAGTTCCTTTTGCAATTCCGTTAAAAAACTGTAGATCTCAATTAGCTTCTTCATGATCACTTTTTTATAAAAATGTTGCCAAAATATTGACTTTGATTGAATTTTCAAATTCATATGTCAGTATTTCCTCAAAATTATTTAGTGGCCCTTAATTTTCATACCCTTTTTGTAATTTAATTCACACTTTTCCAGATTGATTCTTTTTTTTCCAAACATCCGTTTCCATTCCTGTCTTGCAACGTTTTATTTACGGTTTAGTGCGTATGTGTGTATGTGTGTGTGTGCTTGTGTGTGTGCTTGTGTGTGTATGTGTGTGTGTATGTGCGTGTGATTGTGTGCGTGTATGTGTGTGTGCGCGCGTGTGTGTGTGGTGGGTGTGGGTGTGTGCAAATGATTAACTTGTAAGTAACTTGTAAGTTGAATGGTTAACTTGTAAGAGCCTTGTAAGTCGAATGGTTAACTTGTAAGAACTTGCAAGTCGATTGGATAACTTGTAAGAACTTGCAGGTTTTTGGAAGAAAAACTTGCAAGGCGATGGATCGCCTTGTAAGTTTCTGCCAGAAACTTGCAAGTTCTTACAAGATAACCATTTGGCCTCGACCCGGGTTTATTGGAAAAATTTTGAAGTAATTTTTACAATTTAAGTGGCTCCTAACAAAATGTGACTTCTGAACTGAATCGTTGGAGCAGTGGTTAAAAACATTTTATAAAAAAAGTTCTAGGATTTTGAAACAATTTCCAGGGAGCCAATCGGCTCGACTTTTAATTGAATTGGGTGGTAATTGCAACGTAATGTAATACTTATTATCTTTTCCACCATCAATATCAAATCAAGCCTTTTTCTGATGAAGAGCATTATATCGCCTCAAATTCCCATCCTCCTCTAATCCACTCTAATCCACCTCCAACCCTCATTACAACACTAGTTTGGTGGAAGTCGACACAAAATTTTTTATAATAAAAAAGTTGAAGTATTTCATTTGAGCAACTGTCAGAAAATCCCAAAACAAGTGTTTCAAGGCCGTAAGTTGAATTTGTTCCTTTAATTTCAAAAAAAAATTGTCGGCTATTAAATGTTCCTACGAATTATGGTTTTATTGTTTCAGTTTAAAGAGTACATTTTCTATGAACGCTTAGGCCATAGATCACTCGTCAAAAGCAAATATTTGCCTTCGTCAAATCAGTCAGAAGTTTCAATATGGTCAGTTCGTTTTAGACTAAGCACATCGTCTATGATATGAGACCGTACACGTTTTATTTTTAGAAAAAAAATCATGCCCACGAAGCTCTTGAGTTTTTTGTGAAGTCCAAAGGAAGTTCTTCAGTATTTTTGTTAGGAACAAACTTACATAGCAAATTTTGTTTTGCTGCTGAAAACTTGATGTACATTTCACTGTAAAAATTATTTTTTCTTGTTGAATTTTAGTCTTTAAAATCTCACAACTTTTAGTTTCAAGTATTTAAAAACTATCAAACAAATTTTCCACTGACACCATTATGTTTACGCCAAGGTCCAATTTTTTAGCAGCTTTTTTAAAATTGTTTCTGTTAAATAGTTGGGACAAAATGCAATGAACATCGGATGCGGTATTTTGTTCTCGCATTACACTCATGCAGAAAAAAGTGTTATGAAAAAAAATTATCACTATTGTAGATAGATGAGACCAAAACATAAATACAATTTTACAGCATTTTTCCTCGAATCAAAAACTATAATATAAACGCGAAATAATTATAACGGATCCAATCTGAGAAAGTAACAACACCAATGCAGTTTGCACAAGAAGTTGGCGTAATCATCGATTAGTTGTTTGCATCGTGAGATCAGGTTTTATGGTTTTCTGTTGATTTCGGTCATTTTTGTGGAGATTTAGGGTTTCTGTTTTAAAATATGACGAAAACTTTGAGCCATATTAGTGAAATTGACTGAAATTGCCATGTAAGAGTGGGCTGCAATGGACTGCAATGGGAGGACTTTTCAGGAATTACCCCCCTGACTGAAATTGCCATTTAAGAGTGGGCTGCAATGGGCTGCAATGGGAGGAGTTTTCAGGAATTACCCCCCATGACTGAAATTGTCATGTAAGAGTGGGCTGCAATGGGCTGCAATGGGAGGGATTTAAGGAATTACCCCCCCCCCCCCTGACTGAAATTGCCATGTAAGAGTTGGCTGCAATGGGCTGCAATGGGAGGACTTTTAAGGAATTATCCCCCTTGGGTGAAATTGCCATGTAAGACTGGGCTGCAATGGGCTGCAATGGGAGGACTTTTAAGGAATTACCCCCCATGACTGAAATTGCCATGTAAGAGTGGGCTGCAATGGGAAGAATTTTCAGGAATTACCCCCCCTGACTGAAATTGCCATTTAAGAGTGGGCTGCAAAGGGCTGCAATGGGAGGAGTTTTCAGGAATTACCCCCCATGACTGAAATGGTCATGTAAGAGTGGGCTGCAATGGGCTGCAATGGGAGGACTTTTAAGGAATTACCCCCCATGACTGAAATTGTCATGTAAGAGTGGGCTGCAATGGGCTGCAATGGGAGGAGTTTTCAGGACTTACCCCCCATGACTGAAATTGTCATGTAAGAGTGGGCTGCAATGGTCTGCAATGGGAGGACTTTTCAGGAATTACCCCCCTGACTGAAATTACCGTTTAAGAGTGGGCTGCAATGGGCTGCAATGGGAGGAGTTTTCAGGAATTACCCCCCATGACTGAAATTGTCATGTAAGAGTGGGCTGCAATGGGCTGCAATGGGAGGACTTTTAAGGAATTACCCCCCATGACTGAAATTGCCATGTAAGAATGGGCTGCAATGGGCTGCAATGGGAGGAGTTTTAAGGAATTACCCCTGACTTAAATTGCCATATAAGAGTGGGCTGCAATGGGCTGCAATGGGAGGAGTTTTCAGGAATTACCCCCCATGGCTGAAATTGTCATGTAAGAGTGGGCTGAAATGGGCTGCAATGGGAGGACTTTTAAGGAATTACCCCCATGACTGAAATTGCCATGTATGAGTGGGCTGCAATGGGCTGCAATGGAAGGACTTTTAAGGAATTACCCCCCTGACTGAAATTGCCATGTAACAGTTGGCTGCAATGGGCTGCAATGGGAGGACTTTTAAGGAATTACCCCCACTGACTGAAATTGCCATGTAAGAGTGGGCTGCAATGGGCTGCAATGGGATGAGTTTTCAGGAAATAATCCCCAATGACTGAAGTTGTCATGTAAGAGTGCGCTGCAATGGGCTGCAATGGATGGACTTTTAAGGAATTACCCCCATGACTGAAATTGCCATGTAAGAGTGGGCTGCAATGGGCTGCAATGGCAGGAGTTTTAAGGAATTACCCCCCCTGACTTAAATTGCCATGTAAGAGTGGGCTGCAATGGGCTGCAATGGGAGGAGTTTTAAGGAATTACCCCCACTGACTGAAATTGCCATTTAAGAGTGGGCTGCAAAGGGCTGCAATGGGAGGAGTTTTCAGGAATTACCCCCCATGACTGAAATGGTCATGTAAGAGTGGGCTGCAATGGGCTGCAATGGGAGGACTTTTAAGGAATTACCCCCCATGACTGAAATTGTCATGTAAGAGTGGGCTGCAATGGGCTGCAATGGGAGGAGTTTTCAGGACTTACCCCCCATGACTGAAATTGTCATGTAAGAGTGGGCTGCAATGGTCTGCAATGGGAGGACTTTTCAGGAATTACCCCCCTGACTGAAATTACCGTTTAAGAGTGGGCTGCAATGGGCTGCAATGGGAGGAGTTTTCAGGAATTACCCCCCATGACTGAAATTGTCATGTAAGAGTGGGCTGCAATGGGCTGCAATGGGAGGACTTTTAAGGAATTACCCCCCATGACTGAAATTGCCATGTAAGAATGGGCTGCAATGGGCTGCAATGGGAGGAGTTTTAAGGAATTACCCCTGACTTAAATTGCCATATAAGAGTGGGCTGCAATGGGCTGCAATGGGAGGAGTTTTCAGGAATTACCCCCCATGGCTGAAATTGTCATGTAAGAGTGGGCTGAAATGGGCTGCAATGGGAGGACTTTTAAGGAATTACCCCCATGACTGAAATTGCCATGTATGAGTGGGCTGCAATGGGCTGCAATGGAAGGACTTTTAAGGAATTACCCCCCTGACTGAAATTGCCATGTAACAGTTGGCTGCAATGGGCTGCAATGGGAGGACTTTTAAGGAATTACCCCCACTGACTGAAATTGCCATGTAAGAGTGGGCTGCAATGGGCTGCAATGGGATGAGTTTTCAGGAAATAATCCCCAATGACTGAAGTTGTCATGTAAGAGTGCGCTGCAATGGGCTGCAATGGATGGACTTTTAAGGAATTACCCCCATGACTGAAATTGCCATGTAAGAGTGGGCTGCAATGGGCTGCAATGGCAGGAGTTTTAAGGAATTACCCCCCCTGACTTAAATTGCCATGTAAGAGTGGGCTGCGATGGGCTGCAATGGCAGGAGTTTTCAGGACTTACCCCCCATGACTCAAATTGTCATGTAAGAGTGGGCTGCAATGGGCTGCAATGGGAGGACTTTTCAGGAATTAACCCCTGACTGAAATTGCCATTTAAGAGTGGGCTGCAATGGGCTGCAATGGGAGGAGTTTTCAGGAATTACCCCCCATGACTGAAATTGTCATGTAAGAGTGGGCTGCAATGGGCTGCAATGGGAGGACTTTTAAAGAATTACCACGATGACTGAAATTGTCATGTAAGAGTGGGCTGCAATGGGCTGCAATGGGAGGACATTTAAGGAATTACCCTCTGACTGAAATTTCCATGTAAGAGTTGGCTGCAATGGGTTACAATGGGAGGACTTTTAAGGAATTACCCCCCTGACTGAAATTGCCATGTAAGAGTGGGCTGCAATGGGCTGCAATGGGAGGAGTTTTCAGGAATTACCCCCCATGACTGAAATTGTCATGTAAGAGTGGGCTGCAATGGGCTGCAATGGGAGGAGTTTTAAGGAATTACCCCCCTGACTTAAATTGCCATATAAGAGTGGGCTGCAATGGGCTGCAATGGGAGGAGTTTTCAGGAATTACCCCCCATGGCTGAAATTGTCATGTAAGAGTGGGCTGAAATGGGCTGCAATGGGAGGACTATTAAGGAATTACCCCCCATGACTGAAATTGCCATGTAAGAGTGGGCTGCAATGGGCTGCAATGGGAGGACTTTTAAGGAATTACCCCCCTGACTGAAATTGTCCTGTAAGAGTGGGCTGCAATGAGCTTCAATGGGAGGGCTTTTAAGGAATTACATCCCCTGACTGAAATTGCCATGTAAGAGTGGGCTGCAATGGGGGGTAAAATGGTGTAAGAGCGAGGGGGTAATTTGTCCAGAGAGGGTAAAATGAGGTAAGAGTTGGGCTGCCAAGGGGGGTAAAATGGTGTAAGAGTGAGGGGGTAATTTGTTCAGAGGGGGTAAAATGATGTAAGAGTTGGGCTGCCAAGGGGGGTAAAATGGTGTAAGAGTGAGGGGGTATGTTGTTCAGAGGGGGTAAAATGATGTAAGAATTGGGCTGCCAAGGGGGGTAAAATGGTGTAAGAGTGAGGGGGTATTTTGTTCACGTGGGGTAAAATGATGTAAGAGTTGGGCTGCCAAGGGGGTAAAATGGTGTAGGAGTGAGGGGGTAATTTGTTCATAGGGGGTAAAATGAGGTAAGAGTTGGGCTGCCAAGGGGGGTAAAATGGTGTAAGAGTGAGGGGGTAATTTGTCCAGAGGGGTAAAATGAGGTAGGTGTTGGGCTGCCAAGGGGGGTAAAATGGTGTAAGAGTGAGGGGGTAAATTTTTCAGAGGGGGTAAAATGATGTAAGAATTGGGCTGCCAAGGGGGTAAAATTGTGTAAGAGTGAGGGGGTATTTTGTCCAGAGGGGGTAAAATGAGGTAAGAGTTGGGCTGCCAAGGGGGGTAAAATGGTGTGAGAGTGAGGGGGTAATTTGTCCAGAGGGGGTAAAATGAGGTAAGAGTTGGGCTGCCAAGGGGGGTAAAATGTTGTAAGAGTGAGGGGGTAAATTGTTCAGAGGGGATAAAATGATGTAAGAGTTGGGCTGCCAAGGGGGGTAAAATGGTGTAAGAGTGAGGGGGTAATTTGTTCAGAGGGGGCAAAATGATGTAGGAATTGGGCTGCCAAGGGGGTTAAAATGGTGTAAGAGTGAGGGGGTAATTTGTCCAGAGGGGGTAAAATGAGGTAAGAGTTGGGCTGCGATTGGGGGTAAAATGGTGTAAGAGTGAGGGGGTAAATTGTCCAGAGGGTTAAAATTAGGTAAGTGTTGGGCTGCCAAGGGGGGTAAAATGGTGTAAGAGTGAGGGGGTAATTTGTTCAGAGGGGTTAAAATGATGTAAGATTTGGGCTGCCAAGGGGGGTAAAATTGTGTAAGAGTGAGGTGGTAATTTGTCTAGAGGGGGTAAAATGAGGTAAGAGTTGGGCTGCCAAGGGGGGTAAAAAGGTGTAAGAGTGAGGGGTTAATTTGTTCAGAGGGGGTAAAATGATGTAAGAGTTCGGCTGCCAAGGGGGGTAAAATGGTGTAAGAGTGAGGGGGTAATTTGTTCAGAGGGGGTAAAATGATGTAAGAGTTGGGCTGCCAAGGGGGGAAAAATTGTGTAAGAGTGAGAGGGTAATTTGTCCAGAGGGGTTAAATTGAGGTAAGAGTTGGGCTGCCAAGGGGGGTAAAATGGTGTAAGAGTGAGGGAGTAATTTGTTCAGAGGGGGTAAAATGATGTAAGAGTTGGGCTGCCAAGGGGGTAAAATGGTGTAAGAGTGAGGGGATAACTTGTTCAGAGGGGGTAAAATGATGTACGAATTGGGCTGCCAAGGGGGTAAAATTGTGTAAGAGTGAGGGGTTAATTTGTCCAGAGGGGGTAGAATGAGGTAAGATTTGGGCTGCCAAGGGGGGTAAAATGGTGTAAGAATGAGGGGTAATTTGTTCAGAGGGGGTAAAATTATGTAAGAGTTGGGCTGCCAAGGAGGTTAAATGGTGTAAGAGTGAGGGGGTAATTTGTTAAGAGGGGGAAAAATGATGTAAGAATTGTCTGCCAAGGGCGTTAAAATGGTGTAAGAGTGAGGGGATAACTTGTTCAGAGGGGGTCAGATGATTTAAGAATTGGGCTGCCAAGGGTGGTAAAATTGTGTAAGAGTGAGGGGGTAATTTGTCCAGAGGGGGTAAAATGAGGTAAGAGTTGGGCTGCCAAGGGGGGTAAAATGGTGTAAGAGTGAGGGGGTAATCTGTTCAGAGGGGGTAATATGATGTAAGAGTTGGGCTGCCAAGGAGGGTAAAATGGTGTAAGAGTGAGTGGGTAATTTGTTCAGAGGGGGTAAAATGATGTAAGAGTTGGGCTGCCAAGGGGGGTAAAACGATGTAAGAGTGAGGGGGTAATTTGTTGTGATGGGGCATTTCTAACAATTATTATTTATATATATAGACCGTCAAGAGTTGGACAAGCATCGATGGCCTGGAGGATAAGGCGACGCAGCTGAGGATAAAGAGGTTGTGGGTTCAAGACTGGCATTCTTCCGGTATGGGGGCTAAAACAAGGTAATATTGAGGGGGTAAAATGATGTAAGAGTTGGGCTGCCAAGGGGGGTAAAATGACGTAAGAGTGGGGATGCAATGGGAGGATTTTTTAGGAAAATGCAGCTCAAAACTCTTACGTTTTTTTGGGCTGCATTGTGCTTCCAAGGGGGATAAAATGGTGTAAGAGTAAGGGGGTAAAATACAAATTACCCCCCAACTCTTACATCGTTTTACCCACCTTGGCAGACCAAAAAAGATGTAAGAGTGGGGGGGGGGTTAATTTGTCTTTTACCCCCTCACTCTTACACTATTTTACCCCCCTTGGCAGACCAAAAAAGATGTAAGAGTGAGGGGTTAATTTGTCTTTTAACCCTTCACTCTTACACCATTTTACCCCCCTTGGCAGACTAAAAATAATGTAAGAGCGGGGGGTTAATTTGTCTTTTACCCCCTCACTCTTACACCATTTTACCCCCCCCCCTTGGAAGCCCAATGCAGCCCAAAAAAACGTAAGAGTTTTGAGCGGCATTTTCCTAAAAAATCCTCCCATTGCAGCCCCGCTCTTACATCATTTTGGGCGGAAAAATTCAACCCGGGTAGTACGCCTAGTTGGCAAAATTTTCTTAAGCTGTTTTCGTTGTTTCTAGGAAAAAACCGTCCTCAGTAGAAAGGATTAAGTTCAAAATTACACATTTTTTTGTGAATTAAAAACGTCAATTATTTTGATAATATGACAAACTGTATTTGAAAAGAGCCCTTTATTTATGGTTGTGGGTTACAGAAGTATGGTGAAGCTAACGGCCTCTCGCCCACTGAGTATGTAAACGAGGCTTTCAATTTGCAGAGTACTCCTCAAAAACAACTCAACTATATTGTGGTTAGAAAAGTTATGACATCTTTACCCTCCCAAGATCTGCTGGTTTTTTACCTTTCGCGTTCGAAGACTGGGGCACCATTAAAACTCAGGATGAGGTGCGCAATTCAAGCCAGACCTGATCAAAGCGACTTGGGTCGCGCACGGGGTGCAAACTGCGACCGCTCCACAGAGTCTGGCAGCACTATCTACGGTCTGGAGAGTCTTATCAGGACCCCATTCAGAGTCTGCACGATCTGATTAGAGCACTACCTAAGGTCTGAACAGTCTGATATGAGACTTGTCCAGAGTCTGGATAGTCTGATCATAGCGTGGTGAGGTCTAGGGTCTGTATAGTTGTGTCGTGTATTCTGGACAGTCTGAACAGAGCTCTTGCCAGAGTCTGGAACGTCTACTAAGAACTAAGAGGTCCATCCGAAAAACGAACAGTCCCCCGAAAAAAGATACTTAACCCCCAAGGGACTGCTTTTTGAGGAGCACTTCCCAATTTTTTGCAAAGAATGGTCGGTAGGGTCAGTCAGGGTACCCCCAGTGCGCAACCGAAGTGGGGCTGGCACCCGCAGTGCGCGACTCAATTGCATCTGGCAACACAAATGAGCAACCCAAGCGGTTCTGGCACCCCGATGCGCAACTCAAGTCATTCTGTCACCTCCAGTGTGCAACCAAAGCCGGTCTGGCACCCCATTTGCGCGACTGAAGTCTGACTGATCAGAACCGATTTTGGTCTGGATGGTCTGCACAGAGATGACTTGAGCCGCGAACCTCGTCCTGGGATTTTCCAATCAAGGATATATAATCTTTGATGAAAACCAATTTAATCAATCTTTGATCGACTTGATTAAATTACAGAATCTAATTCAAGACTGATATCTTAAGTTTTTTAAATGGTGCTTTAAATAGGTTGAATTTTTACATCAAATAATATTTGCCAGGGTAAAGTTTGCACCAAGAAGTAGAGATTTAGGTGAATGTTTTATACGCATCTTTTACTGCTGAATTCGAACAAATTTTTGTAAGAGATGAAGTAAACTTATGATGAAATTTTAGAATTTACTTCATTCCACTAGTCGAGGAATGAGCGGGGAAAATGCAAGAAACGAGCGGAATTTGTTTGAGCGGATAGTTTATCAAAATCCGCTCAAACCCCTTAAACGTGAACGGAATCAAAACGGCAGGAATTAAACGTTCATGTCTTGCACTTTCTTCCGCTAAAATTCCGCTCCTTGCGTGTATCTTTTTGCAATGATTATCCGCTCATTCCGGTCAAAATCCTCTCTTTCCGGTCATCTCGATTTTTCTTGTGCGGAATAACAAAAAAAGTACTACAGTGTTGTTCAAATGAAATATTCTATTTTGTAAAAAATCAACTTTATACTTTCGCTACGAGAAATTGCAACAATGCGGCAACGATGACGCACAGCAAAGGAAACGTATTTTGAAAATTAAATTTTCAATGAGAACAGAAAAACATGCATTTTTTAGCGAAATCTTGAAACTCGATCCAAATATTTTTAGTGATATGCAAACTTCTATTTTTCAACGACAAAAATAAACCATTTTATTCATAGAGATAGAGCCTGCAAATATGAAATGATCGCATACATTGAAGAAAGTCAAGAATCTCAACAACCCGTTTTCAAAAGTTCAAGTTAGCATTGCTATAGCAAACAAAAACGTGACATGATTGCGTCAACTCACAATTGTTATTATTTGGTTTGAAGGAAAGATAAACACGGTGACATAAGAGTCCGGGGAAAATCACAATCTTGCCAAAAGTATGAAAATTTGATGGTTGATAACAAAATAAGAACAAACAAATACTGATTAAAAATTACTTGAGAATAGAATCAACTGTTTTGTTTATGTTTTGAATGATTGTTAACTTATTCAGCTTTCTATTGTTCTAAGGACGATGGAGATCATCAATAACACTTTGAATGGGTAATTGGTCAAAAACTGAAAAATTTCATTCTAATCGTCTCTCTTTTTGCAAATTAGTCTGTGCTTGCACCTTCCTTTGTCAATTTCTGACAATGCAAAAATTCCGAAAGTGCAAAATTTGATAACTAAATTAGATGCTCAGCTGTAATTTCCTCAACAAATAACACGGCTTCAAAACATTCTTTCAGAAATTTGGCCTAAAATCAACAAAAGATTCTCCTTCAAAACATGCGCCCACTTAACATACATCAACAATGCTTACCATCGAAATATATAGCAACTTCACTAACAAAAGTTTAGCTTTAAACTAAATAGGCAATCTCCAATTTCTCACAAAAAAAACAGTGAGTTTCAGAGAAAACAAAGAAAGCGTGAGTAAAAATTTTAATAGTTAAAAGTGACCTGGATTTCAAGAGATGAATTTGGATGGTTTCCTTGACAATTTTACAATTTTTTCAACTATTTTAAATGATCCTGTCGCCATAAATTGTGCTATGTTGTTGTTTTTTTGGAAAAATGTAGCTCCAACACGCGAAAGCGCAAACACAAAATCAAAACTCGATTATTACGTTGCGAACACTATCAAAAGTTGGAATAATTATGTGAAACTTTCTAGCTCCTACGTAGTTACATTAACTGAACAAACTTTGGAAAACTCCTCTAACACTTCTGTAAAATTCTCAAAAATGGGCTTCTTTCTAAAACTGCAACAATGCCAAAACTTTTTATAGTTTTGATGCAAATCCTTCCTGGTCATCAAAACAAAAAAGGACTCGTAGACCTCAATAAAACAAACAGAATTAAGAATTTTTATTTGTTTTGTCACAACATAATAACCTGTTTCCTATGAAAATCTGTTGATTTTTGTTCAGTACTAGAAATCTTACATCACCAGTCTGTACAACAATACGTCGTGCACAATGACTAAATCTAACCAACAATGAGACAAATTTTTATTATGATAACGTGATCAGATCCTACAAAATATGCGCCAATTTCACTGATTCTAGCCGTTGAAAAAAAATTGAATAAGCAAATTAGCATCTGAAGAGGCTTTTGACAGCATTATTTACGAACAATTGTTAAAATACGTGAACAAAAATGACTTTGAAGAACAGTCCAAGGCATTCTTAACTCTTCGTGAAAGAGCGATTTTTTAAAAAAAAATAAACACTTAGCCGGAAGTTCCACAACATCTTCGAAGAAAACAAATAACAATCCCTTCAAAAAACTGGTGCCTACTTAAACCACTGTTGAATTATAACAAAAACTGAAATATAAAAAAGCCTAAAACTCAAAGCACAACCCTCAAACCACTATCAAAACAACCCCATCCAATCTACATTATCATAATCAAACTCTAAATCAAAAAATGCAAAAACCCGTTTATATAAAGCCTCTCGTGAACAAAGATTTTGCTGTCTTACAAATTTTTTACATCTCAATTTCTCGCTCTCTTGAAAACAGTGGTATGAATAGAAAGCCACTCTTTCTTTGCTCCAATCTTCAAAACTCTTCAGCACCCAAACCACTCCAAAATTTCTCATGCGTTTCATTTCCTTCGCCAAAATGCACTCGAACAAAAGTGATATAATTCACTTCTCCAATACTCCTCTCCCGTTCTTAATAAAAGAATTTACATCTAAGAGAAATTTCTCGCTAAAACAACCCCAACAAATCAAAATTATCATAATCAAACTCTAAATCAAAAATGCAATAACCCGTTTATTTAAAGCCTCTCGTGAACAAAGATTTTGCTGTCTTACAAATTTTTTACATCTCAATTTCTCGCTCTCTTGAAAACAGTGGTATGAATAGAAAGCCACTATTTCTTTGCTCCAATCTTCAAAACTCTTCAGCACCCAAACCACTTCAAAATTTCTCACGCCCGGGTCGAGAAAAAAATGCAAAAATATGTAAGATAAGCGGTGAAAAGTTAGTTTTTTCACCGCAAATTTCATACATAATTTTGCGGTGAAATGCGGTGAATGCGGTGAAATTATGTAAGTTCACCGCTAGACTAAGCGGTGATCTTACAAAAATTCACCACAATTCACCGCTAAAATATGTAATTTCACCGCCCTTACAAGGGTCCGAACCTCTCACCTCCTGCATGTCTTCCACTTCTTCTTCCACTGCGCCATCTCTCACTAAATTCTATTATTTTTTGTTTGAATATAAATCGAATTCACTCTACTTTCTGCAAAACATGCGCGGTGAATTTTTGTAAGATTTGCAATTTTTAGCGGTGAAATTACATATTTTAGCGGTGAAATGTGGTGAATTTTTGTAAGTTCACCGCTTACTTTAGTGGTGAAATTACATAAACTCACCGCTTAGAAAAAGTGTCAAAAAGATGTAAGATTAAGGGGTAGTTTTAGTGGGAAGGCAAATCTAACAATTCCTCCCACACTCACCATTAATTTCACCACATTCTTTGCTGATCTCAAACATCTTTAAGAATTTTTTCTAAGAGGTGAATTTATGTAAGTTCACCACTAAGTTGAGCGGTGAATTTATGTAATTTCACCGCATTCACCGCTTATCTTACATAATTTGGACACTTTTTTTCGAAGCGGTGAATTTATGTAATTTCACCGCTAAATTCAGCGGTTAAATTATGTAATTTCAGCGCTACCAGCCGATAAAGTTTTTTTTCACCGCATTCACCGCCTGATTTACGTAATTTCACCGCATTCACCGCTTATCTTACAAAAATATCCGCATTAACCGCTTACCTTACATAATTTTGCGTTGAATGGCGGTGACACCTCGACCCGGGCGCGTTTCATTTATTTCGCCAAAATGGACTCGAACAAATGTGATATAATACACTTCTCCAATACTCCTCTCCCGTTCTTAATAAGGGAATTTACATCTAAGAGAAATAAACACCTTATGTGGAGTCTGTTTTTGGTTGTTATTCAGTCCACTACCTTATATTATACATCAAAACGACATGTCAACCGAACAGTCAAAAGAAAGCACATCTTTAATCTATGCTTGATATTTTTTCTATCAGATTTGAGGTTAAGGGTCACTTTCTGTTCCACTAAATTAAATTCTATATCTCAACGAGCCAGCAAGAGAAAATTCAAAAGAATGTAGATTTTTATTTTATATTGACGATAGCACTCAATACATCTAAATGGTATTTGGACAGAAATGACACGTGTACGCCAAAAATTGATTAACTTTATTAAGCAAAACAGCTCATTCAAGTAATTAGAGTTGATTTAAGCCAACCAGCCGAAAAGACATAAATTACGTTATAAAGGTTCATTTGTAATTCTGCTTTTTTGTCTATCGGTTAAACGGCAGATGATCGGGAGATTAAGAACACAGCTGCATGGAAACTATGTGTTAAACCATTAACAAAAGCTGAAATATAAATTCGGGATCTACTAAATAAACAGTTTTGAAGCTTGTTGGTTGAAAGACATTTCGAAATTTGTTTCGAAACAAAACCAAAGTTGTGACTCTAAAAACTGGATGTTAACTTTATCATAAATATAGTATCATTTTAGGTGCTATATGAAATGAAATTGTTTGTTTGAGGCACATTGTTTGCAATTGTCGCCATTATTGAAATATTAGTTTTTTTTTTTAATTTTGTGAAATCTTAGCCGACTTTTATGGGAAAGAGCCAACAATCATATCTGAAAAACATTTCCGGATGTATATAGTTTTGTTCAACAGAGCGTTTGTTACTCTTTTCTGAGAATCTTTTTAAATAACACAAAGCTCTGTTAAATCTCAGTTTTACATATTTTTTGCAAGATACATGATATCCTGATTAACAGTTAAAAAGTTATCAGAGTTCATTTCATGATTTCCTGAAGCAGTTTGGTCATTAGTTTAGATCGAAGGGTGCCAAAAAATTTATTGACCAAAGCTCTTGGAAAACAAGTGGCCAAATTCGGAAATGTTTGATAATAATAATAGTGCGACAAAATTCACCTTCGAAGACTAATTTTCCCAATTCAAAGGATTGTCAAAAAATTGTTCAAGACAGATCAATATGCGTAAACTTCTCCCAAGTTTGAGGTCTCTCCGAGGTTGAGTATTAAGAAGACTTTATTTATAATTAATGCGTTCCAAATTTAGCTGGTCGAAAATTTGTTAGTCCGAATAAGCTGTTTCTGACTTGAGCACCTATCACCCTAAAACGTATCCTATATATTCAAAAAGCGTTTTTTTATTTCATTGAGCAGAAATTAGTGACCATGACTGCTCTACTTAGGCGAATAAGAAATTCGTTCATTCTAATCAAGTAAACTTTGTGGAAGTGCTCGCATTTTCTCGTGCTTCTTTTTTACTTTGGGACGCTTTGAATGCAGGCCATTGTAAATAGGGGCTTCTTCTTTAGTTGCAAAACAAAAGAAAGCCTATAACAAACTCGTATCCAAGACTTGTCTCAAGACTTACCAAGTCATGGCCATTACTTGACCAAGATAAGCCAAGCCTTGACTTCAGACTTGATTCGATGCGTGCCACTTCTAAGAGGTGACATGATCAGAGTTTTGATTCAGTACTCATCCAAGGCTTGCATTTTCATTGAATCAGTACTGATAGAGACTTGACATTAAGTCCAGGACCACCGATATGAATCAATCAAGAATTGCGCACAAACTTTTGAGTGGCCATAGCCCAGACTGAAACGAGACTACTGTCAAGATTAATGCGGACTCAAAATTACCTCTCACCAGACTTTCCTGGGTTGTGGAACTCCACAGATCAGACACAAAACAGACCATGTTGCTTGCTTTCGCGAGCTCCAAGTAAAGCCCGATAAATTTTTTTATTTTGATTTGCCCCGCTCGCGGCCCAAATCTTTTCTGGCCATACCCAGTTACGCTAGAAATCATATAATCAGAGAGTGACGTTAAATTTTGACAAAACTTTTTTATACTTTTCTCGTATCTTAAAGATTGGTTTATGCGCCAAAACATCCAGTCAAGCGGAATTGTTTTCAATAGCAAGTCTAATTTGCACTTCAAAAACAAAAGACAAAGGATTAAAACTTTAATCTTATATTTTGTATATGTCACTGTTCCAAATTGCTCGCACTATAGTTGAACGTTGACATCCCGGACTGAACGCCAAGTCTTAATCAGCACTGAAAACGTCTTATTGCAAGTCTTTAATCAGTACTGCATCAGAGCTCTGATCATGTCAGTTTTTAGACTGGGCACGCTTGTATCAAGTCTTAAGTTTTGTCATAATAACGCCGTGAGTGTAGAGATAAACGTTCTTTATAAAAGAGACTAGTTATTTTTAGCTGTTGGAACCCTTGGTTCTGACTAGAGCTAGCAGACTCCTATTGAGTCTCTTCAATGCTCTTGATTTTGGTGCTCTCGAAGTTGCTTCTGATCAGATATTCGCGCTTTGCAAATAGTCTCTGACTCAATTCAGACAGACCAATGTCCAGAAGTTCATGCGTTGAAAAGGACAACCAGAACCTTTAATTTAAAGCGCATCCCCCCCCCGTGTTTTAATCAAAAATTATAATGGTCGGGGATCTCAACCCTGATTTTGTTAATTAATTTTGGAATCTTTTCCGTTTGTCCCCCCCCCCCCCCCCCCTCCAGTACGTTATGCGCCCCTCACCTCAGTTACAGAGCACGTGCCATTACATAGTAAATCATTATGTAAAAAAAATGGCACGTGCATCTTGGGGGATGCAAATATTATGCACCCACTAAGCGGGGGGGGGCACAAACGGAAAAGATTCTAATTTTGATTTGTAATTATGACATATCGTCTTTTTAGGCTGAATACAATAAACACTTATGCTATAACGAAATAATCAGAGTGGGCTTCGGAACTGGTGGCTTTAAAAGACACGGCGGGATACAACAATTGGACTACATTTTACCCCCGATGGGCAAATACGAAGAAGAAATAGTCATATTTTCTTACGTTAATGTGACGAAAGAGTTGACTTTCGATTGGTTCAAAGCCAATGTTTTGTGTGTTGACCAGGAATGGATTTGCGAAATGTGGCCTGCCAGACAAAAGTTGCAACTTCATCTAAAGAATAAAGAGGAGCTCTTGGCAGTTTCTGGCCCCTCATAACTTCAAATACGCAATTAAGCACACGCTAACATTGTTTACTGGAAGTTTCGGTTCTTTCCCATTATATCCCCCCACCTTAGTGGACAGATAACCTACGCCCCCCCCCCCCTCCCCCCTATAATGATAAACATACCATAATGGGAGAGGGGCTATAATTTTGTGGGGAGGGGGGGGGGTTGGGGGTGGGCATAATGGAAAAGACACGAATTTTCAAAAGCGTTTACATCTTTTAAACCTTCAAAGGCAAAGTTAAATGCACTGGTTACATCTGTCTTAATTCCCAACAGCCCCCCCCCACCACTAAGAAATTATAGCATATCATTACAGCGTATTTAGTAACTGGGAGTACTTTTTCTAATAAACTGAATGAAGTTCACAAAGTCGATTTCAAAAAGTTATGTTGCAAGATGATACATCGCCTAGCAAAATCTTGCAAGATCTTGTAACCATTCATCTTGCAAACAGGCAAATAATTGAAATTTGTCCGAACCATATCAACTTCAATTTTTCTGCGCAAAACAAAAATATATTTTAAAAGAAATAGCACATGTTAACTTAAACAGTGAAATGAGAAAATATGAACGCAATTGATCATAACAAATAATTACAGTGTTAATAAAAATTTTTGAAAGAAATAGCAGTGTAATTTCGAAAGTTTAGGCTAAAAAATGTAGTTGTGGAGATCTACACACGCAAATATATCTGGGAAAATTTCTGCGCAAACTGAAATATAATATGCCTCTAGCAACCTATGAAAGCAGAGCTCACCCGCCGCAAACTTGCAAATATCTTGCAAGGTAACCAATCATCTTTCAAAATCTTACAACATAACAATTTTTCACTTGAATCTCGACTAGGACCGTTACACTGATATTCTGTGTATTCTATAGCACTTTCTCTATTCATTGAATTTATTGAATTGCTCAAAGGTGTGATGCGCTGTTTCGACGTTTAGTCTTTATATAATAAGTTTCACGAAAAAATGATGTAACCATTGGATGTGATTTTCTGATAGAGTCACAATATATTGATTTTAGGATCACAACTTTGTTTGAGCTACTGAAAGATATATCAAAACAATTTTGTGAAACATCAACAGCTCACTGACAAATCTGATATTCGCAATTAGAACTGCGTATTCCTTTCAATGCGAGAAAGCATCATAAAAAAGGAATGATGCACTATCTAATCGACTTTTTTGATTTTCATTACATAAAAAATGTGGTTTTTTTTCTATCTTAATTTTATCAGTTAATAAGTGCAAGCGATATAACTGCTGCTAAGGAAGTCTTCGCCGGCAGGCCAAGAAATTGAAAAATTGTTTGTTCACTGCTGACGATTATGTTGCATGAGGTTCAGTTTTTGTTGTGTACAGGTAATCTGGCTGAAAAACGTAGAATGCCATGAAAAGGAATTCGCAAAATCACATCGACAAAACGTGGTCTTTTTTCGACCCTGAACAATCAATGTAAAAAAATGAAAGTAATCGACAAGCACTATTGGAAGCTTTTCTCTTTCTCACTCTCAGCTGTTTCAGATCACAATTGTGCTCAAGCCTCAAAAGTAAAGTTTTAGCAAATAAGTATTCGTCATTTGATCAACTCAACGTCAATTGGTCCATCTCTTTATGTATTATAGTAATTAGTATGTCGTTTATTAAAGAAAAATGTTTTACGCAATTTTAAATGCTGTGATTTCTTAATTCACAGGCGATGGCAATTATATTCCTCTGTCCAAAACCAAGGTAATTGACTGATCTCAATTGCTGTTCGATAATGCTTATGGTCATTTCGTTGATGCTTATTTTACGTAGCTTCTGGTTCTATCAAACTGGATAAGCAATGAAAAAAAAAACAGATTTCAGAAAAGTTTCCGAATTTTTTTCTTTGCTGCTCGTATAATAACGATATTTGTTCTCGGGGCTTTAAAACCAAAAGCACATCATAAAAGAACCACAGTCTCCTTTAAGCAGCTTCAGACAGTCTTTATATTTAACTTCACTGCTATATAAGCTAAAAAATTCAATAACTCAAAGTTATCACATAGAAAAACACTCTCAAGATACGAAAAAGGTAGATACATTGAAACAAATAAGGCTGCTACGTTGAAACAAATACGTCTCACGCGAAAGATTTCAAAATTACCAAATTTACTATTGCTCCATCATCTGTAGTCTTTAATGGCATGTGGTTTAACACAGTTAGCAATAAGATCAACCAGATAGTATTGATTTTCTTTCTTCTTTTTCCTTGAATTGAATTTCAGTGCCTGTCCTGCTTCGTTTCTCAAATTCTCGAGAAAAATTGATTTATTTTACCTTCTATTGCCTCTTTTTTCAGAAAAGCTTTATTTCGTTTTGACTTGTACCTAGTATTTAATTCCGATGTTTAACCAAACATACTTTTCCAGAGACGTTGCCAGTGCAGAAATAAGACAATAGTAAATGTGGCAAGTAATCAGGGAAAAAAATTTTCAGTTTCAAGTGTTGTGCTTTTCTGAAACAAAGTTTATTGGCTACGATTTAGGTAGAAAAAGGATAAGTTTCATTGATTACACGTGACGTAAAACCCTTGTTTCCTTGATGATTTTGGGGTTCGTTTTCAATTATCTAGATGAAGAATTAAAACAATGCGGTGTTAGTGATTACTATTGTAAGATCTAAAGCCTTACTTACCAATCCTCTTAAGCCAAACTCTCTTCCTAAGAAAATTGAAGGGGATTTAAAAACAATTCAATTGAATCAGAAGACATTAATTTGATATTCTATTTCTTATAAATGTTTAAATTCTTTAAATTCTCAATCAGTTTTTGACAAAGACTGGTGAAGCACAATCAAAGCCGTCAATAAGAAAAAATGAAACTTAAATAGTTTTTGTTTAGAAGACACCTTCGAGGAAGAGTCTTTTGATAGTATTTATCAGTAATTTATAGGTAATTAAGTTTTATTTCGTAATTGAAAGTTACTCAGAACATTTGGTTCCTCTGAAAAAATGATTTTTTATGGCTGTCTTGCTCTCGAACTTCAGCTAACTTAAGTTAACTATTTTGCGCAGCAGCTTGATAGAAACCTTTTTTACTGCTAAAACAAAATTTTCTGACTTTTAATTCGGATTTAAATTGATACAATGCATCTTTTGAGTCCAAAAGCGAATGTGGGAACATTTTGTGCTACGCACAGAACAAGCAAGCTTTCTTGTTTTATTTTAGTTTAGTCTTCTGGTTCATAACCAAGATCATTGACCTTGATCACGCAGAATTCAATCGTTTATATAGCATTGATATTAGACAGATTCACTGAACAAAACTTTGTTGATTTTTGCGATGATTTTACCTGATTTCTAGCGTTGAAGTTAGCGCTATGTTTGTATGTACATCAATGTATAAAACAAAACGCTAAAATATTGTAAGAAAAAGGCTATAAAAATCTCAGAAACCAAATGTTTACCTATGTCCTAATGGTTTTCCATAAATTAGTTTAAATTGAGCGACTAATAATCTCGTTAATTAAAATGCTTTTCCCCCCGCAAGTTTAGCCCTGATCCTAATTTTTATAATGTTACCCTCAGAACGTAAGAATTATTTAAAGACACGTATTAGGTGGTTTGTGGATGTGGTGACGGTAATTTCAGGCAAAACATCCGAAGCCAAGAAGAGTCACAGACTTTTTTGCTGCAACTTCGCACTGACCCAGTATTCAAAACCTAACGCATTACCTGTCCGGATTGATTTCTGACTATCTGTTCTATGAAGACGCAGTTTTAGAGCTAAAAAGCTATGGTAGCACAGTCGTGGAAGAGACAACAAAATTGCAGGAGATAAGAAGTTCGATTCCCAGAAAGAGTAGTCCAGAAAAACAGTTTGATTGCTCCAAGCAGGTTCAGCACAAAAAATCATGACGCAAATGCAAATGAGTGTCGAGATTGAATAATAAAAAAATAGTTTGATAAACAAATGAAGCTGGAAATTAGGTTTAACTTTATCTGGACTAAACTGCTCTTCTCTAAGCCTATTTAGCTTTATAGAAGTAAATGATAGGAGACAAAAACCTAATGTTGTTAAAAACTTAACCTTGTTCAAAAACCTAATATTCAAGTTTCTGGTTGGAAAATATTAAAGCGAAAAAAACGGGTGATTTTTGTTTAGAATGACATGCCAGCTGAAAATCGGTTTGGATTTTTCATAAGTAAATAAACTTTTTCGTGTCAATAAACTGGTTAATGAGAAGAACGGAGGACTACATGTTCAGAGTTCGGGTGGTTTAGTTTTTCCAACAATGGCAAGCTCGTAATTTCGACTTCAGTCCCTTTTCTAAAAGAATTATTTGCCTTCCGGCTGGAGTCTGATTATTACATGTAGAATAGAGCACGTAATTTACAACAAAAGCATTTGAAACTGTTTACAGTAGAGGTTGTGGAATTTATGTAGTACTAAAACGTATGTAGTCTATGATTTAAAAGATTTGAAGACCAGCTGTAATTAGCAGTTAAAATTTCAGCAGTATTTTGAAAACTGAGAAGTATTTTGTTAAATGGCTTCGCGTTGAATACGTTCAATTGGTTGAATTATGTTGGACCAGTGTTCAATAGCGATTAAGATTTAGAGTATTTACCTCAAATTTTTTTTTTGGTGAACGCGATCAAAGAATTGGAAGTATGGAAGATCAAACGTCATATCGTTGGTTATACAGAACTTTAGGATTTTCATCTCACTCAACCAAAATTATCTGAGAAACCTGCGGAGAATGATCTATGGATTACGCAGCACTTTACCGCCTTTTTATTTCTCCGCAAAAATTTCACGGTCAGGGCAATAAATTTCTGAAAGATTGACTGTTGACGTTATTTGGGGCAACCAAAGGATCTTTTCAACAATTTTACTCTCTTTGAAAAAGAGGGCTATTCTTAAATAGAATTTAAGCGAGTGATTTATTAACCAATCAGAGATGCCCAGAAAACTTTCCACATATGCGCATACTATGCTAAACTGAATAGAACAAAATACACCATGCTATGGAATTAGCCAAATTGGAATACAAAGCAAAAAAAATTCCGACTGGCGGGTTGGTGGGCGCGCTTCCCCGCGGCTTTGCCGCGATAACCGGCCAGCAATTTCCTGAATACCTCAAAGCGCATGAGAGGCATAACCGTCAGCAGCGGTCACCGATTGTGCTTAAACTGATATTCGGCTATCTAAACTG